>NC_089842.1:205831949-206131949 GCF_035609145.1 Eleutherodactylus coqui
GTGGTGGCAGCTATAGAATCTGATCTAGTTCCTCATTTACAAAATTGTCAGCAGGACGCTCCCTCGGGGGTGCTGGAGGGCAGATGGTTTGTGCCAGAGACCTTGCGTCTCAGAGTCATTGAAGAGTCTCACTCATCTGTTCTCACAAGCCGTCCGGGGGTTCAGGGGACTCTGGATCTTTGTACTAGACACTACTGGTGGCCAGGCATGTCTCGGGAGATCCGCGACTTTGTTAAGGGATGCTCTGTCTGTGCACATAGTAAAAGTCAGTGGCGTCGTCCGGAGGGGCCTCTGAGACCGTTACTGGTGCCTTTTCGTCCATGGTCGCATTTATCGTTAGATTTTAACACCGATCTACCTGAGTCTCAGACGTTCACCACTATCCTAGTTGTTGTAGACTGTTTCTCAAAGATGGCACATTTTGTGGCGTTAAAGAAGCTACCTTCTGCAATAGAATTTTCCAAGATTTTCGTAAAAAAGAAATCATTCGTCTACATGGGGTGCCCGAGAACATTGTATCTGATCGCGGTGTTCAGTTTGTTGCATAATTTTGGCGAGCTTTCTGTAGAAACCTGGGAATGTCGCTTTCCTTCTCATCAACATTTCACCTGTAAACTAATGGTCAGACTGAGCGGAAGAACCAGGACTTAGTACAATATTTACGGTTGTTTGCTAGCGAAAAGGCTCATCAGTGGGCAGAATTCCTGCCGTTGGCAGAGTTTTCCCTAAACAGCCGTACTTGTTCTTTCACTGGGGTATCTCCATTCCTGTGCATATATGGTTAGCATCCTCGCTTCCTTACAGCTATTTCTACTCCGTCTGCCTGTCCTGCAGCTGATGTCACCACAGATGTGCTGCACGGGGTATGGACAAAAGTATAGAAGAACCTGGAAACAATGGGGGCTCATATGCAGTTGCGTAGTGGGAAGAGTCTGTCAGTATCTGAACCTTAACGGATGGGACAGAAGGTATATTTGTCTTCTAGAAATCTCAAATTGAAGGTTCCGTCTTTGAAACTGGTGCCACGTTTCGTGGGGCTTGATAAAGACTAGATGTTGAAACGTTGCCTGTTCTGCTTTTAACATGGAGCAATAAAGAAGTACATTTATTTTACACCTTTGATGCTGCTACGTATCTTTACAATTTGGTGGACGTGGGTCCCTTTGTCATCATGCGTGTAGTAAATCCGCTTGCTTATGAACTTGATTTGCCAGCTACATGGAGGGTTCATAGGGTTTTTCATAAGTCATTATTGAAACTTTTTGTCCCTTCTGTGAGGCCCCTGGGCTGGCGTATCAAGGGTAGTATACCGTAACAATAGGGATGCCAATACTTTTGCAATTAGCATTGAATTTTTGAGTTGTGACCCGCTTACTTTTTCTATTTCGAACATATACAATGGTCTTGCCAAATTTCATGTTTGTACGACAGCGGGAAGTTAGAGAATTAAATTAAGTACATTACATAGGGGTGCCAATACTTTTGCAATTAGCATTAAATAATCAAATTCTGGCCCCTTTACTTTTCCTATTTGGGACCTAAAGGATGGTCGCGCCAAATTTTATGTTTGTACGATACTGGGAAGTTACCTTACATTGGGGTGCACTTATTTTTGCAATTAACATTGAATAATCGAGTTGCAACCCCTTTACTTTCCCTATTTAGGATGTGGATAATTTCATGCTTGTACAACATTGGGAAGTTAGACCTAAAGGATGGTCGTGCCAAATTTCACACTTCTAAGACACTGGAAAAGTACATTACATAGGGGTGTCAATACTCTCGCACTTGGCATTGAATAATCGAGTTGTGACCCCTTTACTTTTCCTATTTAGGACTCAACCTGTTTGGGACAGGCACAGTAAATATACGGCACCTGGTCCAGGGCTTAAATTTAAAATTTGAAATATGTAAAATTATGGCGGGAGATTTAAGCCTCCTGCTCTGCAATCAATCAGAGCAGGACGGGTTGACAGTTGTTTGTGACAGCTGATAACCTGGAGGAGAAGGCAGGAGGGGTTTTTAACTCTTTCTGCCTTTTCCTTCCCCGAGTACACAGCGCTCAGTGAGCGGGGCCGCTTGTTTTCTGCATCCAGCTGTTCTCTGCTCGGAGCGCCCGACTTTTATACAGCCGAGCACTCCGAGTGGGGTATAAAGAACACAGCTGGACGGCTCTGTTCTTCATACCCTGCCTGTGTTCAGGGAGCGAGATACAGCTGAAACAATAGTATCAGCTGCAGCTCGCTGTAAATTCCTGATAAGGCTGATCATTGTCTTTCAGCATGCTGAAAGACAAAGATCAGCGACTGCTTAACAAAAACTGCATGATGTCAGTGCAGTTACACACAACAATTATCGCTCAAAAGCCGTCTTTTGAGTGATAATCGTTGTGTCTAAATGGGCCTTAACATGCAACAGCAAGGAGGCAATTTGAATACAACACGAAGACACAGCAGTATTGAATTGAAGATACTCTAACTTCAACGCTCTTCCACTTCCTTTCCTGGATATTGCTTAATTAGATATTTCCACACTAGTGGATTTAAATGTATAATTGAGTTGATTTGACTGAAGGATTTATGAAGTATAGGGAAAAGTGGCTATATGCTAATCCTGGCTTTACCTCACTGTTGAAGATGGACCCCAGAAAGGTTCTTTTTCTCTGCTCCAGTGTGCCAAGGGAGTGTTTTTCCTCACCTCACTCTACCTTGGGTGACAAACTGACTCCTCTCTGACAACTGAACTGCAACCTCTCCTTACTCACACCTGGCTGAGTCTGACTAACTGTTCTCTGTCACTCCCTTTTATAACCTCTTTCCTTTCTGGACTCCTCCTCCTGCATAGGGACTTGTGAAGCTGCTCCTCAGACGACACCTTCTACATCAATGGACGGCATGCAGACAGGTGCGACAGGACAAGTGTGCTGCTTGTGTTCTGTAGGACCCAGTGTGCCACTACACCTGTATTTGCACAAAGGACCCCAGTGTTGCAACCCATGCTAGTCCCTGAATTTCCATGTCACCCATTAGGCCCCTGAGACTCAATCCAGGGACCTCACCTCTAGACAGGATAGTGTTTGTTTGCATGGAGAATTCATTTACATAAAGAACTGCTACAGTAAGAGCATTTTTACATGGAATGATTATTGTTCAGATTCTCACTGGATCATAAAAATCGGAACAAATGATTATAATCATTCCGTGTAAATGGTACTGAATGGTACTGAACCATGGACAATAATTTGTTAGCTTATCACTCATCTTTCAGTTTGTGCAGGCATAGTGTGCTTCCCTGAAAATAAGACACTGTCTTATATTAGATTTTGGCTCAAAAGAGGCACAGTGTCTTATTTTCGGGGAAACAAATACTTAAACTTACCTTGTCCGCGGCCTCCGGGTTCTCGCGCTGGTCTCCGACACTGCGACAGGTCACCGTGTCAGCATGATCGCGGATTCTCTCCTTTCTGGTAATAGGGTTTTGGATTACCCCACCTCCGGCAAATGAGTGCTGTAATTCGATCGAGCGCCAGCCAATCAGTGCCGGCAGTAAACGGCTGTGACTGATCAAGCGCCGGGACCCGGACGCTGGCGGCTAGGTGAGTATTTTTTTCCAAGTAGTGTAGCTGGGGCTTATTTTCAGAGGAGAGCTTATATTTCAAGCCTCTCCTGAAAATCAGGGTAGGTCTTATTTCAGGGAAGCTCTTATTTTCAGGGAAAGACAGTAGAAAAGCATTCTTCTACACTGTATGAATCAGAAACTTAGATATAGGCTGGTGTCAGCTTCCTTGGCAGACCTAGATACTACTGGTAGGAGGGTTTCTGGCAGTCCCGGAACTCCCCACTGCAGTATGTGCTTCTTTATTATTACTTTACCTGATACTGCTTTACACACCTGGAGCGCTGGAACTTTGATATTTTTTTCTGTTGGCTACTAGCAGCAACTGCACCTTAAAGGGATTTTGTCATTATTAAAAAACAAAAATTGATACTTACCTATTCCTCCCCAGGCAGTCTACTTAAAGGGGTTGTCCCGAGGCAGCAAGTGGGTCTATACACTTCTGTATGGCCATAATAATGCACTTTGTAATATACATTGTGCATTAATTATGAGCCATACAGAAGTTATAAAAAGTTTTTTACTTACCTGCTCCGTTGCTAGCGTCCTCGTCTCCATGGTGCCGACTAATTTTTGGCCTCCGATGGCCAAATTAGCCGCGCTTGCGCAGTCCGGGTCTTCAGCAGTCTTCTATGGAGCCGCTCGTGCCAGAGAGCGGCTCCGTGTAGCTCCGCCCCGTCACGTGCCGATTCCAGCCAATCAGGAGGCTGGAATCGGCAGTGGACCGCACAGAAGAGCTGCGGTCCACGAAGACAGAGGATCCCGGCGGCCATCTTCAGCGGTAAGTATTGAAGTCACCGGAGCGCGGGGATTAAGGTAAGCGCTCCGGTAAACTTTCTTTACTTCCCTGCATCGGGGTTGTCTCGCGCCGAACGGGGGGGGGGGGGGGGGTTGAAAAAAAAAAAAAAAACGTTTCGGCGCGGGACAACCCCTTTAATGCATCCTCTACTCACCGATTTTCTTCTGGCTCCTCTAGTCCCCCAGGTAACCTTACCGCAAGCAAGCTCCTCTTCTTCTGTTATGCAGCGGCTTTCTTCTTCCAGCAGGTCAGTGTAGGCTACGTCACTAGTGACATATCGATCACTGCATAGAAGAAAGCGCCGGATTCTATGCCGGGCTATTGCCAAAACTGCACATGCATACTGTCTCACGGCGTTAATATAGCAGCTCTTGCGACGAGACTGAGTCACTGGAAGATGAAGAATCAGCCGGCTGAAGGTTAGGTGACCAAGGACTGCAAGAGCCAGGAGAAAATCGGCAGGGAGAAGGTGCGGTAAGTAGACTGCCTGGGGAGGAATGGGTAAGCATTAGAGATGAGCGAGCACGCTCGGTAAGGTCAGTTAGCTCCAAATTTCCATATTTTTATTTGGGGGGGGGGGGGAGTAAGAGGAGGAAACATGGCGGAAGCAGTAGACTGCATGGAAAGACATCGTCCCCCTTATCCAAACTCGGCACTTAATGTTGTAACACCCTGAATTAGATAGCATATGGACACATGTTGATATAGGAGTGGTCACAGCTTTATTTAATAGAAAAACACACCGACCCTGAAGGAGCAGAAATATTTTACTTCCAGTAAAACACCTGATATGCTAACCTGCTGCCAGAGCATGTAGATTCTCATCGCCTTCAGGGTCCAAACCTGCCAGCTGGTGACAATATGCAAGATAAGGAAAAACAGCACTACTTGTCCAAAATAAATTAAATTCTGTTAAATAAATCATTGTCACCTTATCAAGAGGAGGGGTGGGAGGGTGTTCCTTACGCTGTCCAGGATCTAAGAGGGAGACCACTCCCCCACCATCTCTTTTTTTATCAAGCCAACCCCACCTCCTCACCCATGAACTTCAATCGCACCAGGTGCCTCTCTATCTTGTTACAGGGGATATACTTTAACCCTTTAACCATCCTGCAGAGGGGACAACAACTTGCGATGCTTTGATCGCTCCTGCAGTATGATGTAATGCCACAGCATTACATCTTACTACGATCAGGCAGGCTGTCTATCAAGCCACCCCACAGGGATGGCTTTATAGGCAGTCTGTTAAGACAGCCCTGGAGCTTTTCAGAAGGCCCCCGTCTGCCATGACACCCGCACGGCTTCCTGCGATCTCATTGACAGTGGCATTTAGACGGTTAATAGCACTGATCAGCCCTGTGGCTATTGCCGACATATATCGACCGCAATAAACAGTCTGCGCCAGCGCTGTATGAAGCAGGGCATAACTGTACGTCATATAGCAGGAAGGGGTTAAAGGTATTAAAAAAAAACTATATGAATTTGGTTTTGTTGTTATCGTACTGACCTGTAGAATAAAGTTATCATGTTGTTTTTCTGCAGTGTGTAACAGGACCCCCACAAAGAGGGCAGAATTTCGTTTTTTATTTCCATTTCACTCCATCCATCGGACATGTGCAGTACAGATTTTCCTTTCAAAATGTTTCTTTTTCTCGCAGCATCGCTAGGCAGTGATGCAGAACCTGTGACCTTTCCACAAGGCCGCGGGTCGATATTTCCTCTGCTTGCAAAAATCGCAATTTGATTTTGCGAGTGTGCAGGAAGAAACGATTTCCCACAGCATGCAAAGAACGGCATTTGCTGTGGATCAGTGGTGCGGACGCCGACCGTGGATTCCGCAGTGCAAATGAGTTTATATACAGGCGGCCTAACAATGAGCTTCCAGTACCGTGGTGCAGATAAAAGATCCTTTATTCCTCCAAACGATAAGAACAGCGTTTTGACTCAATCGAGTCTTTTTCAAGTATAAAATTGAATCTACACACTTAAATAGAGACACACAATAATGTATCACAGTACATATCATCATTAACAATTACCACCCCCAAAGCACCAGGTGAGTTACCTTCATACGTGGCGTCATCATGGCGGTTTGTAGCTCCATACATGTGTCCGTGCAGCCAATGGCCACTGATTCGCATGCGTGTAGACCCATAATGCATTATGTAACACGGGGATCTCATGATATAATCCGTGCATGAAGCCAGCGATCCACCGCGTGCGCGTGTGTCCTCTACCACAGCTAGTGGCAGCTGTAGCAGGTGATTCGTTAACCCCCGGTGGGTGTCCCCTCATTTATGAACACTGACAGTGCTGTCAGACTGTTCGGTGATGAGGGGATTCCTCGCAGGGATTCTTTATGTGCGCAGGTTAGGTTCGTGCTGCGCTTGAGAGGTACGGATGTCCTATCTTTTGCAGGTGTGCATATTTTGTGCCTGTAAAAGACAGACATCTGACCAGTGGCATAGGGAACCAATGGTTCTAATAGGTGCGTGCAAAAAAACACTCGTCCGACTAAGCCCTTAAAGGTGTTTTGCTGCCTTTGTACTGCATACATGTACATGACTCAGATCTACATACATTACACAAATTGAGGCTGGTTCTCATTAGTAGTAATGGATTCTGTATTTTTCTCTGTTCGGGGAGCTGCACCCCTGGCCACATGGATCAACGTAACGGCTCCCTTTGACTATAATGTGATCTGTTTGGTTTTGGTCTTGCATTTTGCAAGATGAAGTAGCACTGCATGCTGCACTATTTTTTCCTGTTTTTTTACCGAATTCAATGATGGACGCTCTGAATTGTAGCTCCAACGCTAATGTAAACTGGCCCTATGGCTGCTCTCGCACAGGCAATATAAAAACGCTGTGTTTTTACTAGGACAGAGCTGCTTTGTACAGTGTTACAATGCAGGCAAAGCAAGCCAATGATGTCACCGCTTTCCCTCCCAGTGACATAGAATGCTGTTTTCAAAAACCTTCATTGGGCGATGCATCGCGTTTAAACAAGCCTAAGGGCGCCCACCCACTGGCGATTTTTTTTTCTTTGCGTTTTTTCTCAAGAGCAATTAGAATTGAATGTACTCCTGTCCACTGGCGTTTTTTTTTTGCGGTGCGTTGCGATTTTTAACATAGCAACTGTCAGTTGCATATGTGTCCTTATTTTTCTCCTAATGCACCCATGAATGTCAATGGAAATGAAAGGAAAAGGCGCGAAAAAGCCGCGAAAACGCCGCCAAAAAACGCACGGAAAACGCTGCGTTTTTCACGCACGAAAATCGCAAACGCCAGTGGGTGGGCGCCCTAAATGGCAAAAATATAACAGACAGCATTTGAAAATTGTGGCGTTAGGAATGCTGCATTCGATCGCTAGTCTGAGAAGCCCCATTGAAATCAATGGAGGCGTTTTGCAGCATTTAGCGCGGCGTTTCAAACACTACTCTAAATGCTGTAAAAAGGGGTGAGCGGCCGTTCGCACGTACAGTATACAGGCACAGCATTACATATACTTATCAGTCCTGTAGGTGGCGTCATCCTGGACCTCGGTGTCTTCTAGCAGCACAGGAGCCATATGTTCTCCGGAGGGCTGAGAGCAGAGGGTTGGATGTGGTTTCCTCCAGCCCAGCTGTCCCTAACTACACGTTCTTCCCTCCTCCTGCTCTCCGTCCCGACAACGGAGCTGCTGCGTCAGTGCAGGAGGAGGGGCGGCCGTTCTGAGGCAGCAGCGCTCTAACCGCAGTTCCCCGGGCAGGTTTCACGGACTAATCAGCTCTATGTGGTGGTCTACATTTCATAATACCCTCAAGACATTGATTTTAATGGGAGTCTGAATCAGCCACTCCTGACTTTGAAGCCTGCAGCCCAGTTGTCAAATGATGAGGAGAGGCCTGAAGCAGGCATACTACTAAACAACACTATACTGCCTCTGTGTACTCAGAAGCTACTGCATGAGCAGGATGAACATGGAGGAAGAGGCAGCTACAGCAGGGAGCAGGACAAAGTTGATTTCTTGCGCTCTGGCCCAAGTGAACTCTCCAAGACAGCAGGTGGTCTCAGTTTGTAATGATTTTGGTGAAATTGGTGCAATCCTGACATTAACCAATTATTCCATTAATTTCTCATCACTAGGAGGCAATGATATTTCAGATAATATGTTTCTTTCATTCATACTCGCCCCCATTTTTCCTGTAGGGCCTCTTCTTAGATTCAACTCACATCACCATTAATGAGTCAAGTGAGTGGTTCCCACCACCATAGTTTGATTGACAGTAGGCAATTTCCACCAGGAACCAAATCTAAGAGAAGCCTGTATAGGGGAACAGGGGTGAGTATGAACAAAAGAAACAGAAGGGCAGCAACTATAAAGCTATGAAGCCAGTCTCCTGACATAAGGAAATAACAGATCCTTTAAAAAAAATTTTAATAAGCTATTTTAAAAGGGTTTTTCCCGGACTAAAGAATTGATGTTATATCCTGAGTATGCCTAACAACACGCACAGCTCCTCCCACCGATCCTTTGAGGACTGAGAATCAGATGTATACCATACAGAGGAAAATGGGGAAAATATAGGATACAAGTCATATAATGGACAGAAATAGTGTTATTCGTCATGTATGCACATGGCAGCTTGTTTTGAAAAGTCATCTGAAAATTTACGAAAGCCTTAAATTTGATATGGTCTCAGAAAACCCTTTTAAGACAGGATTTAAGGGGGAATCACCCCACTGGGGGAAAGGGGAGTAGATTCGGACTTTTGCAATGTAGCCCCATGATTTTGTTTTAATATGCTGCTTCTTAAATAACATATCATCAAATCACAAGTAAACAATACAAAGGAATGTAAATATGGTGATAATGCACAGAAATATATGTGTATGTACTATATATGGATTCCTCTTTCCAAATTAAATTATAGTGATATTGACACAATATTATGCAATTGTAAACCAGTAAAGCACAAAACTAAATGCACATATAGTATGTATCATATGCACAGCTGAGGAGAGCAACTGCTTCCCCTACGGCTTTTTGCAGTGACCTCAAATATGTTGGAACAATGTAATAATTTCTATGCTCATTTTCTACTATATGTTAAATTTACTCTCACTCTACAGTTGTGGTCAAATTTTATATGCAATTGACTCTAAAACGCTACCAAAAATAGAAGGGCAGAGAAAATTTGAGAAAACATCTTTTAATATTCCATGGTTCTTAATCCAGTAATGTAAATGAATTGCATAAAACAAGCACATAGTAACAAAGCTTTGCCATGTACATGAAGCCTGTATGGCAGCAAGTGGAACCCCTACTGTTATTATTATGGAGATGTAAGTCACTCCATGTGACTCTATACTCTATCTCATGTATCTAAAATACAAGCAGCATATTAGGCTACATTTACAGGCTCCTAACAGTTGTGTAATATATTTGTGTAAATGAGTACCAACTTTGCCAAAATGCTAGGGCCTATAATTTTATATCCATGTTCTTATTTGGCTCACTGAAATGTTGGGAAGGGAGAACACAGAATGGCTATATTTGATACAATTTGAAAAGCAGGGCCAAAATGTATCCATTCCTTGTATCTTTTATATTGGGCTTCAGCTTTTCTGCATAGACTGGGGCAGAATGAGCAGTGTCACCTCCTTATTATTAACCTGTGCACATGGCTCAGTATAGAGCTCTGCTATCACTTCCTGGTCTGTGAAGGTGGGGTGTACCCCATCACTTCCTGGAGTCTGTAATAATCAATTACATTTTTTGCCAATTAACTGTTGTTTAATTTTAAAAGCAACATTTACACCAAGGAGCTATACATTTAAATGTTTTTTGTACAAAACAAAGAAAGCAATAATAGCCATGACTACATTAGTGACAGATTGTTAAAAAGGGAGAGTGGACCCTGCCTGTGAGGGCTTACAATCCATAAAAGAAGGTGGAAGGAGTAAATAGCTGTGGGTAGAAGCTGCTTGTATTTTATTGTGGTGGCAGTATGGATTACTGCAGGTTGTAAGCTTATCTGAAGAGGTAAGTTTTCAGGTTACTTTTAAAGATTTCAAAGGTGGGGGAGTCTGATTTTTTTAGGGTAGTGACTTTCAGAGTATGGGGTATGCATGTAAAAAATCTTGGAGATGGTTGTGTGAGGAGCAGACAAGAGGAGAACAAAGAATAAGGTCTTATGATGACTGGATATTACGTGTAGGAAGGTATCAGGTGGTATGGCTGCTAAACATGGCCTACGTCATCTCTTACCAGCTTCTACCATCATTAATGGCCAGCTCCATGTCTTTCATGTCATTTGAGGCAGCCTTTGAGTCCTTCTGTCACTACTGCCTCTTAGAGGGCCAGCTCACGCACCTAGTTTTCCAGTTCACACCCAATCTGTTTCTTGACTATGTATCTGTCTACACCTTTTCGTACCACACTATGGTATTCCTGACCAAGTTGCATCACCTGCTTCTTGAGACTATTTCTGGAGTAGTGGGTTGTGGCAGCCAAAACTAGTTCCCAATTAGTGGGGTTAAATAATAAAAACTGAAAATCGCCAGGTGCAGCCCTCAGATCTAGACCTAAATCAAATTGGTTTAAACACACAAGAGATCTACTTCCACTATCGTTACATCAGGAGATTAGATCAGAGATGTATGGAGGGGACAGGTCATGGATGGCTTTGTATGTCATTGTTAAAACCTGGCACTGAAGTCACTGAGCAATGGGTAGCCAGTGAAAAGACTGGCACAGGGAAATAGCAGAGGACTAACTAGCAAAGAGTTGGATTAGCTGGGCAAAAGAGTTCAGAGTGGATTGCAGGGAGGCAAGAGTTTTGGATGGGAGGAAATTCCACAACCCATGTGTGTGAACCTGGTAGAAATGTTTTTCTTGAGATTGAAAAAAAAAATCTGTTTTCTTTACCCTTTCTCCTTATTCTATCCTAGCTTTCTCTTCTCTATACCTATAGGATGTCTCTATGGATGACACCCCCCTAGGTTTGCATGTGGGGGGGGGGGGGAAATAGCTATAGTTTATACATTTTTCATAAGTTAATGCACGGAAAGTTTGTTTTATTAGGCTCTAAGAGTAACAATTCTAAAGGGTAACAGCGGCTAAGTTGAAAGATTTTGGTGGAATGATTGATAGTCAGCGAACAGTGTATTAGAAAAGCTTTCTATTCATACATTTGTGAACTTTTTTTTTTTTTTTGATGTATGAATGTCCGTATATCGATAACACCATGATATGAAAAAATATATATAATGTCAAATCTAATTGGACATTCAAGGCTTTCATTGTTATTACTCTATAATGTTAATGCAAACAAACTCAATAAAAATAATTGAACAATAATAGAAAAGCTTTCTATTGTCTCCAAACTATTGCGATGATGTACCCGTGGAGCCAAATCTGCTATAACGTGTGTTTTATATAAAGTTTCTAATAAAAATATATTTTGAATTAAAAAAAAAATATCTGTTTTATTTTCAGAAATCACACTACCCTTGCTCATAGGTATATCTGGTATTGCAATTCAATTGAATGGGGCTGAGGTCAAAAGTTTCTTTGGAAAGACTTTTTTTGAAATATCAGGCAATTTCTTTAAGTACATTGAAAATCTTCATATTTTGTATAAGGAGTATTCAAGTGTTTATTGTATATTTGTTATGCATGCATGAATACCAGTGCTTAGATAATAAATTAGGAGATAAGATTTCTATATCCAGATTTTCCAATATTTCAAGAAAATAATCATTTTAAAGAACGTTTTTAGTCAATTTCAACATTTGTAATCATTTGCTCTCTGTGGTATATTATGGTGATGTTGACAATATTAATGATTCTTCAGTTAAAGCAGTTAATTACATAGAGCAAACACAGGCTGAAATTAATGCGTGGACAATAACAAGTCAGGTAGGAAAATGCAAAGTTAAATTAGCGCTTTCCTTTGTAAATCTTGGAATAGAGAGAGATAAACTGATTCTTGAGTATCATATCTAATTAACTTCTCTACTATCATATTCATTATTATTTCATGAATCTTCAAATGTTGTATAATGTATTGCCTAACTATACTGCAGTTTGTTTCGAATACTATATCATTTTTAGTTAAGGAACTAAGCTTAGTTTCATACGCAGTGAATGGAACCCATTGATTTCAATGGATTCCTTCACATGCGCATATTTTTCCAGTGCTTTCGGCTGCACAAAAAAAAAATGCAGCATGCTCTATTTTCCTGCACATTTGCAAAAATAAGGTAATGAGGCTTATTGTTTATAACCCTAAGCATCTTCCTTAAAGGCTTATTTAGACACAGCGATTATCGCTCAATAATCGCTATCTTTTAGTGATAATCGCTATGTCTAAACGTGTCTATCGTGCACTTTTCGTGCACTATTCGTTCATTGCTAACTTCAAGCCAGCTTGAAGTCAGCGATGTGTCTTATCGGGACCACTGAGTTCTCAGTGGGATAGTAGTGATAGCATTCTTTCAGCTGCAGTCCTGCTTGAGAACAAAGCAGCTGAATGCAGATAACAGACCTGTTATCTGCATTCAGTGAAAGGCTTCATTTGTACGCTAATAAACACTTAAGTAGCTGAGTAGCTACTTAAGAGTTTATGCAAAATGATCACTCAAAACTAATGTTTGAGCCTATTTTGAGCGATCATCGTTGAGTCTAAATGAGACTTAATTTGGGCAACGTGAAGCCCTGAAATGTCCTTTAGGCAAGTGCCTGGAAAAAGTTCTAACAGATGCAGTGACCTGTAACAATAGTTCCACCTGTCTCTGGATGATGGACAACAAAACAGTTGGAGCTGCTCGTATTTGTCAGATGATTAAATGATCCTTTCTACTTATGGTCTGCCGAGGGCATCTTGAGCAGTGTCGTCTTGCATGCATGCCCTCACACATCCAGCGGACTCAACACAGTCTAGCAATCTGGTCAGAATGGCCCAGGTGTTGGGCAATTAGTGTCCCCGAAGCGATGCTGTCTCCGGCGGTGCGGCAAGCTGCTGCAGTCTTCTTCCCGCTGTCTTCTTCCTGGATTGCTTTTGAAATCCCCAGCGCTGTGATTGGATCGAGTGCCAGCCAATTACAGCCGGCGCTCGATAAACCAATCACAGCCATTCAGAATGACACCACTAAATGTCTGTGATTGGTTTATCGAGCACCGGCTGTGATTGGCTGGCGCTCGATCCAATCAAATCACTGACGGCAGGGATTTCAAAAGCAAGCCAGGGAGAAGACAGCGAGGAGAAGATTCCAGCAGCTTGCCGCACCGCCGGGGACAGTATCACGCCGGGGACACAGAAGCTGGCTGACCGGTGATTATTGAGGTTTTTTTCTTACCTCACTCGAGTATAAGCCGAGGGGGGCTTTTTCAGCACATTTTGTGGCTGAAAAACTCAGCTTATACTCGAGTATATACGGTATATAAAAGAATAAAATATAAAGGCAAAAATTTTAGAGGAGAAAGGAGATATGAGAGTAGGGACGTACTTCATATAGAAACAAAAGGAAAAGGATTAAGAGAATGGAATTTGGTTAAAAATGTAGAAGAGAATGCTATCAGACTGACTCTATACATTCGGTTAGACCATTAGGAGAAAGGAAACACAAACTGAAGATCCAATAAGCTTCACGCTGCTTTAATTTCTGAAATCTATTGGTTAGCACTTGCTCAATGGAGGTAATGATAGGTTGGCTAACTTCAGAATGATGAACCAAAAAGAAATGATGGGAGTCACTGTGTAATATGAACTTGTTAAGAACATTAGACCTATGCTTGTTGAGCCAAGGACATAGGGACTGTATAGTCCTGCCTACATACTGGAGTTTGCACGGTCATTCAATCAAGTACACCACATAATCAGAGCTACATTGAAGGTATCAGATGAGACAGAGGAAGAGAAGGAATAACTCCTGTGGCAAATATTTAAGCAAGATAAACACCATGGTCATCTACATTTGAAGAACCCCACAACTGAAGGTAACATACTAGTCAAATGTGGTTGCTTCTTTCTTAGACAACTGAGGGCAAGGATACTCTTTAAGGTGGTGGCTCTCCTGAAGTTGACTATGGGTAGCTTAGCTAGCGCCCCTGCCAACCAAGGATCACTTAATAGGAGACGCCAGTATTTAGCCAAAGTTTGCTTGATGAGTCTCTGACCTGCGTTAAAGGTGGTTATAAAGTTATGGTTAAAAGATTGAGAATTGGCTCTAGACACTTCTGTAAACACTAATTTTGGGATGTGGAACTAATCTTCCTGTAAGTGTTGTTTACAAGAGATCTAGTATAGTTTTTCTGTTTAAACCTATTAGTGAGTACTTGGTCTTGCCAATGGAAGACTAATGGCCTATTAACACGTAATGTTTATTGCTCAAAACTCCTTCAAACGATTGGATTTGAGTGATAATTGTGCAGTGTAGATGCAGAAAAGTCACTCACTATTCATTCCTAAATCATTATTGCTGAGATGAGCGAGCACGAAAATGCTCGGGTGCTCGTTACTCGAGTCGAACTTCCTGCGATGCTCGAGGGTTCGTTTCGAGTAACGAACCCCATTGAAGTCAATGGACGACCCGAGCATTTTTGTATATCGCCGATGCTCGCTAAGGTTTTCATTTGTGAAAATCTGGGAAATTCAAGAAAGTGATGGGAACGACACAGAAACGGATAGGGCAGGCGAGGGGCTACATGTTGGGCTGCATCTTAAGTTCCCAGGTCCCACTATTAAGCCACAATAGCGGCCAGAGTGCCCCCCCCTAACAATTTTTACTTCTGAAAAACCCTCATTAGCAAGGCATACCTTAGCTAAGCGCCACACTACCTCCAACAAAGCACAATCACTGCCTGCATGACACTCCGCTGCCACTTCTCCTGGGTAACATGCTGCCCAACCGCCCATTTCAGTAATAGTAGCAGTCAAGACAGGCCCCAGTAACAATTCCAAAGCAGCAGTATAGGGGGAGCACAGTATTAGTTCCATTTCAGTAGTAGTTGCAGTCTAGACAGGCCCCAGTAACATTTCACTAGCAGCAGTATAGGGGGAGCACAGTCTTAGTTCCTTTTTTAGTAGTAGTAGCAGTCAAGACAGGCCCCAGTAACAATTCCGAAGCAGCAGTATAGGGGGAGCACAGTATTAGTTCCATTTCAGTAGTAGTAGCAGTCTGGACAGGCCCCAGTAGCATATCACTAGCAGCAGTATAGGGAGAGCAAAGTATTAGTTCCATTTCAGTAGTAGTAGCAGTCTAGACAGGCCCCAGTAACATATCACTAGCAGCAATATAGGGGGAGCACAGCATTAGTTCCATTTAAGTAGTAGTTGCAGTCTAGACAGGCCCCAGTAACATATCACTAGCAGCAGTATAGGGGGAGCACAGTATTAGTTCTATTTCAGTAGTAGTAGCAGTCTAGACAGGCCCCAGTAACATATCACTGCAGCAGTATAGGGGGAGTCAGTATTAGTTCCATTTCAGTAGTAGTAGCAGTCAAGACAGGCCCCAGTAACAATTCCAAAGCAGCAGTATAGGGGGAGCACAGTATTAGTTCCATTTCAGTAGTAGTAGCAGTCTAGACAGGCCCCAGTAACATATCACTAGCAGCAGTATAGGGGGAGCACAGTATTAGTTCCATTTCAGTAATAGTAGCAGTCAAGACAGGCCCCAGTAACAATTCCGAAGCAGCAGTATAGGGGGAGCACAGTATTAGTTCCATTTCAGTAGTAGTAGCAGTCAAGACAGGCCACAGTAACATTCCCCTTGCAGCAGTTTAGGGAGATAACAGTCTCTTGCACATTTCAGTAGTTGCAGTATAGACAAGGCCCCAGTTACATTTATGTAGCAAAAGTGTAGGCCAACCCCACACACCTTGCTGTACCATGAGTGCAGGCGAAGCCCATAAAAATTACTAGGATTACACTGTAGGCGATGGCCCAAAAAAATTGGTGTACCAACAGTACTAATGTACCTCAGAAAAATTGCCCATGCCCAACCAAGAGGGCAGGTGAAACCCATTAATCGCTTTGGTTAATGTGGCTTAATTTGTAACTAGGCCTGGAGGCAGCCCAGTTAAAATAAAAATTGGTTCAGGTGCACGTTACAAC
The DNA here is from genome assembly GCF_035609145.1 of Eleutherodactylus coqui. Classification (NCBI taxonomy): domain Eukaryota; kingdom Metazoa; phylum Chordata; class Amphibia; order Anura; family Eleutherodactylidae; genus Eleutherodactylus; species Eleutherodactylus coqui. The sequence continues at coordinate 205,848,464 of NC_089842.1, forward strand.
GCTTTAATGAGAGTTGAAACGTATAAACATTGTTTACAAAAGTCATATGACTGAGCCTTGTGGGCCTAAGAAAAATTGCCCGTTCGGCGTGATTACGTGAGGTTTCAGGAGGAGGAGCAGGAGGAGGAGGATGTATATAATACACAGATTGATGAAGCTAAAAGGTCCCCGTTTTTTATGGTGATAGAGAACGATGCTTCCATCCGCGGGTGCAGCCTATGTATTGTTTAGGTACCGCTGCTGTGCGCTGGTGGAGAAGAGAAGTCTGGGGAAATCCAGGCTTTGTTCATTTTTATGAGTGTAAGCCTGTCGGCACTGTCAGTTGACAGGCGGGTACGCTTGTCCGTGATGATTCCCCCAGCTGCACTAAACACCCTCTCTGACAAGACGCTAGGGTGTTTAGTGCAGGGCACGCTAACACCTCCAGGGCATACAGCGCGAGTTCGGGCCACATGTCCAGCTTTGACACCCAATAGTTGTACGGAGCAGAGGCGTAACGGAGGACGGTGGTACGATCTGCTGCGTACTCCCTCACCATCTTCTTACAGTGCTCCCTCCGACTCAGCCTGGACTGGGGAGGTGAGAGACAGTCTTGCTGGGGAGCCATAAAGCTGGCAAAGGCCTTGGAGAGTGTTCCCCTGCCTGTGCTGTACATGCTGCCTGATCTCCACGCCTCATCTGCTACCTGGCCCTTGGAACTGTGCCTTCTGCCACTAGCGCTGTCGGATGGGAATTTTACCATCAGTTTGTCCACCAGGGTCCTGTGGTATAGCATCACTCTCGAACCCCTTTCCTCTTCGGGTATGAGAGTGGAAAGGTTCTCCTTATACCGTGGGTCGAGCAGTGTGTACACCCAGTAATCCATAGTGGCCAGAATGCGTGTAATGCGAGGGTCACGAGAAAGGCATCCTAACATGAAGTCAGCCATGTGTGCCAGGGTACCTGTACGCAACACATGGCTGTCCTCACTAGGAAGATCACTTTCAGGATCCTCCTCCTCCTCCTCAGGCCATACACGCTAAAAGGATGACAGGCAAGCAGCATGGGTACCCTCTGCAGTGGGCCAAGCTGTCTCTTCCCCCTCCTCCTCATGCTCCTCCCCTTCCTCCTCCTCCTCAACGCGCTGAGATATAGACATAAGGGTGCTCTGACTATCCAGCGACATTCTGTCTTCCCCCGCCTCCATTTCCGAGTGCAAAGCGTCTGCCTTTATGCTTTGCAGGGAACTTCTCAAGAGGCATAGCAGAGGAATGGTGACGCTAATGATTGCAGCATCACCGCTCACCATCTGGGTAGACTCCTCAAAGTTTCCAAGGACCTGGCAGATGTCTGCCAACCAGGCCCACTCTTCTGTACAGAATTGAGGAGGCTGACTCCCACTACGCCGCCCATGTTGGAGTTGGTATTCCACTATAGCTCTACGTTGCTCATAGAGCTTGGCCAACATGTGGAGCGTAGAGTTCCACCGTGTGCGCACGTCGCACAGCAGTCGGTGCACTGGCAGATTAAACCGATGTTGCAGGGTCCGCAGGGTGGCAGCATCCATGTTGGACATGCGGAAATGTGCGCTGACCCAGCGCACCTTGCCGAGGAGGTCTGACAAGTGTGGGTAGCCTTTCAAAAACCGCTGAACCACCAAATTAAAGACGTGGGCCAGACATGGCACGTGCGTGAGGCTGCCCAGCTGCAGAGCCGCCACCAGGTTACGGCCGTTGTCACACACGACCATGCCCGGTTGGAGGCTCAGCGGCGAAAGCCAGCGGTTGGTGTGCTCTGTCAGACCCTGCAGCAGTTCGTGGGCCGCGTGCCTCTTCTCTCCTAAGCTGAGTAGTTTCAGCACGGCCTGCTGACGCTTGCCCACCGCTGTGCTGCCACGCCGTGTGACACCGACTGCTGGCAACGTGCTGCTGCTGACACATCTTGATTGCGAGACAGAGGTTGCGTAGGAGGAGGAGGAGGAGGAGGAGGAGGGTGGTTTAGTGGAGGAAGCATACACCGCCGCAGATACCAGCGCCGAGCTGGGGCCCGCAATTCTGGGGGTGGGTAGGACGTGAGCGGTCCCAGGCTCTGACTCGGTCCCAGCCTCCACTAAATTCACCCAATGTGCCGTCAGGGAGATATAGTGGCCCTGCCCGCCTGTGCTTGTCCACGTGTCCGTTGTTAAGTGGACCTTGCCAGTAACCGCGTTTGTGAGAGCGCGTACAATGTTGCGGGAGACGTGGTCGTGCAGGGCTGGGACGGCACATCGGGAAAAGTAGTGGCGACTGGGAACCGAGTAGCGCGGGGCCACCGCCGCCATCGTGTTTTTGAAAGCCTCCGTTTCCACAAGCCTATACGGCAGCATCTCCAGGCTGATCAATTTGGCTATGTGCACGTTTAACGCTTGAGCGTGCGGGTGCGTGGTGGCGTACTTGCGCTTGTGCTCAAACTGTTGCGCTAGTGACGGCTGAACGCTGCGCTGAGAGGCATTGCTGGATGGGGCCGAGGACAGCGGAGGTGAGGGTGTGGGTGCAGGCCGGGAGACGGTCGTGCCTGTGTCCTGAGAGGGGGGTTGGATCTCAGTGGCAGGTTGGGGCACAGGGGGAGAGGCAGTAGTGCAAACCGGAGGCGGTGAATGGCCTTCGTCCCACCTTGTGGGGTGCTTGGCCATCATATGCCTGTGCATGCTGGTGGTGGTGGCTCCCCGGCTGATCTTGGCACGACAAACCTTGCACACCACAGTTCGTAGGTCGTCTGCACTCTCAGTGAAAAACTGCCACACCTTTGAGCACCTCGGCCTCTGCAGGGTGGCATGGCGCGAGGGGGCGCTTTGGGAAACAGTTGGTGGATTATTCGGTCTGGCCCTGCCTCTACCCCTGGCCACCGCACTGCCTCTTCCAACCTGCCCTGCTGCTGCACTTGCCTCCCCCTCTGAAGACCTGTCCTCAGTAGGCTTCGCAAACCAGGTGGGGTCAGTCACCTCATCGTCCAGCTGCTCTTCCTTTGAATCCTCTGTGCGCTCCTCCCTCGGATTACTGCCCTTACTACTACCTCACTGATAGGCAACTGTGTCTCATCATCATCGTCCTCCTCACCCACTGAAAGCTCTTGAGACAGTTGCCGGAAGTCCCCAGCCTCATCCCCCGGACCCTGTGAACTTTCCAAAGGTTGGGCATCGGTCACGACAAACTCCTCCGGTGGGAGAGGAACCATTGCTGCCCAATCTGGGCAGGGGCCCGAGAACAGTTCCTGGGAGTCTGCCTGCTCCTCAGAATGTGTCATTGTAATGGAGTGAGGAGGCTGGGAGGAAGGAGGAGCAGCAGCCAGAGGATTCAGAGTTGCAGCTGTGGACGGCGTAGAAGACTGGGTGGTCAATAGATTGCTGGATGCACTTTCTGCCATCCACGACAGGACCTGCTCACACTGCTCAGTTTCTAATAAAGGTCTACCAAGTGGACCCATTAATTGTGAGATGAATCTGGGGACCGCAGAAACTTGCCTCTCTTCTAATCCCGCAGCAGTCGGCTGCGATACACCTGGACCAGGAGCTCGGCCTGTGCCCACACCCTGACTTGGGCCTCCGTGTCCTCGCCCGCGTCCACATCCTCTAGGCCTACCCCTACCCCTCAGCATGGTGTATTACGAGTAGAGCAGAAACAGAACGCTGTAACTAAATGTGCCGCTTATTGTCCTGTGGTTGGAGGCTGACTTCGCTTATGGAACGCACAGCAGAGCCAGGAAACAATTATGCGCAAGCCTGTAGTCAGACCTAGGTGCGTATGACTGAGCTACTGGAATTCACAGGGCAGAACCAGTCAAGTGGCCAAAGGCCAGTGGTAGGCCTTAAGTATTTTGCTTCAATTTTTTTAAATGGTGAGGTGAAAAACCAGACAGACACCATATGCAGCGTGTATATATATAAACTCTTTCCCTCTGGCAGGATGACGGCGATCATGTAACAGACACAGCAGAGCCAGGAAACAATTATGCGCAAGCCTGCTGTTACGCTTAGCTGGGTAATAATGAGCGACTACTACCCCCAGCAGACACGCAGTAAAATGTCACGCTCACAGGCTTGGCTGGGTATTAATGAGCGACTACTACCCCCAGCAGACACGCAGTAAACTGAAGACGGTCACAGGCAGCCCAAATACAGTATTTTTCCCCAATTTTTGGGAAAAAGCCCACTGCCTATATAGCCTATATATGGATTTCCCTGTTGGAGGATGACTGTGGTTATTGAAAGCACAGTGCAGCCAGAAAAAATTATGCGCAAGGCTGGGTATTAATGAGCGACTACTACCCCCAGCAGACACGCAGTAAACTGAAGACGGTCACAGGCAGCCCAAATACAGTATTTTTTCCCAATTTTTGGGAAAAAGCCCACTGCCTATATAGCCTGTATATGGATTTCCCTGTTGGAGGATGACTGTGGTTATTGAAAGCACAGTGCAGCCGGAAAAAATTATGCGCAAGGCTGCAGTAACACCTAGCTGGGTATTAATGAGCGACTACTACCCCCAGCAGACACGCAGTAAACTGAACATGGTCACAGGCAGCCCAAAGATTTTTTTTTCCAATTTTTTTGAAAAAGCCCACTGCCTATATAGCCAGTATATCTCTTTCCCTGTACCACTGTCCCTGCCTCACTAGTACTGCCCCTATACTCAGTAAAATGATTGCAGACTGAGGACGCTATGGTCTAAACGCCCGATATACAAAAAAAAAATGTGCAAAACTGCTAAAAGCAGCCTCAACAGTACTGCACATGGTCAGATGTGGCCCTAAGAAGGACCGTTGGGGTTCTTAAAGACGAAGATAACAGCCTAACACTCTCCCTATAACAGCAGGACGGCACTTTCCCTAATGTCTCTCAGCCTGCATCTGTGGCAAGCCGCGGGCGTGGCAGATTTAAATACTTGGGTGTCACCTGATCTCCCCAGCCGCTCACTGCAGGGGGGTGGGATAGGGCTGGAACTTCACAGGAGGAAGTTGTAATGCCTTCCCTGTGTTTCTATTGGCCAGAAAACGGCGCAAAATTTTCTTGGAAGAAAATGGAAGTGACTCGAACACCGTGTGGTGCTCGTCTCGAGTAACGAGCATCTCGAGTACCCTAATACTCGAACGAGCATCAAGCTCGGACGAGTACGCTCGCTCATCTCTACTGACTTTCAGTCAGCAAAAAAACGATCGCTGGCTTCTCATTCCTTGTAGAAGGTAACGAGAAGCCCGCGATCAAGTGGTGAAGTCTGTCAGTCTAAACGCCCTGCACGAGCGCTAATGACCATCGCTGTGACGTCAACGCTCGTGCAGTCATTTAGCCGACTGTAATCTTGCATAAAAGGACCATAAGTTATTTGAACAATTTTTTTCAAATCCTTTTAAATTGTCTAAAGAGCACACTCATCAACCATGGTTGATAGTGTGCATTTTTAAAATTGAGATAACTATTAACCCTTTAATGACGCGGCCCCTTTTTTTTCCCATTTGCGTTTTTTCCTTCCCCTTTAAAAAAATCGTAACTTCTTTATTCATTGTCGCTGTTTGAGGGCTTGTTTTTTGCGGGATGAGTTGTATTTTTCAATGGTGCTATATAATGTACTTAAAAACTTTTTAAATATTCTAAGTGGAGTAAAATGAAAAAAAAACAAAACATTCAGCCATCTTTCAGTGTGTCTTGTTTCTACGGCACACAAACTGCAACAAAAATGACATGATAACTTTATTCTATGGGTCAGTACAATTGCTACAATTGAGTAAAATTGCTACAATACTAAACTTGCATAGTTGTTTTTTTACTGTACTACTCTTTTTTTTCAAAGAGATTTCATATTTTTTAAATTATTTTTTGTTGCAATCTTCTGCGCCCAATAAGTTTTACATTTTTCCGGCGACGTAGTTGTGCGAGGGCTCATTTTTTTCAGGATATCCTGTAGTTTACGTTAGTACTAGAGATGAACGAGCATACTCGTCCGAGCTTGATGCTCGTTCGAGTATTAGGGTGCTCGAGATGCTCGTTACTCGAGACGAGCACCACGCGGTGCTCGTCTCAATTAAACGAGCACTGACCATTGAATTCAATGGAGCCGGCAATACAGCCGGCTCCATTGAAAGCAATGGGCTGCCGGCTAGCGCGGGATGAATTTTCGGGAAGGGCTTAAAAATATAAGCCCTTACCTGAAAATCATCCTAAAATGTGTAAAATGTAAAAAAAATATATATACTCACCTTGTCCCGGCAGAACGATGCTAGCCCATTGAATTCAATGGAGTCGGCAATACAGCTGGCTCCATTGAAAGCAATGGATTGCCGGCGATCGCACAATGAATTTTCGGGAAGGGCTTAAATATATAAGCCCTTCCCTGCAATTCATCCAGAAATGTGTAAAAATAAAAAATATATATATACTCACCTGCTCCCGGCAGACGGAGTTCAGCTGCGGCCAGCTGGCAGTTCTCCTGAACTGCTCTCTGTAGTATTCAGCAGCCGGGGATTTAAAATCCCCGCCTGCTGAATGAGCTGCCTCTGATTGGTCACAGCCTGACCAATCAGAGGCAGATCTCACTCACACCCATTCATGAATTCATGAATGGGTGAGTGAATGCTGCCTCTGATTGGCTCAGCGCAGCTCTCAGCTGAATGACAGCAGTTCAGTACCACAGTGCAGGGGACAGCAGGAGAAGACGCAGCTGGGCCCGGCAGCTGAAGGGAGGTGAGTATCTATTTTTTTTGTTTTTTAAATCACTTTTAATTCATTTCCAGGGAATGGCTTATATGTAAAGCCCTTCCCTGAAAAAGAATTCAGGTGTGCCAGCGGACCATTGTCTTCAATGGAGTCGCCGGCAGCAGCAGCGGCCCCATTGAAGAGAATGCCTGCATTTTTATTTTTTTTTACACTAAAATCTTTCTTTTTCAGGTAAGGGCTTATATTGTTAAGCCCTTCCCGAAAATTCATCCCGCGCTTGCCAGCAGCCCATTGCTTTCAATGGAGCCGGCTGTATTGCCGGCTCCATTGAATTCAATGGGCTAACATCGTTCTTCTCTGCCCCAGCTGTTACAGCTGTGGCAGAGGAGAGCGATCGTTATGCTGACAGTGGGGGGTTCTCACTCTTGCCACTATTGTGGCTTAATAGTGAGTCCTCGGAGCCCGAAATGCAGCCCTGCATGTTGCTCCTCGCCTGCCCTATCCATTTCTGTGTTTTTTACATGACTTTGGTGATTTGCTAAGATTTTCACAAATGAAAACCTTAGTGGAGCACCAGTCATATACAAAAATGCTCGAGTCACCCATTGACTTCAATGGGGTTCGTTACTCGAAACGAACTCTCGAGCATCACTGAAAGTTCGACTCGAGTAACGAGCACTCGAGCATTTTGGTGCTCGCTCATCTCTAGTTAGTACCAATTTGGAATATATACGGCATTTTGATCACTTTTTACTGCATTTTTTCTGGGAGACAGGGTGAGTAAAAAAGTACATAACTGGCGCTCTTCTTTTTTCTTCGCATAACTTTCACTGTGCAAGGTAAATAATGTGCTACTTTGATAGATCGGACCTTTACAGACGCGGCGATACCAAATATGAATTTTTCTTTTATGGTTTCAATTTTTTAATTATAGATATGGCAAATGAGTGGTTGATTTAAACTTTTATTACTTTTTTTTTACAATTAATAAAACTTTATTGATCTTATTTTCACTTTTTTTAAGCCCCTTGGGGGACTACAACATGCGATGCTTTGATTGCCCCTACAGTAAGACTGCCTGTCAAATAGTCAATCAAGCCACCTGACGGTGATGGCTTGATAGTCAGTCTCCTAAGGCAGCCCTGGGGCCTTTCAGAAGGCCCCCGGCTGCCATGACACCTGCACTGCTCCCCTTGTCTCACCGCGGGGGCATTTAAAGGGTTAATAGCCGCGATCGGCTGTGCAGTCTATTGTAGCTATTGCCCGCGGGTTTCAGCTGTAATAAACAGCTGACGCCCACGCTGTATGAAGAGAGGTCGCCCTATATGTCATGGGGAAAAAAACACAGCAAAAATAATTTTGGTAACTGAAGGAAAAAATATAGGGCAGTTAAATCCCCACATGGGTAAAATCCCTAAAAAGTGTCTGGCTCTTAAGGTACAAAACAGCCTGGTCCTTAAGTGGTTAAGCTTTACAACACCACAGCTCTCTGTCAATGTCCACCAGCAGCATCTGTAAAAATCTAAAATGGAAAAGTGCGCCCTTCAGGTTAGCGCAAGTGGTATCATGTGAGTAGCTAAAATTTCATGGGTCTTGAAGCAAAACCTTTGGTTTGCTCGACCTCCGTTGTTGTCTGTATCACTAATAGTCTATAGCTGTAAAAGTATCAGCATTTCCTGTCAGTTAGGGCAGTGAAGGGGCTATTGCCAAAATCGATGGTGGTCAGGGAAAGTGAAGGTGTTAATGCCAGATTCCCTGGTGATCTAGGACAGTGAGGTGGTTAGTATCAAAGTATCTGCTTATCTAGGATAGTGAGGGGATTTATGTAGTAATCCTTGATGGTCTTGGGCAGTTTTATGTCAGTGTATCTGTGCTCTAGGAGAGTGAGGAACTTAATAGAATAGTCCCTGTTGGTCTTAAGTAGGGAAGGGATTCCAGTATCATTAGGGATCTACTGCAGTAAAGGGGCTAATGTAAGAATCCCTGGTGGTTTAGGACGATTAAAGAGGTTGTCCCATCAAGGCATTTCATGACTGAGATGAGACCTATTGCTGTTTCCCAACCACCTCATCAGGTGTTATGGAAACTGCTGAGGTAGCGTTGTGCTGTTTCCATAACTCCTGTGTTACAGAAACAGCATAACATGCTGTGCTATGCTGTTTTTGTAACACCCATTCAATTCAATTGGAGTTATGGAAACATAAGGCTGCTGTCTCAGCTGTTTTTATAACACCAGGTGAGGTGGTCTGGAAAACAGTCATGGATTTTACATCTGAGCTATGAAATTCCAAGATTGGAATATCCCTTAAATGTTAATATCTCTGGTGAAGGACAGTGAAATGGATGAGGAAGAGTCCAGGGTTCATGGTCTGCTTAGGGCCCAGAGGTGTAGCTGTGGTGCAAAAGTTCGACTTAGGCCTCCCTACTGCCCTCCATGCAGCTACTTTTCATAGCTAATGGCTGTGGTCAGACCTCAAAAATGCATACAGTATATAAAATCAGACAACATACCTATAGGAAAACATTTATAACAAAGCGGCTTAGATACAAATACTCAGTTTAACTAACCTCTTGATAATGCAGTTTCTATATAATTGTCAGATATCAGTTCTACTCGGTGTGAATGATTACAGTACAGTTAAGTGAGTATGCAATTGTTGTTTTTATACCTGGGGAGCATGATACATATATACTTATTTAACTTGAATAACCCCTTTAATAGAGTAATATAACCCTCAGTGCCCTTATAGATAGAGCCTTCCTGTGCCCTTATAGAGTTATGGAGTCCCTCATACCCTTCCTTCTCAAAAAAAAAAAAAAAAAAAAAATGTCTTCCCCACACTCCCATCTGACTAAGCAATAAGATCACAGTAACAGCCTGTTTCACAAACGGCAGCCCTGAAATCTGGCTGTTGGCCAGTTTATAAGACCAGAACTTAGAACGGCTCCTCCTACTTCCTCCTGATGTCCTATCACATAGTGAAATGGAAAAAGGGGAAGAACCGTTCTGCGTTCTCATTACACTTTTTAGGATACATGCTGCCTTTTTGTCTGTTTTTTAAGGCAAAAAAACGCAATGTTCAGGTGTTGGATGTAGGTAAATCCTATGACATTAATTCCACTAGGAACATTGGGCTTTTTTGTAGCATTTTTGAGTCCATGATGTTTTTTTCAGAATGCAGCAAAATCTAAATTTGGCATTGTTTCAGGTGCTTTCCCATGAACCTCTTCTCTATAGGGAAAAAATCCATGAAAAAAATGTGTGCGAATATAAAAACAATACAACTTAAAAAACACTTATAAATTATGTATGAAGGTCATGGTGTTTTTCATAAGTCATGAAAAAAAAGACAGGTCTGAAGATGGCTTAAATGGAATGCTAGACTTTGCAAACATTACATTTCATATCTTGGAAAATGATAATTACAGAAAATTATGCTAAATTTCACAGGATTCAAACCCACTTTAAAAAGAATGACGGAATTATGTTTTGTGCTGTGAAGTATACTCTTGGCCTTTAATGAGTAGTAATCACTTCTCTGCTGCTCCTGTTAGCTACAGCCAGAAGTAATGTGATTGCAAGATTAATCTTGATACAGCACATTCGGCTTGGGGGGAGGGGGGGGGGGGGAGATTTAACATGAGACATAATAATATTGGACAGGCAATATAATTATAATGAGTTTAGAGATGAGCGAGCACCAAAATGCTCAGGTGCTCATTGCTCGAGTCGAACTTTCCGCAATGCTCGAGGGTTCATTTCGAGTAACGAACCCCATTGAAGTCAATGGGCGACTAGAGCATTTTTGTATATCGCCGATGCTCTCTAAGGTTTTCATTGGTGAAAATCTGCAAAACCCAAGAAAGTGATGGAAACGACGCAGAAACGGATAGGGCAGGCGAGGGGCAACATGTTGGGCGGCATTTCAGGTTCCCAGGTCCCACTATTCAGCCACAATAGCGGCAAGAGTGGGCGCCCCCCTCCCACCAATTTTTACTTCGGACAAACCCTCATTAGCAAGGCACACCTTAGCTAAGCACCACACTACCTCCAACTAAGCACAAGCACTGCCTGCGGGACAAACCCCTTCCTCTTCTCCTGGGTTACATGCTGCCCAACCCCCACCCCCCCCCCCCGCCCGACCCAGTGTCCACAGCGCACACCAAAGTGTCCCTGCGCAGCCTTCAGCTGCCCTCATGCCACACGCTGGCCTCACAGCCACACCACCCTCATGTTTATTTATAAGTGCGTCAGCCATGAGGAGGAACTGGAGGCACACACTGCAGAGGGTTGGCAGGGCCAGGCAGTGACACTCTTTAAAAGGGGCGGAGCGATAGCCCACAATGCTGTACAGAAGTAATGAGACATCCAATCCTGTGCCACCTCCGCCAGGAGCTGCAAACGTGGGCATAGCAATGGGGAATCCATGTGCCACACACTATTCATTCTGTCAAGGTGTCGCATAGCTTAATCCACACTGCAAGGGGAAAGCCGTCTGCAAGGGGAGAAGGCTCTGCCCTCTACCCAAGTCAGTCAGTGTCTTTGTGCCAGACAGGTCAAACACCGCGATGGGAACTAAGTTTGCACCAACAGCATAGGGGGGTCCTAGGAAGCCCAAGACATGAACAAAAAATTGATCTGAGCGGCCAAACATGGCAGACTTGCACCACGCCCACGACATAGGCCTCGGCCCACAGCTTCAGCAATCCTAGGCAGGAAGCGGACTTTCACTGCACAAAGGACATAGGCCTCTGCACAAACCCTCAGCAATCGCAGGCCTACAGCGGACTCCTATGCTAGCGTAGCTGTGCACATCTCATTAGCGCTGTATTGCTCCTGTAGTTTGTCCCAATGCAGTGCCCCGGATAGTAGAGCTAACGTCAGATTAAATACAGGTGGGCTACGGCCCACACTGCATGCCCCAGTCAGACCGGGGTTTTTTATAAATAGTCACAGGCAGGTACAACTCCGCAGTGGGAATTCCGTGTGCACCCACAGCATGGGTGGCTCCCTGGAACCCACCGGCGGTACATAAATATATCCCATTGCAGTGCCCTGGGCAGCAGAGATAACGTCAGATTAAATGCAGGTGGGCTTCGGCCCACACTGCATGCCCCAGTCAGACTGGGGTTTTTTATAAGTAGACACAGGCAGGTACAACTCCCTATTGTGAAGTCCGTGTGGACCGACAGCATGGGAGGGTCCCAGGAACCCACCGGCGGTACATAAATATATCCCATTGCATTGCCCAGCACAGCTGAGGTAACGTCAGATTAAATGCAGGTGGGCTTCGGCCCACACTGCATGCCCAACCTGACTGGGGTTTTTAATACATAGACACAGGCAGGTACAAATCCCCTATGTGAAGTCCCTGTGGACCGACAGCATGGGTGGGTCCCAGGAAGCCACTGGCGGTACATAAATAAATCCCATTGCATTGCCCATCACAGCTGAGGTAAAGTCAGATTAAATGCAGGTGGGCCTCGGCCCACACTACATGCCCCAGTCTGACTGGGGTTTTTAATACATAGACACAGGCAGGTACAAATCCCCTATGTGAAGTCCCTGTGGACCAACAGCATGGGTGGCTCCCTGGAACCCACCGGCGGTATATAAATATATCCCATTGCAGTGCCCTGCACAGCTGAGGTAACGTCAGATTAAATGCAGGTGGGCTTCGGTCCACACTGCATGCCCCAGTCAGACTTGGGTTCTTTATAAGTAGACACATGCAGTTACAACTCCGTGTGGACCGACAGCATGGGTGGGTCCCAGGAAGCCACTGGCGGTACATAAATATATCCCATTGCAGTGCCCTGGACAGCAGAGCTAACATCAGATTAAATGCAGGTGGGCTTCGGCCAAGAATGTTTTCATTGTTGGAGGAGGAGGACGGGAAAGTTTCTGAGGCAGTACGTGTCCTGTCCCCGTGTCCGTGGTTATATGCACCTTCCCAGTGACCGCGTCGCTGAAAAGTTGTCGCGCCTGTGGAACCTAGTAGCGTGGCCTCGCCACCATCATGTCTTTGGGAAGCCTCCGTTTCCACTACCCTATAACATTGCAGTAGCAGCGGTAGTATAGGCAGAGACGAGAATTAGTAACATTTCAGCGGTAAGAGTATGCACAAACCCCTGTAACATTTCATTGGCAGCAGTGAGGACAGACCCCACTAACATTTATTTGCAGCAGTATACACAGACCCCAGTAACATTTCAGTAGTATCAGTATAGACAGACCCCAGTAACAGTAACGTAGAAGCAGTAGGGACAAAGCAGCAGATTCACATTTCCCTGGCAGCAGTGTAGGGAGAGCATAGTATTGGTAAGATTTCAGTAGTAGGAGTATATTCAGGCCCCAGCAACAGTAACGTAGAAGCAGTAGAAACAAAGCAGCAGATTCACATTTCCCTGGCAGCAGTGTAGGGAGAGCATAGTATTGGTAAGATTTCAGTAGTAGGAGTATAGAGAGGCCCCAGTAACATTAACGTAGAAGCAGTATGGGCAGAGCCCACTATTAGTTACATTTCTGTTATAGCAGTATAGACCTGCCCCAGTAAAATTTCCGTTGAAGTATTGTGGGCAGAGCCCAGTATTTGTAAAATTACAGTAGTAACAGTATATGTAACCAAGGTAACATTTCAGGAGCAGAAGTATCGGCAGACCGAAGTAACATTTCTGTTGCTAAAGTATAGTCAGATCCCTGTAGCATTACTGTGGCAGAAGTATAGGTAGGCAGAACAGAGTTACATTTCTGTAGCAAATGTGTATGCCAACCCCAGACACAGTGGTGTAGCATGAGTGCAGGCGAAGCCCATAAAAATTACTTGGATTACATTGTAGGCGAGGGCCCGAAAAATTGTTCTACCGACAGTACAAATGTACCCCAGAAAAATTGGCCATGCCCAACCCAGAGGGCAGGTGAAACCCATTAATCGCTTAGCGTACTGTGGCTTAATTTTTAACTAGGCCTGGAGGCAGCCCATTCAAAAAACAATAGGTTCAGGTGGAAGTTTCAATGCTTTAATGAGACTTGAAACAGATAAATATTATTTAGAAAAGTTATATGAGCCTTTTGGCCCACAGAAAAATTGCCCATTTGCGGTGATTACGAGAGGTTTCAGGAGGAGGAGCCGGAGGAGGAGGACGAATACCATACACAGATTGACAAAGTTCTTTAAGTAGCGCTGCTGTCCGCTGGTGGAGAAGAGAAGTCTGGGGAAATCCAGGCTTTGTTCATCTTTATGAGTGTAAGCCTGTCGGCGTTGTCAGTTGACAGGTGGGTACGCTTGTCCGTGATTATTCCCCCAGCTGCACTAAACGCCCTCTCTGACAAGACGCTAGCCGCAGGGCATGCCAACACCTCCAGGGCATACAGCGCGAGTTCGGGCCACGTGTCCAGCTTTGACACCCAGTAGTTGTACGGAGCAGAGGCGTTACGGAGGACGGTGGTACGATCGGCTACGTACTCCCTCACCATCTTCTTACAGTGCTCCCTCCGACTCAGCCTGGACTGGGGAGGTGTGAGACAGTCTTGTTGGGGAGCCATAAAGCTGGCAAAGCCCTTGGAGAGTGTTCCCCTGCCTGCGCTGTACATGCTGCCTGATCTCCACGCCTCCCCTTCTACGTGGCCCTCGGAACTGCGCCTTCTGCCACTAGCGCTGTCAGATGGGGAGTTTACCATCAGTTTGTCCACCAGGGCCCTGTGGTATTGCATCACTCTCAAACCCCTTTCCTCTTCGGGAATGAGGGTGGAAAGGTTCTCCTTATACCGTGGGTCAAGCAGTGTGTATACCCAGTAATCCGTAGTGGCCAGAATGCGTCAAACACGAGGGTCACGAGAAAGGCATACTAACATAAAGTCAGCCATGTGTGCCAGGGTACCAGGACGCAACATATGGCTGTCCTCACTAGGACGATCACTTTGAGTATCCTCCTCCTCCTCCTCCTCCTCAGGCCATACACGCTGAATGGATGAGAGGCAAGCTGCATGGGCACCCACTGCAGTGGGCCCAGCTGTCTCTTCCTCCTCAGGCTCCTCCCCCTCCTCCTCCTCCTCCATGCGCTGAGATATAGACATGAGGGTGCTCTGACTATCCAGCGACATACTGTCTTCCCCCGCCCCGTTTCTGCCTGCAAAGCATCAGGAACTTCTCAAGAGGCGTAGCAGGGGAATGGTGACGCTAATGATTGCAGGATCGCCGCTCACCATCAGGGTGGACTCCTCAAAGTTTCCAAGGACCTGGCAGATATCTGCCATCCAGGCCCACTCCTCTGTAAAGAATTGAGGAGGCTGACTCCCACTTCGCCGCCCATGTTGGAGTTGGTATTCCACTATAGCTCTATGCTGCTCATAGAGTCTGGCCAACATGTGGAGCGCAGAGATCCACCGTGTGGGCACGTCGCACAGCAGTCGGTGCACTGTCAGATTAAACCGATGTTGCAGGGTGCACAGGGTGGCAGCGTCCGTGTTGGACTTCCGGAAATGTGCGCTGACCCGGCGCACCTTGCCGAGGAGGTCTGACAAGTGTGGGTAGCCTTTCAGAAACCGCTGAACCACCAAATTAAAGAGGTGGGCCAGACATGGCACGTGCGTGAGGCTGCCGAGCTGCAGAGCCGCCACCAGGTTACGGCCGTTGTCACACACGACCATGCCCGGTTGGAGGCTCAGCGGCGAAAGCCAGCAGTCGGTCTGCTCTGTCAGAACGTGCAACAGTTCGTGGGCCGTGGGCCTCTTCTCTCCTAAGCTGAGTAGTTTCAGCACGGCCTGCTGACGCTTGCCCACCGCTGTGCTGCCGCGCCGCGCGACACCGACTGCTGGCCACGTGCTGCTGACAAGTCTTGATTGCGAGGTAGAGGTTGCGTTGGAGGAGGAGGAGGAGGAGGAAGGTTTAGTGGAGGTGGCATACACCGCCGCAGATACCAGCACCGATCTGGGGCCCGCAATTCTGGGGGTGGGTAGTACATGAGCGGTCCCAGGCTCTGACTCGGTCCCAGCCTCCACTAACTTCACCCAATGTGCCGTCAGGGAGATATAGTGGCCCTGCCCGCCTGTGCTTGTCCACGTGTCCATTGTTAAGTGGACCTTGGCAGTAACCGAGTTGGTGAGGGCGCGTACGATGTTGCGTGAGACGTGGTCGTGCAGGGCTGGCATGGCACACCGTGAAAAATAGTGGCGACTGGGGACTGAGTAGCGCGGGGCTGCCGCCGCCATCATGTTTTTGAACGCCTCAGTTTCCACAAACCGGTAAGGGAGCATCTCCAGGCTGATCAATTTGGCTATGTGGACATTTAAAGCTTGAGCATGCGGGTGCGTGGCGGCGTATTTGCGCTTTCACTCCAACGATTATCTTAGCCACAGCTGGACGCTGCGTTGAGAGACATTGATGGATGGGGCCGAGGACAGCGGAGGTGAGGGTGTGGGTCCAGGCCAGGAGACGGTCGTGCCTGTGTCCTGAGAGGGGGGTTGGATCTCAGTGGCAGGTTGGGGCCCAGGGGGAGAGGCAGTGGCGCAAGCTGGAGGCGGTGAACGGCCTTCGTCCCACCTTGTGGGGTGCTTGGCCATCATATGCCTGTGCATGCTGGTGGTGGTGAGGCTGGTAGTGGTGGCTCCCCAGCTGATCTTGGCGTGACAAACCTTGCACACCACAGTTCGTCAGTCGTCTGCACTCTCAGTGAAAAACTGCCACACCTTTGAGCACCTCAGCCTCTGCAGGGTGGCATGGCGCGAGGGGGCGCTTTGGAAAACAGTTGGTGGATTATTCGGTCTGGCCCTGCCTCTACCCCTGGCTTCCGCACTCTTCCAACCTGCCCTGCTGCTGCCCTTGCCTCCCCCTCTGAAGACCTGTCCTCAGTAGGCGTAGCAAACCAGGTGGAGTCAGTCACCTCATCGTCCAGCTGCTCTTCCTCCGAATCCTCTGTGCGCTCCTCCCTCGGACTTACTGCCCTTACTACTACCTCACTGATAGATAACTGTGTCTCATCATCATCGTCCTCCTCAGCCACTGAAAGCTCTTGAGACAGTTGCTGGAAGTCCCCAGCCTCATCCCCCGGACCCCGGGAACTTTCCAAAGGTTGGGCATCGGTCACGACAAACTCCTCCAGTGGGAGAGGAACCATTGCTGCCCAATCTGGGCAGGGGCCCGAGAACAGTTCCTGGGAGTCTGCCTGCTCCTCAGAATGTGTCATTTTCATGGAGTGAGGAGGCTGGGAGGAAGGAGGAGCAGCAGCCAGAGGATTCAGAGTTGCAGCAGTGGACGGCGTAGAATACTGGGTGGTCAATAGAGTGCTGGATGCACTTTCTGCCATCCACGACAGGACCTGCTCACACTGCTGCGATATGAAGCTGGGGACCCCAGAAACTGTCCTCTCTCCTACTCCCGCAGCAGCCGGCTGCGATTCACCTGGACCAGGAACTCGGCCTATGCCCACACCCTCATTAGGGACTCCGCGTCCTCGACCGCGTTCACGTCCTCTGCCCCTACCCCTACCCCTCAGCATGCTGGATTAAGAATCGAACAGAGACAGAGCGGTGTAAAAATGTTTGTGAATTATCGCCGCGCAGTTGCTGGCTGCCAGCAGTAATATAACGCTAAATGAAGCCAGAGATAAATTATAAGGAAGGATGCAAGCAGGACTAGCAGTGCATTATGCAGTTGAGATTTACCTCCAGTCCCACAGGCCACGCAGTAATGTGCACACTGGGTTACAAGCAGACGTAAAAAAGGAGTCCTTTTTTATAATTAGTTTTTTTCCAATGCAATGCAGGCAATGGAACGTGTATTGGACTCTCCCTCTATGGCTGTCTGGCACCGTACACTGCTCCGGCAGCTGTCTGGTAACACAGAGCGGAGAAAAATATTAGTGCTTTTTAAACGTGCACTTGGTAGCAGAGAGAGCTTACGTTACGCTAACTGCCCCCAGCAAAAAATGACACTGAAGGCTGAACTGAGGCCTTGCAGTGCACTCTGCAGTTGAGATTCACCTCAAGTCCCACAGGCCACGCAGTAATGTGCACTGGGTTACAAGCTGCCGTAAAAAAGGAGTCCTTTTTTAAAATTAGTTCTTTTCCAATGCAATGCAGACAATGGAACGTGTATTGGACTCTCCCTCTATGGCTGTCTGGCACCGTACACTGCGCCGGCAGCTGACTGGTAACACAGAGTGGAGAAAAATATTAGTGCTTTTTAAACGTGCACTTGGATGCAGAGAGCGCTTACGTTACACTAACTGCCCCCAGCAAAAAATGACACTGAAGGCTGAACTGAGGCCTTGCAGTGCACTATACAGTTGAGATTCACCTCAAGTCCCACAGGCCACGCAGTAATGTGCTCCTTCCATTATAGGCCTAGCCATGTGTCCTTTAAGTAGATTAGGGCCACAATGGGTATGTTTCTGAACACAGGACAAACAGGGGTATCCATTTTGGGGTGAAAGTCTTCATTCCTATGTGTGCTGTACAAAAAAAACTTTTTAAATTGATACAACTGCCAAAAAAATGAAAATTGAATTTTTTTCCTACTGCTTTGCTTAGATTTATTCAAAAATTGTAGGGTAAAAATACACAGTACACCCCTAGATGAATTCGTTAAGGGAATCTAGTTTAGTCTAGTTTTCAAAATGGCGTCATTTGTGGGGTTTCTCTGATGTTTTGGCCGCTCAAGGGCTCTACAAGTGGGCAATGGGGCCTAAATCACCTTCATGCTAAATTTCTGTTCTGAAAGCCACCAACTACTCCTTTCATTTTGGGCCCCGTTGTGCATCCACACATAAGATTAGGGCCACAATGGGTATGTCTCTGAAGACGGGACAAACAGGGGTATCCATTTTGGGGTGCAAGTCTTCATTCATGTGTGTGTGCTGTACAAAAAAAAGCAGTTTTTAAAATGATTGAATTGCCAAAAAAACGAAAATAACATTTTTTTCTCTTTTGCTTTGCTTGAATTCATTCAAAAACTGTGGGGTCAAAATGGGCAGTACACCCCTAGATAAATTCGTTAAGGGGTCTAGTTTTCAAAATGGGGTCATTTGTGGGGGTTCTCTTTGGTTTTGGCTGCTCAAGAGCTCTACAAACGTGCTATGGGGCCTAAAACGCCTTCAAGGAAAATTTATGTTCTGAAAGACACCGACTACGCCTTTCATTTTAGGCCACGTTGTGCATGCAGACATAAGATTAGGGCTACAATGGGTAGGTTTCTGAACACAGGAGAAACGGGGGTATCCATTTTGGGGTGTAAATCCTCATTTTCATGGGCACTATAGGAAAAAAATATGTCTTTAAAATGACATATTTGCAAAAATATAAAATTTTATTTTTTCTCCTCTAAATTTAATTAATTCCTGAAAAAAAACGGTCAGGTAAAAATACTCCTGACCTCCCTCATTGGATACATTAAGAGGTGTAGTTTTTAAAATGGGGTAATTTGGGGGGGGGGGGGTATCTATTATTCTGACACTCATGAGCCTTTGAAAACTTGGCTTGGTGCAGGGAAAACAAAGTGTTCCTCAAAATGCTGAAAAGTAATGTTAAATTTGTATGTCCTCTAAATGGTTAAAAAAACACAAATTTTTTCAAATGTGCATTCAGAATAAAGTAAACAGATGGTAATATATTTCTTATCAAAAATTTGTACAGTATGTTTGGACATATTTGAGATATTACAGTTGAAAATGTGAAAAAAATGACAATTTTTTCAAAATGTTCCCAATTTTGGCGCTTTTAATAAATGTACACAAATTATATCGGTCTCTTTTCACAACCAAAATGAAGTACAACATGTGGCGAAAAAAACAATGTCAGAATCACTTGGATATGTAAAGCCTTTACGGAGTTATGCTACATTGAACGACGCATGTCAGATTTCCAAAATTTGGCTCCGTCACTAAGGCGCAAACAGGCTTCGTCACTAAGGGGTTAAATGGTGTGGAGTTTTTATCAGGTTAGCAAATTTTGCCCTTTTTGTTCCTTTTGTGAGAAAAAAAGACTCTCTCATATGCGATAATGAGAGAGTAACGGTTGAAGTCCTTTTCCTCCGCTAAGTGATAATAGTAGAATTAATAATTTTTATTTTTCTTTAAAGATATTTTACTTTTTAAAAGTATTGCAGCAAAAAAAAAAAAACTGTATAAAATTAGTGTCGTAGTAATCGTATTGACCCTTAGAACAAAGTTATCATGTTATTTTTGCCACAGTTTGGACACCGTAAAACGAGACCTCACAAAGATGGTAGAATTGTGTTTTATTTCCATTTCACTACACTTAGAAGTTTTTACAAGTTTTTTAGTACATTATATGGTACATTATATAGAATCATTAAAACATACAACTCCCCCTGCAAGAATCAAACCCTCAGGCATCTAGGTTGACAGAAAAATAAGAGTTATCTTTTTAAAGTGGGGAGGAGAAACCAAAAATTGAAAAAGAAAAAAGGAATGTGTCTTTAAAGGGCATCTGTCAACTACATTTAGCCCTATAAACTAAGCTTATGGCTGAAAGTAGGTGGGTGACCTGCAGAGTCCGGGGATGCAAGTGTTAAGCCACTAAAAGTAGGGCTAAAAGTAGGTGACAGAGTCTCTTTAAGGGGCTGAACTCATTCCTGGTATGCTTTTTCTATTTCTGTTGCACTCATTCCTGGTATGCTTTTATGCCTTCTGCGTGCATCTAGCCTTAAATATCTTTTCTAGTCACATGTGGTCCCAATTTTGTTACATTCCTAACTGTTTTCCTGAAGAGTTTGTCTGGTTTTCTCACCTACTCTGCTGACTCCTCGCCCTGACCTGGCATTTATGTCCTCTTTACACTTCCAGGTACTGTGGCAATTAGTCTACAGTTCTGATCTCTCGCTGTTTTTGTCCTTGTCTCAGCTCATAAATGGGTTACGACATCTATAACTAATTAAACACTATTCTGTTGCCCACAATGCTTTTTTCCATGTTCTTGATAACAAATGGTGAACCCTCATATAGAGAAACATTTTCTCATTTCATTTGGATTTGACTGTAATTAATCATATATTGTCTTCCCATTGGAGTAACCACATAGAGGTGTAGAGTAGTAGAAAGAATGTACCTCGCTCTCTCCATAGAAGTTTGTGCAGTCAGGATGTTCAACTGAGTTCCTGCTGCCAGTAACTCGGCAGGGGTAGAGTTTGACAGGTGTTCAAAGTGCGAGGTTAGAGTGTCTGTTGGTGAGAACTGTCAGGACGCTCCCGATGATACCGGTAGTAACATGGCCAGAGGGTCGTCGCTAATAAGATCCATCCCGACGTAGGGAT
Organism: Eleutherodactylus coqui; assembly: GCF_035609145.1. Lineage (NCBI taxonomy): Eukaryota > Metazoa > Chordata > Amphibia > Anura > Eleutherodactylidae > Eleutherodactylus > Eleutherodactylus coqui. Next base: position 205,869,398 of record NC_089842.1, read on the forward strand.
AGTGAAGGGGGAACCAATCCCCACTCACTTTGCATGTCATTTACTGAGAGAAGCTGTACAACAGTACAATTTTTATTATGAAAGGTGTAAGAAAAAAAATTAAATTAAATGGTGGAGAGTTCTAGGCACTAAGAGTGGTGAAGGCCACATAGCTAGGTGCATCCCTCACCAGGAACTAGTTAGACTGTATAACTAGAACGCATTGGTCACGATTCTGATTTATAATGGCAGGCTTAGTGCTTCACTTTTGATATCAGCCAGGCGACTTTTTCATATTTACTGGAGAAAGTGATGAAATCTTTTTTTTGGCTCGCTGGCCCTAAACTGTGTTACTGGTATTGTAAAGAAAAGATATTTATAGAAGATCTATCAGAAAACCATTGCTGCATATAACCCTGGAACCCAAAATAGGAAGAAAGTATCAACTACTGTTCATTGTTAACCAGCCTTTACAATTAACACAGCAATCCCAGTCAGTCAGAATCCGAACCTCCCGCAGCCATGCTTCAGTGAGTTTATCAATTACGCTTAGAAATTCCACTACTCCACTGCACTACTTTACTTTGTGTGCCCCAGCCAATAAAGCTTTTCAGTTTTATAAAAGCACAGCCAGACTATAGTTACAGTTTCTTGGAGCTCAATCTTCAACTGCTTTTATGGCCCAAGATTATATGTGGAATTAATAAATAATGGTTTATCCTGGTTACTCATGCAGGGGCCCCATAGCAAAACTCGTTAATTGCCCACTCCCAAAATGTATATATTGGAGACAATGGGGATTATTTACTATTCAAAATTATGACAGAAAACAGCTTTATATGCTTACACCACACTTACAAGGGGTGGATAAAAATATGGAAACACCATGGGAAAGGAATGGGAGTTTAATCATTTGCACTGAGCTGCCCTTTTGAACCCTGCTTGGGTGAGAGCTTTCCCACCAAATTTCTGTTTACTTTACCTCCTTCCCTGCTCTGCGTGGTTTTTGGGATCCAGCTGCTAACAGCGGCTGAGTGGCTCACACCCCTGACCAATGGAACCTTGTTGCTCGGGCAGGTATTTACTTCTGCCTGACAGCATCTCTGTCATATTACCTCCACTTAATATCGGTCTCTACATTTCTTATTGAAATATGATTTCTAATCCCATGTAACTTAAGGCATGCATTTCGTACAGTGTTTCCATATTTTTGTTCACCCTTTGTACTACCGTGTTTCCCTGAAAATAAGACCCTGTCTATTTTAGTTCTAGTATACCTCTAAATAATACAGTAACCACATAATGGTCAAAATATAAAGGGTTAACTCTGCAGGACCTTCTAGGGAGGTCATGTGATTTGACTAGGCTCTTAAGCTCTGTGCTAATTGGCTGAGAGACTGAGCTTACTCAGGCAGGTCTTAGAACTCTCCAGTCTGAAATGCAGCAGAAAAAGAGCAGAGCAGACGATCTGCCTATTGAAGTGGCAGAGGCTACTGCTACCAGGGTGCGTGAAGCAGCACAGAACAGAGCAGGCAACAGAATGCAAAGAACAAAGGCTGGACTCTTAGGCCTCATGTCCACAGGGAAAATCAGGCCCGCCGCGGATTCTTCATGTAGAATCCGTAGCGGGTCCCTCCTGCCCCGCGGACATGAGGCCTAAAAAGAGGACTATGTGGTTCTTCCCTTCTTCGCGGCCGGATCTTCTTTCTTCGGCCTGGCGGATGTACTCGGCACGCCGGCAGCGTGCAGCGTGCATGCGCCGGGCACATCCGCCGGGCCTAAGAAAGAAGATCCGGCTGCGAATAAGGGAAGAACCGCATCATCCGGAGCAGGTGAGTTTTAATTTTGGTATGGGTCTCCCGCGGATCCGGACGGCTTCCATAGGCTTCCATAGAAGCCTGCGGGAGCCGTCCCCGCGGGAGACCCTCACTAAACTGGAGCATGTCCGGATTTTTTCCCGCACGCGGATCCGCGCCTGACGGGAAAAATGACATCCGCAGGTATTTAACTACCTGCGGGTGTCCAATGCATCCCTAGGGGGGGGCCGATCTGCGTGCAGGAGAAACGCTGTGGATTTTAACCCCGTGGACATGAGGCCTTAAAGTTAAAGTGGCAAAGGTTGTTTCCAATCAAGAGCACCAGAGCAGCTGTATCCCCGTGCTGGGTAGCAGCCAAGTGGCCACCAGCTGTTGGAGGCCCAGAGAGACCAAGGACCTGCATAAAGGTCTGCGCAACAGCTGTGCAGACAAAGCAAGAAGCAGCCACCAAGAATGGAAAACGTGGCTGGACCACTGATGCCGAGAAACCTGCACATGTAGGAGGAAAGGGAGTCTCCTCTCCTTTGTCCCCCAACACAGAAGTGGAACAGTTGAAGAGGTCTGTGTTCATGAAGATGAAAAGTTTCCTGAGTAGAGATGAGCGAGCAGACTCGTTAAGGACAAACACTCGAGCAAATATTGTCCTTTCCGCAAAGATTCGAGTGCCGGCGGGGGGGGGGGGGGGGGAGGGCCATGATACCGGGAGGGAAATCTCTCTCTCTTCCCCCTTCCCCTCACCCATTCCTCCCTGCTCACTTCCGCAACCCACCACTCACCCCCGCCGGCACCAAAATCTTTGCGGAAAAGTAGGCAGGTACTTGAAAAGGATGATACTTGCTCGAGTATTTGTCCTTACCGAGTATGCTCGCTCATCTCTATTCCCGAGGACTGTTGTGAGTATACGTTGTTCTTCCTGAACTGTCAAGTATAAATCCCTGGCCAGGGTGAGGATCATGGACATTGTGGAACTATTAAAAAGTGTTAATGCTAGCATACAAAGTTAGAATTGGTAACATAGCTAGTCAAGGCCTTGCATATGGGTTAAAAAGAGTTAAAGGGGTTGTCCCGCGCCGAAACGGGTCTTTTTTTTTTTCAACCCCCCCCCCCCCGTTCGGCGCGAGACAACCCCGATGCAGGGACGTACAGAAAGCTCACCGGACCGCTTACCTTAATCCCCGCGCTCCGGTGACTTCTATACTTACCTGTGAAGATGGCCGCCGGGATCCTCTGCCTCCGTGGACCGCAGCTCTTCTGTGCGGTCCACTGCCGATTCCAGCCTCCTGATTGGCTGGAATCGGCACGTGACGGGGCGGAGCTACACGGAGCTACACGGAGCCCCATAGAGAACAGGAGAAGACCTGGACTGCGCAAGCGCGGCTAATTTGGCCATCGGAGGGCGAAAATTAGTCGGCACCATGGAGACGAGGACGCTAGCAACGGAGCAGGTAAGTATAAAACTTTTTATAACTTCTGTATGGCTCATAATTAATGCACAATGTATATTACAAAGTGCATTAATATGGCCATACAGAAGTGTATAGACCCACTTGCTGCCGCGGGACAACCCCTTTAATATAAGTGGCTTGCTTGCATAGTATGATGCATGTTATTTAATGGGTGATGTTTATCATGGTTGTAATGGTGCAGCAAGGCTCCTCATATAGAGAGAAGTTAGCATAGTATGTAAAACTTCTGCTTCAGCAATGTTGGGCTTCCCATATATGATGGACTCAGCTCGTTTGAGCAGTGAGTGGTCAGTTTAAGCTGAGTTAATCATTTGTTTGTGCTGCCCTTGAGTGAAACTGGTATCACGTGTATTTAGTAAGGACCAAGGCTACATGTGCCTTGCTTTCTGCCAGTGTTGAGAAGCCTAGAGGAGTTATACTTGCCAATATGTTGCTGTCGCTTTAAGAAGAGGCTATAATACGCAAAGTTATAATTCAAAGTTTCATTATACAAACTCTTCTATGGAGTGAAATAAATAATGCGCATGTTCAGTAAAGTTCATTTTTGATTTAAAAAGATAGCTGCCTCCGTTTCTGTCAACACAGCGCCATCCTATACCATCCACCTGTTACAAAATAACAGCTCTACACAGTGATAGTGATTACAGTGCAGTTACCTACAGTGATCACAAGTGACATTTTCCCTCAATGGAGTAAACTGTTTTCTTTTATCACCCATTTCTACACAGGTTCCCCATACTGTTCCTACCGCTAATCACAATATAAGAATATCCCTCCTCCATATTCCAGTGAATGGATTAAGAAAGTGATGGAATTTGTGTCTATATTCCCTGCTGGCCCTATGTTAATTGTAAGCGATTTTAATAATTGTCTAGACTCTTGTTTGCATAGATTTAATAAAGCCATAGTGGCTTCTGCTTTCCCAACTGCTTTTGCATGCTTTTTAGTAGAATTAGGTTTACGTGATCTGTGGAGGTTGAGAATTCCAGAAGTTCGACAATACTCTTGTTATTCCAGTTCACATAATTTCTAGAATTGCTCTCCTGATAGCTATTCCCTCTATACTTCCTTATGTTCGTAGAGTGGAATATCTATCAGAAATGTTTTCGGATTAATATTGGCTCTTCCTCAGTGCCTGTGGTGTGGGAGGTTAGGAAGACATTTATACGTGGTCATTATATACAGACGATTAGTTTACATAAGTCTAAATCCTGGGATGTCATTAGGGCCCTTTAGCGACAAGCTTTAGCTGCAGTTAAGTGTGGGTTGTGAAGATCTTTACTCTCCTGTTAGGTGTAGCAGCACATTCTGATGAAAAGCCTGGCTTCGTTGGTCTTCCAAATGAATTTTTTAAGTGCTACCAAAATATGCTTCTGCCACATTTATTGATGGTCTTTAATGAATCATTGCAAAAAGGCATACTTCCACCATCAATAAGACATGCTATGATTGTCTTAATTCCTAAAACAGGAAAGGATTTGTCTCTTTCTTTTTCCAATTGCCCAATATTGACCACGGATGCTAAAATCTTGGTACTTGCAAATAGATTATCCCTAGTAATGACTCATTCAATTCATGAGGATCACTGTAGATTTATGCAAAAAACCCAACTGCTATTACTTTAAGGATGTTATATCTGAATCTTCAGGCGATTCATTGATTTGTGGAAGCAGGGCTGTTGGTTTTTCACTTGATGCTGCCAAAAGTTTTAACAGTGTTGAGTGGAACTATTTGTGGGCTCGTCTTGATAGGATGAGTTTCTGTGAGAAATTTTGGCCATTGATTTCAAGGAAAGCTGCAGTTGCAATTACAAGTTCTGGCCTATGGATAGGCGATAAAGCTCAATTTTGGGATAACTTCTTTAAAGTTATTATTGATCCAGAACACATTTTCAATTCAAATGCAAAAAAAAAATGTAGAGCCAAATGTTAAAATATTAATTTCTTCTAAGGCCTTAGTCAGACCGGCGTTTTTTTGCGCGATTTGCGCATCGCATGTCGCATGCGCAAATCGCGTGACCGGAGGCAAAAAATCGCGGGAAAAATCTGCACCTAGCCGCGTTAATCGTCGCAGCAAAACGCCCGTCTGACCGGAGAAAAATCACCGTGCGCATCAAAATGCGCATGAAACTTAGACTGACCGGCGAAAAAAATGATTTTGGTGCGCACATAAAACGCCGAACGCAGATAGGCGCGATCTGCGAATCGTCGTGTCCTATAATTTATCGCATATCCGCATAAAAAGCGGACATGTGACCGATACCATAGCGAACCATTGGTTCTATATATGCGCGAAACGCATGCGCATGCGCAAATCGTGCGAAAAAACGTCCGTCTGACTAAGGCCTAAGGGTTAACATAAAAATCTGTTGTGATATTTGCCTTATTCCTTTGAGACTTTATCTCAAACACACCATTTAGTTTTTTCCCTTCATTTGAGAACATAAAAAGGCGGACCAAGGCATTCGGGAACACTGAGAGCAATTGATTGGGGAATTGATTCAGTGTCGCAGGCTGATTATTCTTCTTAACAGCTATGAAAATTAAGATAAATGTTAAATGATTGATCCCAGCAAATCAAAGCCAGTAAAACGCAATAATAGAATATAATTATGAAACCCTTCTAAACTCAATGTCTGCTTTTAACCCCTTAATGACCTGCCTATTTTTTGCCTTAAAGGGGTTCTGTCATTTGAAAAAGAAAAAAAAATTATACTTACCTATTCCTCCCCAGGCAGTGTTCTTACCACATCCTCTCTGGGGATTGGAGGAGCCAAAAGAAAATTGGTAAGGAGAAGATCTGGTAAGGAAACTGCCTGGGGAGGAATAGGTAAGTATTAGAGATGAGCGAACCTACTCGGCCACACCCCTTTTTCGCCCGAGCGCCGCGATTTTCGAGCACTTCCGTACTCGGGCGAAAATATTCAGGGGGAGCTGCGGGTGAGTGGGGGGTTGCAGCGGGGAGTGGGGGGGAGAGGGAGAGAGAGAGGGCTCCCCCCTGTTCCTCGCTGCTACCCCCCACTCTGCCACGCCTCCACCCGCCCCCCCACGCCCCCCGAATCTTTTCACCCGAGTACGGAAGTACTCGAAAATCGCGGTGCTCGATCGAGTAATTACTCGAAATGAGTACGTTCGCTCATCTTTAGTAAGTATCGATTTTTTTTTCTAATGAAAGAACCCTTTTAAGAACCAAGTGATCTGCATTGTCACACTGCAAGAGCCATAACTCATTGACATAGCCATATAAGGGCTTATTTTTGGGATGAGCTGTATATTTTAATGACACCACTCTGGGTTACATATAACGTGTTGTAGATAATTTATTATATTTTTTCTCTTTTTTTGGGGGGGTGGGGGGGCAGATGGGAAATTCCGCCATTGTTTTGGGGTTCTGTTTTTATAGCGTTCACTATTCGGTAGAAATAACATGATAACTTTCTGAACTGGATCAGCACAATTACTATGATACTAAGTTCATACAAATTTTTTTACTACGTTAGCACAATAAAACCATGTTTTTAAAGAAAAAAAATATAAAATCTGCATCATCACATTATGAGATAGCAGCGGGGAACAGGGCGGAGCCCTCTCTCTCTCCCTCTTCCCCCCACTCCTCGCTGCAACCCCCCACTCACCCACAGCTCCCCCCGAATCTTTTCGCCTGAGTACGGAAGTACTCAAAAATTGCGGCGCTCGGGCGAAAAAGGGGTGTGGCAGAGTAGGTTCGCTCATCTCTAAATGTTAATTAATAAAATTATGAAGCGACACACAATATATGGAATTACGCCCAATATGGTACAGTAATTCAAGTCCACTGTTTTCCGAAAATATTTAGCCCTTTTCACAGACGTGACTTTGACAAAAATAATAAATTTTATTAGTAATCTTTAAAAACCACACTCAGGGCACAACATAGAAGAGAATTGTTGGTGACGTCTCATCCACTTGCAGGGAGGTAAGATAACGAAGTGGTGACCTCACCAACTCAACTTAGGACAAACAACGACACTCAACAAATACATATAGTCTTCCCCAATCGGAGTTAGATCATTTAATGTGAAAGCATTAGAGATGAAGATGTGTCATATAACAGAAGTTGGAATATATTCCTGTATGAGCACTAGAGTGAACTATATGAGAATATGCACATTAGATTCAGCTGATTTTGGTAGTCACTTCAAGTTTCAAATGAAGTGCTCGTAGACAGGTAATTCTGATGATTAGAGTTCAGAATGTAACGCTTTCAATGATACCACTGATTTGGAACAGTGGTTCACCTGTTGGCAGTAGACCTGATCTCTGATGGTTCAGATCAGAGAAACTGAGCTTAAGTGATTCACTGATTTGGAACAGTGGTTCACTTATTGACAGTACTCCTACTCGCTTAAATGACTCACTGATTTGGGACAGTGGTTCACTTGACAGTACTCCTACTCGTTTCACCCCAGCGTATGCGTGGATCTTCAGGAGAATTAGTACTTTACTTTATGACTTAGGAGTCACTATGGCATAAAATCTTAAGGAAAGATTCAAGTGTAGATGCTAATCCTAAAACAGGATATGTGCTCTTAGCATCACCTCAAAGCTAACAAGGTTTAGGCATCAGTTTGGACCTAAATAAACTATATAGTCCTCTTAGATGATTACTGATGCCTGACACTTGTTTCTCTAGTGCACATAAATTCTGTGCATGTACTAAAGAGACATGATTTCTAGGGCTAGTCTTAAGGAGAAGGAGCCTATCCTCCTAAAACTCCATAAACATGATTTTAGACTGGTCTAAAGAAATTCAAATCAAAGATCTCAGTCAGATAACCCCAGAGTGATAAGTATGATTAGACTAATTGCCCTGTCAGAAGATGGGTAGCTCTAGTGCACGTTGATTCTGTGCCTAGCCTAGAGAGGTCTGACTAATTGAGCTGGTTTAGTGGAGAAGGAGCCTGTCCTCCCAAGACTCCAAATAGATAATGTTTAGAGACGAAGTCTCAGATAGGTCAAAGAAAGCCCAAAGCAAAAGTCTAAGTCAGATACCCCCAGGGTGACAAGTGCAACAGGTTTGATTTCCCTGTCAGAGGTACGATAGCTCAGAGTAACAAAATAAATAAAAAGTAGATCCCATAGCCTTGAAGGTACGCTAGGGAGTGAGGGGCTGCCGGTATGAGAGCTGCTTATATAGTCTATAATCCCACCTCTCAGTGGGTTGGTCCGTCTAGATTGTCCAATCATTCTCCTTCATGCTGTAAACATGAGAATCGTGCGGAGCAGATGATTGATTATGGCTTGATTTTAATAAAGTTAGAGTGGTCTGGGTCGGAGCGCAACCATGCACACAATATGGTTGTTGAAAGCGGACCTCCTGATCTGTATGCAGGGATCTCGATCTTATGTAATTACCTGCAATCGGACAGAGGAGGCGTGTCACGGGGGCGTCCTCGTTGTACTGATGTCACGGCGCCGTGCGTCAGTCGCTTATACAGCGATCTCAGGCACTGGTAACACAGGATACCAGTGTCTGGCGTCCTGTTACCATGACAACAGGCCGGGCTCTCGCGATAACATCGCGAGAGCCGGCCGGAGACACAGAGGGAGGGCGCTCCCTCTGTGAACTCTTTTCCTGCTGCGATCTACTTAGATCGCGGCAGGGAAGGGGTTAACAGCGGGGGCGCATCTCCAATGCCCCCCGCTGTTGCAGCGGGACGCCGGCTGTGACTGACAGCCGGCTCCCGCTGCGGGATAGCGCGGGATCACATATGATCCCACGCTATCTCCAGGACGTAAGTTTACGTCCTGTTGCGGGAAGTACCCCACTGCCAGGATGTAAACTTACGCCCTGGAGCGGGAAGGGGTTAAACAAAAATTCCTTTTTACGGCTAATGGTTACCCAGTGCATGTGCCTGCGTGGCCTGTGGGACTTCAGGTCCATCCAAGCTGCATAGTTCACAGTCTAGCCTGCGTGCAGCCTTCATTTAGAAATATTTTTCTGTCCGCACTTCGCGTAGCCTCACTGCAGTGTGCCTCTAAGTGTACGCCAAGAAACCACACATTTTCTACAACGCTCTGTTATACGTGTGCTATCTCAGACGTTCACGGTCTGCCCGACGCCCATAGATTGAAAGTGCAATACACACTGCCTAGCCTCAGACTGCATTGCAGAGTAAAATAAGGAGATTTAAACAAAAATTCCTTTTTACGGCTAACGGTTACCCAGTGCATGTGCCTGCGTGGCCTGTGGGACTTCACGTCCATCCAAACTGCATAGTTCACAGCCTAGCCTGCTTGCATCTTTCCTTATAATTTATCTCTGGCTTCATTTAGTGTTATATTACCGCTGGCAGCCAGCAACTGCGCGGCAATAATTCACAAACATTTTTACACCGCTCTGTCTCTGCTCAATTCTTAATCCAGCAAGCTGATGGGTAGGGGTAGGGGCAGAGGACGTGGACGCGGGCGAAGACGCGGAGTCCCAAGTGAGGGTGTGGGCATAGGACGAGTTCCTGGTCCAGGTGAATCGCAGCCGGCTGCTGCGTTAGTAGGAGAGAGGACAGTTTCTGGGGTCCCCAGCTTCATATTGCAATTTTTGGGTCCACGTCATAGACCTATATTAAAAAATGAGCAGTGTGAGCAGGTCCTGTCGTGGATGGCAGAAAGTGCATCCAGCAATCTATCGACCACCCAGTCTTCTACGCCGTCCACTGCTGCAACTCTGAATCCTCTGGCTGCTGCTCCTCCTTCCTCCCAGCCTCCTCACTCCATTACAATGACACATTCTGAGGAGCAGGCAGACTCCCAGGAACTGTTCTCGGGCCGCTGCCCAGATTGGGCAGCAATGGTTCCTCTCCCACCGGAGGAGTTTGTCGTGACCGATGCCCAACCTTTGGAAAGTTCCCGGGGTCCGGGGGATGAGGCTGGGGACTTCCGGCAACTGTCTCAAGAGCTTTCAATGGGTGAGGAGGACGATGACGATGAGACACAGTTGTCTATCAGTGAGTTAGAAGGGCAGTAAGTCCGAGGGAGGAGCGCACAGAGGATTCAGAGGAAGAGCAGCTGGACGATGAGGTGACTGACCCCACCTGGTGCGATAAGCCAACTGAGGACCGGTCTTCAGAGGGGGAGGCAATTGCAGCCGCTGGACAGGTTGGAAGAGGCAGTGGGGTGGCCAGGGGTAGAGGCAGGGCACAAGCGAATAATTCACCAGCTGTTTCCCAAAGCACCCCCTTGCGCCAAGCCACCGTGCAGAGGCCAAGGTGCTCTAAGGTGTGGCAGTTTTTCACGGAGACGCCGGACAACCGACGAACAGTGGTGTGCAACCTTTGTCGCGCCAAGATCAGCCGGGGGGCCACCACCACCAGCCTCACCACCACCAGCATGCGCAGGCAAATGATGGCCAAGCACCCCACAAGGTGGGACGAAGGCCGTTCACCGCCTTCAGCTTGCGCCACTGCCTCTCCCCCTGGGCCCCAACCTGCCACTGAGATCCAAACTTCCTCTCAGGACACAGGCACTACCATCTCCTGGCCTGGACCCACACCCTCACCTCCGCTGTCCTCGGCCCCATCCAGCAATGTCTCTCAATGCAGCGTCCAGCTGTCGCTAAGAGAATCGTTGGAGCGAAAGCGCAATTACGCCGCCACACACCCGCATGCTCAAGCTTTAAATGTCCACATAGCCAAATTGATCAGTCTGGAGATGCTCCCCAACAGGCTGGTGGAAACTGAGGCGTTCTAAAACATGATCGCGGCGGCAGCCCCACACTACTCTGTCCCCAGTCGCCACTATTTTTCACGGTGTGCCGTCCCAGCCCTGCACAACCACGTCTCACGCAACTTCGTACGCGCCCTCACCAACTCGGTTACTGCCAAGGTCCACTTAACAACGGACACGTGGACAAGCACAGGCGGGCAGGGCCACTATATCTCCCTGACGGCACATTGGGTGAATTTAGTGGAGGCTGGGACCGAGTCAGAGCCTGGGACCGCGCATGTCCTACCCACCCCCAGAATTGCGGGCCCTAGATCGGTGCTGGTATCTGTGGCGGTGTATGCTTCCTCCACTAAACCTTCCTCCTCCTCCAACGCAACCTCTACCTTGCAATCAAGACTTGTCAGCAGCAGCACGTCACCAGCAGTCGGTGTCGCGCGGCACGGCAGCACAGTGGTGGGCAAGCGTCAGCAGGCTGTGCTGAAACTACAAAGCTTAGGAGAGAAGAGGCACATGGCCCACGAACTGTTGCACGGTCTGACAGAGCACACCAACCGCTGGCTTTCGCTACTGAGCCTCCAAGCGGGCATGGTCGTGTGTGACAATGGCCGTAACCTGGTGGCGGCTCTGCAGCTCGGCAGCCTCACGCACGTGCCATGCCTGGTCCACGTCATCAATTTGGTGGTTCAGCGGTTTCTGAAAGGCTACCCACACTCAGACCTCCTCGGCAAGGTGCGCCGGGTCAGTGCACATTTCCGCAAGTCCAACACGGACGCTGCCACCCTGAGCACCCTGCAACATCGGTTTAATCTGCCAGTGCACCGACTGCTTTGCGACGTACCCACACGGTGGAACTCTACGTTTCACATGTTGTCCCGGCTATATGAGCAGCGTCGAGCTATAGTGTAATACCAACTCCAACATGGGTGGCGAAGTGGGAGTCAGCCTCCTCAATTCTTTACAGAGGAGTGGGCCTGGATGGCAGATATCTGCCAGGTCCTTGGAAACTTTGAGGAGTCCACCCTGATGGTGAGCGGCGATCCTGCAATCATTAGCATCACCATTCCCCTGCTATGCCTGTTGAGAAGTTCCCTGCAAAGCATAAAGGCTGATGCTTTGCGGGCGGAAACGGAGGCGGGGGAAGACAGTATGTCGCTGGATAGTCAGAGCACCCTCCTGTGTATATCTCAGCGCGTGGAGGAGGAGGAGGAGGAGGCGGAGGAGCCTGAGGAGGAAGAGACAGCTGGGCCCACTGCAGAGGGTACCCATGCTGCTTGCCTCTCATCCATTAAGCGTGTATGGCCTGAGGAGAAGGAGGAGGATACTCAAAGTGATCTTCCTAATGAGGACAGCCATATGTTGCGTAGAGGTACCCTGGCACACATGACTGACTTTATGTTAGCTTGCCTTTCTCGTGACCCTCATGTTACACGCATTCTGGCCACTACGGATTACTGGGTGTACACACTGCTTGACCCACGGTATAAGGAGAACCTTTCTACTTCCCATCTGACAGCGCTAGTGGCAGAAGGCGCAGTTCCGAGGGCCACGATAGCTCTGCCATGCCTTATGACAGTGATCATCAGGGCAGTGGTTAAAGTCCCCCAGGGGGACACAAATGTTGTACATAAACAAAGATTAAAAAAATCAATTAAGAAAATGTAAAAAAAGAGTAAAAAAAACATTTTTTATGCTTTTTCTCAGATTAGCATGAAAAATGGTAAAAAATAAATAAAACCCCACATATTTGGTATTGTCGCGTCCGTAACAACGTGTACAATAAGTTGCACATATTTTTGACTGTGCACGGAAAAAAACGCAAAAAAACCCGCAAAAAAACGGAGGCAAAATGCTAATTTTTAGCATTTTGCCTCACTAAAAACGCAATAAAAGTGATCAAAAAAGCCATATGTACCCCAAAATGGTACCAGTAAAAACGACAGCACGTTTCACAAAAAATAAGCCCTCACAGAGCTCCATACATCAAAAAATAAAAAAGTTACAGGACTTTGAATGCAGCGATTTAGAAAAAAAAAAAAGATTTCCAAAAAAAAGGGGTTTTATTGCAGAAAAGTGGGAAAACCTAAACAAAATGTAAGAATTTTGGTATCGTTGTAACCATACCGGTCCGCAGAAAAAATGAATTGTATCATTTATGCTGCATGATTAATGCTGTAAAAAAAAATAAAAAATCTATGGCAGAATTGATGCGTTTTCTCTCCCTGCTATCATAAAAAAAAAAAAACGTTTTACAATATAGTCTATGTACCCAAAAGTGGCGCCGATAAAAACTACAGTTCGCCACACAAAAAACAAACACTCATACGGCCGCGTCGCCGGAAAAATAAAAAAGTTATGACTTTTGATAAACGGAAAAGAAAATCCGCCAAAAATTGGTTCGTCCGTAAGCCCAAAATAGGCCATGTCATGAAGGGGTTAAATCTCCTTATTTTACTCTGCAATGCAGGTTGAGGCTAGGCAGTGTGTATTGCACTTTCAATCTATGGGCGTCGGGCAGACTGTGAACGTCTGAGACAGCCCACGTATAACAGAGCGTTGTAGAAAATGTGTGGTTTCTTGGCGTACACTTAGAGGCACACTGCAGTGAGGCTACGCGAAGTGCGGACAGAAATATGTTTAAATGAAGGCTAAATGTTTAAATGAAGGTACTACAACTCCCAGCAACCACGTAGTTAAATGCACACGGTCACAGCTTGCCCTAAGAAGAACTGTTGGGGTTCTTGTAGACAGGATTCTACACTACCACTGTCCCTGCCTGACCAATACTGCCCCTATACTCAAGTACAGACTGCAGCCTGAGAACGCTACAGCCTGCACACCCGATATACATTAAAAAAAAATTGTGCAAAACTGCTCACAGCAGCCACAACAGTAATGCACTAGGTGAGCTGTGGCCCTAAGACGGGCCGTTGTGGTTCTTGAAGACGCTAACACTGTCCCTATAGCAGCAGCAGCACTGTCCCTGATCTCTCTTAGCGTGTGTCTGTGGCGAGCCGCGGGCAGGGCTGATTTAAATACTCAGGGGTCACTTGATCACGCCAGCCACTCACTGCAGGGGAGTGGGATAGGGCTGGAACGTCACAGGAGGAAGTTGTAATGCCTTCCCTGTGTTTCTATTGGCCAGAAAAGGGTGCAAATTTCTCAGGGAAGGAAATGTAATGGAGTCGAGTGCCGCGTGGTGCTCGTCTCAAGTAACGAGCATCTCAAACACCCTAATACTCGAACGAGCATCAAGCTCGGACGAGTGCGCTCGCTCATCTCTATCTGTCACACATATACCTTTAACCCATATGCTCTCATACTACTTGTTGAGATTATTACTAGAGATGAGCGAGCACCAAAATGCTCAGGTGCTCGTTACTCGGGACGAACTTTTCGCAATGCTCGAGGGTTTGGTTCGAGTAACGAACCCCATTGAAGTCAATGGGCGACCTGAGCATTTTTGTATATCGCCGATGCTCGCTAAGGTTTTCGTTTGTAAAAAACTGGGCAATTCAAGAAAGTGATGGGAACGACACAGCAACGGATAGGGCAGGCGAGGGGCTACATGTTGGGCTGCATCTCAAGTTCCCAGGTCCCACTATTAAGCCACAATAGCGGCAAGAGTGGGCCCCCCCCCCGCACTGTCAGCGTAAAGATCGTTCTCCTCTGCCATAGCTGTAACAGCTGTGGCAGAGAAGAACGATGTTTGCCCATTGAATTCAATGGAGCCAGCAATACAGCAGGTTCCACTGAAAGCAATGGGCTGCCGGCGATCGCAGGATGAATTGTCGGGAAGGGCTTAAATATATAAGCCCTTCCCTGCAATTCATCCAGAAATGTGTTACAATAAAAATATATACCGGCGTATAAGGCGACGGGGCGTATAAGACGACCCCCCAACTGTCACCTTATACGCCGGCAATACAGTGGAGCAAAGAATAAAAATCATTACTCACTTCTTCTGACGTTCTGCGGTGCTTCTGCAGGCTGTCGCTCCCTCCTGGTCCCCGGCAGAGCATTGCTTTCTGGACGCAGGGCTTGAAATCCCCACCTCCAGAAACACACGTGCCGTCAGCCAATCACAGCCTTTCAATGACATCATTGTCATTGGCTGTGATTGGCTGAAGGCACCTGTGTTTCTGGAGGCGGGGATTTAAAGCCCTTCGTAGAGAAAGCAATGCTCTGCCGGGAACCAGGAGGGAGCTACAGCCTGCAGCAGCACCGCAGAACGTCAGAAGAAGTGAGTAATGATTTTTATTCTTTGCTCCACTGTATTGCCGGAATATAAGGTGACAGTTGGGGGGTCGTCTTATACGCCCCGTCGCCTTATACGCCGGTATATATTTTTATTATAACACATTTCTGGATGAATTGCAGGGAAGGGCTTATATATTTAAGCCCTTCACGACAATTCATCCCGTGATCGCCGGCAGCCCATTGCTTTCAGTGGAACCTGCTGTATTGCTGGCTCCATTGAATTCAATGGGCAAACATCGCTCTTCTCTGCCACAGCTGTTACAGCTGTGGCAGAGAAGAATGATTTGTCTTCTATATGTTCTCAATGGGGTCGGCGCTGCTGCCACCGGCCCCATAGAGCGCATATAGAGAAGAGAACAGAAATCGCAGATCGCACATAGGTGCGATCTGCAATTTCTATGGCCTTAAGAAGGACCGTTGGGGTTCTTGAAACCTAAAATCACTCCTAACACTCTCCCTCTAGCAGCTCCACCAAGATACCACTTTCCCTGAACTAATGTCAGAATGCATCTGTGGCGAGCCGCGGGAGGGGCAGATTTTAATACTCGGGTGACACCTAATCTCGCCAGCCACTCACTGCAGGGGGGTGGTATAGGGCTTGAACGTCGCAGGGGGAAGTTGTAATGCCTTCCCTGTCTTTCTATTGGCCAGAAAAGCGCGCAAATTTCTCAGGGAAGAAAGTGAAAGTAACCCGAACACCGCGTGGTACTCGTCACGAGTAACGAGCATCTCGAACACCCTAATACTCGAACGAGTATCAAGCTCGGACGAGTATGCTCGCTCATCTCTAATTATTACCAATGATTGAGGGTTGAGCATTTAATTATTTATCCTTTATTGATGAATAATATGAGGATACAATACCTTGGACCATAACGGGACCTGGCATCATGAGAATAAACAATCATTTTCTGATAAGAATCAATCTTTCTTACCACATATATCTCAACCCACTATTTCGTCCACTTATGGCTAACCATATGAGAGCGCTGTTAAACTCAGGCACATTGCTAGAATAATCTCTGCCACCAATTATGATGGCGTCTCTTAGCTTTTTTCCCCCTTTTTCTATTCATCATACTTCATGGGGAGAGCTGTCCTTACATTATTGAGTAGCGCTTTGGATTATTGGATCAATATCATCTGTATCTCTGTCCCTACCGATAGGGATTCCTTCATATGTCACGCCCCTCTGATCATTGGTCAAGGCTAACACACCTCCGGGTCCGTAGCAACCTCCCCTCCCTACGCCATGACGCTAGGGACGTGCCCTAGACGTACATTGCCTGTGCCACATGCACAATGGGACGGTCTAGAGACGCACGACGTCGTGACGTCAGCAATATACGCACGGCGCCGTGACGTCAGTACAACGAGGACGCCCCCGTGACATGCCTCCTCTGTCCGATTGCAGGTAATTACATAAAATCGAGATCCCTGCGTACAGATCAGGAGGTCCACTTTCAACAACCATATTGTGTGCATGGTTGCGCTCCGACCCAGACCACTCTAACTTTATTAAAATCAAGCCATAATCAATCATCTCCTCTGCACGATTCTCATGTTTACAGCATGAAGCAGAACGATTGGACAATCTAGACGGACCAACCCACTGAGAGGTGGGACTATAGACTATATAAGCAGCTCTCATACCGGCAGCCCCTCACTCCTAGCCTACCATCAAGGCTATGGGATCTACTTGTTATTTATTTTGTTACTCCGAGCTATCGAACCTCTGACAGGGAAATCAAACCTGTTGCACTTGTCACCCTGGGGGTATCTGACTTAGACTTTTGCTTTGGGCTGTCTTTGACCTATCTGAGACTTCTTCTCTAAACATTATCTATTTGGAGTCTTGGGAGGACAGGCTCCTTCTCCACTAAACCAGCTCAATTAGTCAGACCTCTCTAAGCTAGGCACAGAATCAACGTGCACTAGAGCTACCCATCTTCTGACAGGGCAATTAGTCTCATCATACTTATCACTCTGGGATTATCTGACTGAGATCTTTGATTTGGGCTTCTTTAGACCAGTCTAAAATCATGTTTATGGAGTTTTAGGAGGATAGGCTCCTTCTCCTTAAGAATAGCCCCAGAAATCAGGTCTCTTTAGTACATGCACAGACTATGTGCACTAGAGAAACAAGTGTCAGGCATCAGTAATCAGCTAAGAGGACGATATAGTTTATTTAGGTCCAAACTGATGCCTAAACCTTGTTAGTTTAGAGGTGATGCTAAGAGCACATATCCTGTTTTAGGATTAGCATCTACACTTGAATCTTCCCTTAAGATTTTATGCCATAGTGACTCCTAAGTCATAAAGTAAAGTACTAACGCCTCCTCTGTCCGATTGCAGGTAATTACATAAAATCGAGATCCCTGCGTACAGATCAGGAGGTCCACTTTCAACAACCATATTGTGTGCATGGTTGCGCTCCGACCCAGACCACTCTAACTTTATTAAAATCAAGCCATAATCAATCATCTCCTCTGCACGATTCTCATGTTTACAGCATGAAGCAGAACGATTGGACAATCTAGACGGACCAACCCACTGAGAGGTGGGACTATAGACTATATAAGCAGCTCTCATACCGGCAGCCCCTCACTCCTAGCCTACCATCAAGACTATGGGATCTACTTGTTATTTATTTTGTTACTCCGAGCTATCGAACCTCTGACAGGGAAATCAAACCTGTTGCACTTGTCACCCTGGGGGTATCTGACTTAGACTTTTGCTTTGGGCTGTCTTTGACCTATCTGAGACTTCTTCTCTAAACATTATCTATTTGGAGTCTTGGGAGGACAGGCTCCTTCTCCACTAAACCAGCTCAATTAGTCAGACCTCTCTAGGCTAGGCACAGAATCAACGTGCACTAGAGCTACCCATCTTCTGACAGGGCAATTAGTCTAATCATACTTATCACTCTGGGATTATCTGACTGAGATCTTTGATTTGGGCTTCTTTAGACCAGTCTAAAATCATGTTTATGGAGTTTTAGGAGGATAGGCTCCTTCTCCT
This sequence comes from Eleutherodactylus coqui, assembly GCF_035609145.1. Classification (NCBI taxonomy): domain Eukaryota; kingdom Metazoa; phylum Chordata; class Amphibia; order Anura; family Eleutherodactylidae; genus Eleutherodactylus; species Eleutherodactylus coqui. The sequence continues at coordinate 205,887,638 of NC_089842.1, forward strand.
TAAGACTAGCCCTAGAAATCAGGTCTCTTTAGTACATGCACAGACTATGTGCACTAGAGAAACAAGTGTCAGGCATCAGTAATCAGCTAAGAGGACCATATAGTTTATTTAGGTCCAAACTGATGCCTAAACCTTGTTAGTTTGGAGGTGATGCTAAGAGCACATATCCTGTTTTAGGATTAGCATCTACACTTGAATCTTCCCTTAAGATTTTATGCCATAGTGACTCCTAAGTCATAAAGTAAAGTACTAATCCTCCTGAAGATCCACGCATACGCAGTGGTGAAACGAGTAGGAGTACTGTCAAGTGAACCACTGTCCCAAATTAGGGAGTCATTGAGTAGGAGTACTGCCAAGTGAACCACTGTCCCAAATCAGTGAGTCATTTAAGCGAGTAGTACTGTCAATAAGTGAACCACTGTTCCAAATCAGTGAATCACTTAAGCTCAGTTTCTCTGATCTGAACCATCAGAGATCAGGTCTACTGCCAACAGGTAAACCACTGTTCCAAATCAGTGGTATCATTGAAAGCGTAACATTCTGAACTCTAATCATCAGAATTACCTGTCTACGAGCACTTCATTTGAAACTTGAAGTGACTACCAAAATCAGCTGAATCTAATGTGCATATTCTCATATAGTTCACTCTAGTGCTCATACAGGAATATATTCCAACTTCTGTTATATGACACATCTTCATCTCTAACGCTTTCACATTAAATGATCTAACTCCGATTGGGGAAGACTATATGTATTTGTTGAGTGTCGTTGTTTGTCCTAAGTTGAGTTGGTGAGGTCACCACTTCGTTATCTTACCACCCTACAAGTGGATGAGACGTCACCAACAATTCTGTTCTATGTTGTGCCCTGAGTGTGGTTTTTAAAGATTACTAATAAAATTTATTATTTTAGTCAAAGTCACGTCTGTGAATAGGGCTAAATATTTTCGGAAATCAGTGGACTTGAATTACTGTACCATATTGGGCGTAATTTCATATACTGTGTGTCGCTTCGTAATTTTATTAATTAACATTTAGAGATGAGCGAACCTACTCGGCCACACCCCTTTTTCGCCCGAGCGCCTCGATTTTCGAGTACTTCCGTACTCGGGCGAAAAGATTCGGGGGGCGCCGTGGGTGAGTGGGGGGGTTGCAGCGGGGATTGGGGGGGAGAGGGAGAGAGGGCTTCCGCCTGTTTCCCGCTGCTACCCCCCGCTCCGCCATGCCTCCCTCCGCCCCCCGAATCTTTTCACCCGAATACGGAAGTACTCAAAAATCGTGGTTTTTAAAGATTACTAATAGAAATGAGCGAACGTACTCGTCCGAGCTTGATGCTCGTTCGAGTATTAGGGTGTTCGAGATGCTCGTTACTCGAGACGAGCACCACGCGATGTTCGAGTTACTTTCACTTTCATCTCTGAGACATTTGCGCGCTTTTCTGGCCAATAGAAAGACATGGAAGGCATTACAACTTCCTCCTGTGACATTCCAGCCCTATACCACCCCCCTGCAGTGAGTGGCTGGGGAGATCAGGTGACACCCGAGTATTAAAATCTGCCCCTCCCGCGGCTCGGCACAGATGCATTCTGACATAGATCAGGGAAAGTGCTGCTAATGCTGCTGCTGCTATAGGGAGAGTGTTAGGTGTAATATTGGGCTTCAAGAACCCCAACGGTCCTTCTTAGGGCCACATCTGACCATGTGCAGTACTGTTGAGGCTGCTGTGAGCAGTGTTGCACATTTTTTTTTTTTGTATGTCGGGCGTGCAGAGCATTGCGTCCTCACTCTGCAGTCATTGTACATAGTATAGGGCCAGTACTGGTGAGGCAGGGAAAGAGATATACTGTCTATATAGGCAGTGGGCTTTTTCAAACAAACTTGGGAAAAATACTATCGTTGGGCTGCCTGTGATCGTCTTGAGTGTACTGCGTCTCTGCTGGGGGTAGTAGTCCTAATTATTACGCACCTAAGTGTTACAGCAGGCTTGCGCAAAATTGTTTCCTGGCTCTGCGTTGCCCGTTACATCACCGCTGTCATCCCGTCCAGAGGGAAACAGTCTGCAGTAATTTTACATAGTATAGGGCCAGTACTGGTGAGGCAGGGACAGTGGGAAAGGTGAAAGACATATACTGTCTACATAGGCAGTGGGCTTTTTCAAACAAATTTGGGAAAAATACTATCTTTGGGCTGCCTGTGATCGTCTTGAGTGTACTTCGTCTCTGCTGGGGGTAGTAGTCCTAATTATTACGCACCTAAGTGTTACAGCAGGCTTGCGCAAAATTGTTTCCTGGCTCTGCGTTGCCCATTACATCACCGCTGTCATCCCGTCCAGAGGGAAACAGTCTGCAGTAATTTTACATAGTATAGGGCCAGTACTGGTGAGGCAGGGACAGTGGGAAAGGTGAAAGAGATATACTGTCTACATAGGCAGTGGGCTTTTTCAAACAAATTTGGGAAAAATACCATCTTTGGGCTGCCTGTGATCGTCTTGAGTGTACTTCGTCTCTGCTGGGGGTAGTAGTCCTAATTATTACGCAGCTAAGTGTTACAGCAGGCTTGCGCAAAATTGTTTCCTGGCTCTGCGTTGCCCGTTACATCACCGCCGTCATCCCGTCCAGAGGGAAACAGTCTGCAGTAATTTTACATAGTATAGGGCCAGTACTGGTGAGGCAGGGACAGTGGGAAAGGTGAAAGAGATATACTGTCTATATAGGCAGTGGGCTTTTTCAAACAAATTTGGGAAAAATACTATCTTTGGGCTGCCTGTGATCGTCTTGAGTGTACTTCGTCTCTGCTGGGGGTAGTAGTCCTAATTATTACGCACCTAAGTGTTACAGCAGGCTTGCGCAAAATTGTTTCCTGGCTCTGCGTTGCCCATTACATCACCGCTGTCATCCCGTCCAGAGGGAAACAGTCTGCAGTAATTTTACATAGTATAGGGCCAGTACTGGTGAGGCAGGGACAGTGGGAAAGGTGAAAGAGATATACTGTCTACATAGGCAGTGGGCTTTTTCAAACAAATTTGGGAAAAATACCATCTTTGGGCTGCCTGTGATCGTCTTGAGTGTACTTCGTCTCTGCTGGGGGTAGTAGTCCTAATTATTACGCAGCTAAGTGTTACAGCAGGCTTGCGCAAAATTGTTTCCTGGCTCTGCGTTGCCCGTTACATCACCGCCGTCATCCCGTCCAGAGGGAAACAGTCTGCAGTAATTTTACATAGTATAGGGACAGTACTGGTGAGGCAGGGACAGTGGGAAAGGTGAAAGAGATATACTGTCTATATAGGCAGTGGGCTTTTTCAAACAAATTTGGGAAAAATACTATCTTTGGGCTGCCTGTGACCGTCTTGAGTGTACTGCATCTCTGCTGGGGGTAGTATTCCTAATTAATACGCAGCTAAGTGTTACAGCAGGCTTGCGCAAAATTGTTTCCTGGCTCTGCGTTGCCCGTTACATCACCGCTGTCATCCCGTCCAGAGGGAAACAGTATACATATATACGCTGCCTACAGTATCTGTCTGCTGTCTCAGCTCAGCCTTTAAAAAAGTAGAAGCAAAATACTTAAGGCCTACTAGTGGCCTTTGGACACTTGACTGCTTCTGCACTGTGAATTCCACTAGCTCAGTCATACGCACCTATGTCTCACTACAGGCTTGCGCAAAATTCTTTCCTGGCTCTGCTGTGCATTCCGTAAGCGAAGTCAGCCTCCAACCACAGGCCAATAAGCGGCACATTTAATTACAGCGTTCTGTTTCTGCACTACTGGTAATACAGCATGCTGAGGGGTAGGGGTAGGCCTAGAGGACGTGGACGCGTGCGAGGACGCGGAGGCCCAAGTCAGGGTGTGGGCACAGGCCGAGCTCCTGATCCAGGTGTATCGCAGCCGACTGCTGCGGCATTAGGAGAGAGGCACGTTTCTGGCGTCCCCAGATTAATCTCACAATTAATGGGTCCACGCGGTAGACCTTTATTAGAAAATGAGCAGTGTGAGCAGGTCCTGTCGTGGATGGCAGAAAGTGCATCCAGCAATCTATCGACCACCCAGAGTTCTACGCCGTCCACTGCTGCAACTCTGAATCCTCTGGCTGCTGCTCCTCCTTCCTCCCAGCCTCCTCACTCCATTACAATGACACATTCTGAGGAGCAGGCAGACTCCCAGGAACTGTTCTCGGGCCCCTGCCCAGAATGGGCAGCAATGGTTCCTCTCCCACCGGAGGAGTTTGTCGTGACCGATGCCCAACCTTTTGAAAATTCCCGGGGGCCGGGGGATGAGGCTGGGGACTTCCGGCAACTGTCTCAAGACCTTTCAGTGGGTGAGGAGGACGATGACGATGAGACACAGTTGTCTATCACTCAGGTAGTAGTAATTGCAGTAAGTCCGAGGGAGGAGCGCACAGAGGATTCGGAGGTCTTTAGAGGGGGAGGCAAGTGCAGCAGCAGGGCAGGTTGGAAGAGGCAGTGCGGTGGCCAGGGGTAGAGGCAGGGCCAGACCAAATAATCCACCAACTGTTTCCCAAAGCGCCCCCCTCGCGCCATGCCACCCTGCAGAGGCCGAGGTGCTCAAAGGTGTGGCAGTTTTTCAGTGAGAGTGCAGACGACCGACGAACTGTGGTGTGCAAGGTTTGTCGCGCCAAGATCAGCCGTGGAGCCACCACCACCAGCCTCACCACCACCAGCATGCGCAGACATATGATGGCCAAGCACCCCACAAGGTGGGACGAAGGCCGTTCACCGCCTCCGGTTTGCACCGCTGCCTCTCCCCCTGTGCCCCAACCTGCCACTGAGATCCAACCCCCCTCTCAGGACACAGGCACTACCGTCTCCCGGCCTGCACCCACACCCTCACCTCCGCTGTCCTCGGCCCCATCCAGCAATGTCTCTCAGCGCACCGTCCAGCCGTCGCTAGCGCAAGTGTTTGAGCGCAAGCGCAAGTACGCAGCCACGCACCCGCACGCTCAAGCGTTAAACGTGCACATAGCCAAATTGATCAGCCTGGAGATGCTGCCGTATAGGCTTGTGGAAACGGAGGCTTTCAAAAACATGATGGTGGTGGCAGCCCCGCGCTACTCGGTTCCCAGTCGCCACTACTTTTCCCGATGTGCCGTTCCAGCCCTGCACGACCACGTCTCCCGCAACATTGTACGCGCCCTCACCAACGCGGTTACTGCCATGGTCCACTTAACAACGGACACGTGGACAAGCACAGGCGGGCAGGGCCACTATATCTCCCTGACGGCACATTGGATGAATTTAGTGGAGGCTGGGACCGAGTCAGAGCCTGGGACCTCTAACGTCCTACTCACCCCCAGAATTGCGGGCCCCAGCTCAGTGCTGGTATCTGCGGCAGTGTATGCTTCCTCCACTAAACCACCACCCTCCTCCTCCTACGCAGCCTCTGTCTCGCAATCAAGATGTGTCAGTAGCAGCATGTCGCCAGCAGTCGGTGTCGCGCGGCGTGGCAGCACAGCGGTGGGCAAGCGTCAGCAGGCCGTGCTGAAACTACTCAGCTTAGGAGAGAAGAGGCACATGGCCCACGAACTGCTGCAGGGTCTGACAGAGCAGACCGACCGCTGGCTTTCGCCGCTGAACCTCCAACCGGGCATGGTCGTGTGTGACAACGGCCGTAACCTGGTGGCGGCTCTGCAGCTCGGCAGCCTCACGCACGTGCCATGCCTGGCCCACGTCTTTAATTTGGTGGTTCAGCGCTTTCTGAAAAGCTACCCAGGCTTGTCAGACCTGCTCGGAAAGGTGCGGCGGCTCTGCGCACATTTCCGCAAGTCCAAGACGGACGCTGCCACCCTGTGCACCCTGCAACATCAGTTTAATCTGCCAGTGCACCGACTGCTGTGCGACGCGCCCACACGGTGGAAGTCTACGCTCCACATATTGGCCAGGCTCTATGAGCAGTGTAGAGCTATAGTGGAATACCAACTCCAACATGGGCGGCGTAGTGGGAGTCAGCCTCCTCAATTCTTTACAGAGGAGTGGGCCTGGTTGGCAGACATCTGCCAGGTCCTTGGAAACTTTGAGGAGTCTACCCAGATGGTGAGCAGTAATGCTGCAATCATTAGCATCACCATTCCTCTGCTATGCCTCTTGAGAAGTTCCCTGCAAAGCATAAAGGCAGATGCTTTGCGCTCGGAAACGGAGGCGGGGGAAGACAGTATGTTGCTGGATAGTCAGAGCACCCTCATGTCTATATCTCAGCGCGTTGAGGAGGAGGAGGAGAAGGGGAAGAACATGAGGAGGAGGGGGAAAAGACAACTTGGCCCACTGCTGAGGGTACCCATGCTGCTTGCCTGTCATCCTTTCAGCGTGTATGGCCTGAGGAGGAGGAGGAGGAGGAGGAGGATCCTGAAAGTGATCTTCCGAGTGAGGACAGCCATGTGTTGCGTACAGGTACCCTGGCACACATGGCTGACTTCATGTTAGGATGCCTTTCTCGTGACCCTCGCGTTACATGCATTCTGGCCACTACGGATTACTGGGTGTACACACTGCTCGACCCACGGTATAAGGAGAACCTTTCCACTCTCATACCCGAAGAGGAAAGGGGTTTGAGAGTGATGCTATACCACAGGACCCTGGCGGACAAACTGATGGTAAAATTCCCATCCGACAGCGCTAATGGCAGAAGGCGCAGTTCCGAGGGCCAGGTATCAGGGGAGGCGCGGAGATCAGGCAGCATGTACAGCACAGGCAGGGGAACACTGTCCAAGGCCTTTGACAGCTTTCTGGCTCCCCAGCAAGACTGTGTCACCGCTCCCCAGTCAAGGCTGAGTCGGCGGGAGCACTGTAAAAGGATGGTGAGGGAGTACGTAGCCGATCGCACGACCGTCCTCTGTGACGCCTCTGCCCTCTACAACTACTGGGTGTCGAAGCTGGACACGTGGCCTGAACTCGCGCTGTATGCCCTGGAGGTGCTTGCTTGTCCTGCGGCTAGCGTCTTGTCAGAGAGGGTGTTTAGTGCGGCTGGGGGAATCATCACGGATAAGCGTACCCGCCTGTCAACCGACAGTGCCGACAGGCTTACAATCATCAAGATGAACAAAGCCTGGATTTCCCCAGAGTTCTCTTCTCCACCAGCGGACAGCAGTGATACCTAAAGAATACGTAGGCTGCACCCGCGGATGGAAGCATCGTTCTCTATCACCATCAAAAACGGGGACCTTTTAGCTTAATCAATCTGTGTATTATATTCATCCTCCTCCTCCTGCTCCTCCTCCTGAAACCTCACGTAATCACGCCGAACGGGCAATTTTTCTTAGGCCCACAAGGCTCAGTCATATAACTTTTGTAAACAATGTTTATACGTTTCAATTCTCAATTCAATAAAGCGTTGAAACTTGCACCTGAACCAATTTTTATTTTAACTGGGCTGCCTACAGGCCTAGTTACAAATTAAGCCACATTAACCAAAGCGATTAATGGGATTCACCTGCCCTCTTGGTTGGGCATGGGCAATTTTTCTGAAGTACATTTGTACTGTTGGTACACCAATTTTTTGGGGCCCTCACCTACATTGTAATCCTAGTAATTTTTAGCCCACCTGCATTAAAGCTGACGTTACCTCAGCTGTGCTGGCCACTGCAATGGGATATATTTATGTACCGCCGGTGGGTTCCAGGGAGCCACCCATGCTGTCGGTCCACACGGAGTTGTAACTCCATGTGTCCACTTCTAAAGAACCCCAGTCTGACTGGGGCATGCAGTGTGGGCCGAAGCCCACCTGCATTAAACCTGACATTACCTCAGCTGTGATGGCCAATGCAATGGGATATATTTATGTACCTCCGGTGGCTTCCTGGGACCCACCCATGCTGTCGGTCCACACGGAGTTGTAACTCCATGTGTCCACTTCTAAAGAACCCCAGTCTGACTGGGGCATGCAGTGTGGGCCGAAGCCCACTTGCATTAAACCTGATGTTACCTCAGCTGTGATGGGCAATGCAATGGGATATATTTATGTACCGCCGGTGGGTTACAAGGAGCCACCCATGCTGTGTGTCCACAGGGACTTCACATTAGGGATTTGTGCCAGTGTCTATTTCTGCCAGTGTCTATGTATTAAAAACCCCGGTCAGACTGGGGCATGCAGTGTGGGCCGAAGACCACCTGCATTTAATCGGACGTTACCTCAGCTGTGCTGGGCACTGCAATGGGATACATTTATGTACAGCCGGTGGGTTCCAGGGAGCCAGCCATGCTGTGGGTGCACACGGAATTCCCATTGCGGAGTTGTACCTGCCTGTGACTATTTATAAAAAACCCCGGTCTGACTGGGGCATCCAGACACCTTGACAGAATGAATAGTGTGTGGCACATGGGTTCCCCATTGCTATGCCCACGTTTGCAGCTCCTGATGGAGGTGGCACAGGATTGGATTTCTCATTGCTTCTGTACAGCATTATGGGCTATCGCCCCGCCCCTTTTAAAGAGGATCGCTGCCTGGCCGTGCCAACCCTCTGCAGTGTGTGCCTGTGGTTCCTTCTCATGGCAGACGCACTTATAAATAGACATGAGGGTGGTGTGGCTATGAGGCCAGCGTGTGGCATGAGGGCAGCTGAAGGCTGCGCAGGGACACTTTGGTGTGCGCTGTGGACACTGGGTCGTGCGGGGGGGGGGGGGGGGTTGGGCAGCATGTAACCCAGGAGAAGTGGCAGCGGAGTGTCATGCAGGCAGTGATTGTGCTTTGTTGGAGGTAGTGTGGTGCTTAGCTAAGGTATGCCTTGCTAATGTGGGTTTTTCAGAAGTAAAAATTGTTGGGAGGGGGGGTGCCCACTCTTGCCGCTATTGTGGCTTAATAGTGGGACCTGGGAACTTGAGATGCAGCCCAACATGTAGCCCCTCGCCTGCCCTATCCGTTGCTGTGTTGTTCCCATCACTTTCTTGAATTGCCCAATCGGCGATATACAAAAATGCTCGAGTCGCCCATTGACTTCAATGGGGTTCGTTACTCGAAACGAACCCTCGAGCATCGCAAAAATTTTGTCTCGAGTAACGAGCACCCGAGCATTTTGGTGCTCGCTCATCTCTAATTACTAATAAAATTTATTATTTTAGTCAAAGTCACGTCTGTGAATAAGTCCACTGATTTGTATTAATAAAAGCCTTATATTTTATTATACTCAGGTGCCAAGCTTATATCATATACTACTAGGCACCTTCCAAAAGTCCGAAAAAGTATATATCAGCACAGTATCCCTTATATGTCGAGATTCAACTGTTTATTCAGGACTTAATCAGGGAATAAAAAAGTTAAAATTCATAAGTCTTAATTGATGTATATCAATGCACTCTATCAATCATCACGTCCATTCATATTTGCATAATTCTCTGCACATAATGAGCTGACGACCAGATAGGCTGTCTTTTTAGGTAGCGTAGGGATTGGGAAATATCATCCCCAAATAGTTTTCCCTTCCTGATGAACCAGCCACAACGAATAGGTTGCTGGGGAAACGTGTCGATAGGCGGCTTGTAATAGTGAAATATTCTTATCCTAAATGGAGATTATACGTTAGTCATGCTACCCGAGACAAGTGTTAGTAATCGTCACTATTCCCAATATGACATCCTGATATAGTCTGTTCTTTGTGTTGTTTGGCTCTACTTAGGCTGCTGCTGTGGGAATATCTAATTGCCCTATATCTAGCAGCGTCTAGTATCAGTAATCTACAATGCTGCCTGTCATTACAACATAAGGGCAGGGGAGCACTGTACATAATAGGGGGAGCTAACATATGTGTAAATGTGAGCCACAATGTATGCTCTTATTTAGTAACAAATTTCAATTAGAGCCTTGTGGGAATTTTTCACACACTCCTCTGGCATAAATAAAATAAAAAAGACAGATAGAGTTAGACTTCACATATACAGTGTAAAATGTACTCATTTAGGAATAAACTCCAACTGTAGTACTGTGGTAACGTCACACACTCCGCTTACAGTAAAGACAGACTTAGCTATCACTAACAGACCTAATTATCCTGAATATTTGCTATTTGGTAATTGGGATTAAGGGAATGATTTTCCAAATATGAATGGATGTGATGATTGATAGAGTGCATTGATATACATCAATTAAGACCTATTAATTTTAACTTTTTTATTCCCTGATTAAGGGTGGGTTCACACGAGCGTGTTTTTGTGCATACTTAGGTGCGCACTAGGTACGCAATTTCAAACGCAACTAGGTATGAGCAAAAACACGCGTGAACACAGCTGCATGCTTGTTGTCAATGGAACCGGGGCTGCTGCCGGAGGCTCCATTGAAAACAATGCTCTGCCGGCCCCTTGCATTCTTTTTCAGGGAAGGGCTTTACATATAAGCCCTTCCCTGAAAAAGAAATATTTTAGTGCAAAACAAAAAAAACTTTTTTTAAACTTACCTCTCCGCCGCTGCCGTGACCCCCGCCGGCATGAGGAACACATCTGCCGCATGCTTCATAAGCCCTTCCCTGAAAAGCCATTTAAAATAGTGCAAAAAAAAATCAATACTCACCTCCCTTCAGCTGCCGGGGCTGAGCCGCGACTTCTGGCGCTGTCCCCGGCTCTGTAGTTCTGAGCTATCAGCAGCCGGGGATTTAAAATCCCTGCCTGCTGGTAGCTCTAATTGTGGTTGGCTGAATAGCTTCGGCCAATCACAATCAGAGCTACCAGCAGGCGGGGATTTTAAATCCCCGGCTGCTGATAGCTCAGCAGTGCTACAGAGCCGGGGACAGCAGCAGAAGTCGCCGCTGAGCCCCTGCAGTTGCCAGTGGCTTTGCAGGAGAGGTCTTCATGAGCGCTTCCCTGAAAAGCCTTTTAAAATAGTAAAAAAAAAAACATACTCACCTTCCGGGGCTCAGCGTCGACTTCTCCCGCTGTCCCTGGCTCTGTTTATCTCTCAACTACCAGCAGCTGGGAATTTAAAATCCCCGCCTGCTGGTAGCTATAATTGTGATTGGCTGAAGGGCTTCAGCAAATCACAATCAGAGCTACCAGCAGGCGGGGATTTTAAATCCCCGGCTGCTGATAGCTCTGCAGCGCTACAGAGCTGGGGACAGCGGCAGAAGTCTCCGCTGAGGCCCGGCAGCTATCAATGGCTTTTCAGGGAAGGGCTTCATAAGCCCTTCCCTGAAAAGCCAATTAAAAGTAGTGTATAAAAAAATTACTTACCTGTCAGCCGCTGCTGTGTCCCCTGCACCTCAGCCAATCACATTCAGCTCTTTCAGCAGGGGGGATTTTAAATCCCCGCCTGCTGATAGATCAGCACCACAGTGCAGGGGACAGCAGGAGAAGACACTGCTGTGCCCCAGCAGCTGAAGGGAGGTGAGTATCTGTTTTTTTGTTTTTTAAACCACTTTTACTTGATTTTCAGGGAAGGGCTTATATTCAAAGCCCTTTCCTGAAATCAATTGCCGGCAGCAGAATCCTCTACCACAGCTGACATGTGTGACAGCTTCGGTAGAGAATTAACCCTTTGCAATCCAATTTTGGATTCAGGGTTTCTTCGGAGGACACAGCAGCGACTGACGGGTAAGTAATTTTTTTTTACACCACTTTTAATTGGCTTTTTATAGGGAAGGGCTTATGAAGAGCTACAGAGCCAGAGAGCGCGGCAGAAGCCTACGCTGAGCCCCGGCAGGTGAGTATGTTTTTTTTTTTTTTTTACTATTTTAAAAGGCTTTTCAGGGAAGTGCTTATGAAGCCCTTCCCTGCAAAGCCACTGACAGCTGCTGGGGCTCAGCAGCGACTTCTGCCGCTGTCCCCGGCTCTGTAGAGCCTGCTGGTAGCTCTGATTGTGATTGGCTGAAGCAATTCAGCTAACCACAATTAGAGCTACCAGCAGGTGGGGATTTTAAATTCCCGGCTGCTGATAGCTCAGAACTACAGAGCCGGGGACAGCGCCAGAAGTCGCAGCTGAGCCCCGGCAGCTGAAGGGAGGTGAGTATTGATTTTTATTTCTTGCACTATTTTAAATGGCTTTTCAGGGAAGGGCTTATGAAGCCCTTGACGGGGAAAAGCCATTGAGGGGCTGCCGGCAGCAGGATTCTCTACCGCAGCTGTCAGGTGTGATAGCTGCGGTTGAGAATTGAAGAATTCCGTTTGCTGCATCTGCCTAAGATGTGGCAGATGTAGCAGCAGGGAATTCTTTTACCTAGCGGGGGTGAAGGAAACATCTGCCGCATGCGTTGACTTCTGCCGCTGTCCCTGGCCAGACTCCTACTGTACACTGATGAAGGGCAAATACCCTAAAACAGATGTCTGTGCATGCAGTCTGGCTTTGCTTTTAATTCCCAGTCATTGTTACAAGGCTTGCATAAAGAGTCTAACTTTGGCTTGAAGGAATGCTACATATCAATAGGTTGCACTGTGGAGGTATTATTCCATCTCCCTTATTTGCATATTAGCCAGAGGAGCATGAATGGCTTTTTGAGTCTCCTCACTCACCATCTAGGTGCTCTCCCTAGAGAGAAAAGATAGCATTTCCGACCCCCATTTAGTGTGTAATGGTGACATGTATTTCCCTGCCCATGTGCATAACTTTACATGCATCACAGTAAAATCTAATTTGTAACTTTTCTACCTAAAACTCCAACTTATCCAGATCCATTTGCAACTGTATACTGTCCTCTCTTGTGTTAATTATTATACATACTTTTGTATCATCTGCAAAATTAGACATTTTACCATACAATTTCTCCGGAAAGTCGGTAATAGATATATTAAAAAGGCCCAATACTGCCCCCTGTGGTACTCCACTAGTAACAGTAATCCAAACAGAGTATGTACCATTAATAACCACTCTCTGCTTTCTATCACTGAGCCAGTTACTTACCCACTTACACACATTCTCACCCAGACCAAGCATTTTCATTTTATATACCAAATGATTTCTAAAAATGAAGATATAAGAGATCCAATGACTCTCCCCAGGCCAAGTCTAGAACTTACCTCCTCGTAAAGGCTGACCAGATTGGTTTATCAGGAGCGATCTTTCATAAACCCCTGCTGATACGGAGTTATACAGCGTTATTCCTTGAATTACTCCAGGATAGCATCTCTTAGAAACCCCGTCAAGCATTACCACAATAGAAGTTAGACTTACTGGCCTGTAGTTTCCAGAGTCACTTTTTGACCCCTTTTTGAATATCGCACCATATATGTTATGCGCCAATCTTGTGGAACAGACTTTGTCACTATACCATCTGTAAATGTAAGAAGCAATGGTCTATATATCACATTACTTAATTCCCTCAACAGTTTTGTTTGATATCTCATTTTGCTTATACTGTTGCCAAAAATAAATTCAGTTTGAGGCTAAGTAATTCATAAAATCAGTTTAGGTCTATTTTTCAGGGATACAAGATGCTCGGTGCTGTGTGAGATTAGTGGGTATCATAAATGCAAATAATGTGTCTGTACTAGAGATGAGCGAGCACCAAAATGCTCGGGTGCTCGTTACTCGGGACGAAATTATCGCGATGCTCGAGGGTTCGTTTCGAGTAACGAAGCCCATTGAAGTCAATGGGCGACCTGAGCATTTTTGTATATCGCCAATGCTCGCTAAGGTTTTCATTTGTGAAAATCGGGGCAATTCAAGAAAGTGATGGGAACGACACAGCAACGGATAGGGCAGGCGAGGGGCTACATGTTGGGCTGCATCTCAAGTTCTCTGGTCCCACTATTAAGCCACAATAGCGGCAAGAGTGGGCCCCCCCCTCCCAACAACTTTTACTTCTGAAAAGCCCTCATTAGCAATGCATACCTTAGCTAAGCACCACACTACCTCCAACAAAGCACAATCACTGCCTGCATGACACTCCGCTGCCACTTCTCCTGGGTTACATGCTGCCCAACACCCCCCCCCCCCCGCACGACGCAGTGCCCACAGCGCACACCAAAGTGTCCCTGCGCAGCCTTCAGCTGCACTCATGCCACACCACCCTCATGTCTATTTATAAGTGCGTCTGCCATGAGGAGGAACCGCAGGCACACACTGCAGAGGGTTGGACGGCTAGGCAGCGACCCTCTTTAAAAGGGGCGGGGCGATAGCCCACAATGCTGTACAGAAGCAATGAGAAATATAATCCTGTGCCACCGCCATCAGGAGCTGCACACGTGGGCATAGCAATGGAAAACCTATGTGCCACACACTATTCATTCTGTCAAGGTGTCTGCATGCCCCAGTCAGACCGCGGTTTTTTATAAATAGTCACAGGCAGGTACAACTCCGCAATGGGAATTCCGTGTGCACCCACAGCATGGGTTGCTTCCTGGAACCCACCGGCTGTACATAAATGTATCCCATTGCAGTGCCCATCACAGCTGAGGTAACGTCCGATTAAATGCAGGTGGGCTTCGGCCCACACTGCATGCCCCAGTCAGACTGGGGTTCTTTAGAAGTAGACACATGCAGTTACAACTCCCTGTGGACCCACAGCATGGGTGGCTCCCTGGAACCCACCGGCGGTACATAAATATATCCCATTGCAGTGCCCATCACAGCTGATGTAACGTCAGCTTTAATGCAGGTGGGCAAAAAATTAATTGGATTACACCGTAGGCGAGGGCCCCAAAAAATTGGTGTACCAACAGTACTAATGTATGTCAGAAAAATTGCCCATACCCAACCAAGAGGGCAGGTGAAACCCATTAATCGCTTTGGTTAATGTGGCTTAATTTGTAACTAGGCCTGGAGGCAGCCCAGTTAAAATAAAAATTGGTTCAGGTGAAAGTTTCAACGCTTTAATGAGCATTGAAACGTATAAAAATTGTTTACAAAAATTATATGACTGAGCCTTGTGGGCCTAAGAAAAATTGCCCGTTCGGCGTGATTACGTCAGGTTTCAGGAGGAGGAGCAGGAGGATGAATATTATACACAGATTGATGAAGCTAAAAGGTCCCCGTTTTTGATGGTGATAGAGAACAATGCTTCCATCTGCGGGTGCAGCCTACGTATTGTTTAGGTATCGCTGCTGTCCACTGGTGGAGAAGAGAACTCTGGGGAAATCCAGGCTTTGTTCATCTTGATGAGTGTAAGCCTGTCGGCACTGTCGGTTGACAGGCAGGTACGCTTATCTGTGATGATTCCCCCAGCCGCACTAAACACCCTCTCCGACAAGATGCTAGCCGCAGGACAAGCAAGCACCTCCAGGGCATACAGCATGAGTTCAGGCCACGTGTCCAGCTTCGACACCCAGTAGTTGTAGGGGGCAGAGGCGTTACAGAGGACGGTCGTGCGATCGGCTACGTACTTCCTCACCATCCTTTTACAGTGCTCCCGCCGACTCAGCCTTGACTGGGGAGCGGTGACACAGTCTTGCTGGGGAGCCAGAAAGCTGTCAAAGGCCTTAGAGAGTGTTCCTCTGCCTGTGCTGTACATGCTGCCTGATCTCTGCGCCTCCCCTGCTACCTGGCCCTCGGAACTGCGCCTTCGGCCACTAGCGCTGTCGGATGGGAATTTTACCATCAGTTTGTCCGCCAGGGTCCTGTGGTATAGCATCACACTCGAACCCCTTTCCTCTTCGGGTATGAGAGTGGAAAGGTTCTCCTTATACTGTGGGTCGAGCAGTGTGTACACCCAGTAATCCGTAGTGGCCAGAATGCATGTAACGCGAAGGTCACGAGAAAGGCATCCTAACATGAAGTCAGCCATGTGTGCCAGGGTACCTGTACGCAACACATGGCTGTCCTCACTAGAAAAATCACTTTCAGGATCCTCCTCCTCCTCCTCCTCAGGCCATACACGCTGAAAGGATGACAGGCAAGCAGCATGGGTACCCTCAGCAGTGGGCCAAGCTGTCTCTTCCCCCTCCTCCTCATCCTCCTCCCCCTCCACCTTCTCCTCCTCAACGCGCTGAGATATAGACAGAAGGGTGCTCTGACTATCCAGCGACATACTGTCTTCCCCCACCTCCGTTTCCGAGTGCAAAGCGTCTGCCTTTATGCTTTGCAGGGAACTTCTCAAAAGGCATAGCAGAGGAATGGTGACGCTAATGATTGCAGCATCGCCGCTCACCATCTGGGTAGACTCCTCAAAGTTTCCAAGGACCTGGCAGATGTCTGCCAACCAGGCCCACTCTTCTGTAAAGAATTGAGGAGGCTGACCCCCACTGCGCCGCCCATGTTGGAGTTGGTATTCCACTATAGCTCTACGCTGCTCATAGAGCCTGGCCAACATGTGGAGCGTAGAGTTCCACCATGTGGGCACGTCGCACAGCAGTCGGTGCACTGGCAGATGAAACCGATGTTGCAGGGTGCGCAGGGTGGCAGCGTCCGTGTGGGACTTGCGGAAATGTGCGCAGAGCCGGCGCACCTTTCCGAGCAGATCTGACAAGCGCGGGTAGCTTTTCAGATAGCGCTGAACCACCAAATTAAATACGTGGGCCAGGCATGGCACGTGCATGAGGCTGCCGAGCTGCAGAGCCGCCACCAGGTTACGGCCGTTGTCACACACGACCATGCACGGTTGGAGGCTCAGCAGCGCAAGCCAGCGGTCGGTCTGCTCTGTCAGACCCTGCAGCAGTTCGTGGGCCGTGTGCCTCTTATCTCCTAAGCTGAGTAGTTTCAGCACTTGCTGAGTAGTTTCAGCACTTGCCCACCTCTGTGCTGCCACGCCGCGCGACACCGACTGCTGCCGACGTGCTGCTGCTGACACATCTTGATTGCGAGACAGAGGTTGCGGGGGAGGAGGAGGGTGGTTTAGTGGAGGAAGCATACACCGCCGCAGATACCACCACCGAGCTGGGGCCCGCAATTTTGGGGGTGGGTAGGACGTGAGCGGTCCCAGGCTCTGACTCTGTCCCAGCCTCCACTAAATTCACCCAATGTGCCCTCAGGGAGATATAGTGGCCCTGCCCGCCTGTGCTTGTCCACGTGTCTGTTGTTAAGTGGACCTTGGCAGTAACCGCGTTGGTGAGGGCGCGTACAATGGTGCGGGAGACGTGGTCGTGCAGGGCTGGGACGGCACATCGGGAAAAGTAGTGGCGACTGGGAACTGAGTAGCGCGGGGCCGCCGCCACCATCATGTTTTTGAAAGCCTCCGTTTCCACAAGCCTATACGGCAGCATCTCCAGGCTGATAAATTTGGCTATGTGCACGTTTAACGCTTGAGCGTGCGGGTGCGTGGCGGCGTACTTGCGCTTGCGCTCCAACACTTGCGCTAGTGACGGTTGGACGGTGCGCTGACAGACATTGCTGGATGGGGCCGAGGACAGCGGAGGTGAGGGTGTGGGTGCAGGCCAGGAGACGGTAGTGCCTGTGCCCTGAGAGGGGGGTTGGATCTCAGTGGCAGGTTGGGGCACAGGGGGAGAGGCAGCGGTGCAAACCGGAGGCGGTGAACGGCCTTCATCCCACCTTGTGGGGTGCTTGGCCATCATATGTCTGCGCATGCTGGTGGTGGTGAGGCTGGTGGTGGTGGCTCCCCGGCTGATCTTGGCGCGACACAGGTTGCACACCACTGTTCGTCGGTCGTCTGCACTCTCAGTGAAAAACTGCCAGACCTTTGAGCACCTCGGCCTCTGCAGGGTGGCATGGCGCGAGGGGGCGCTTTGGGAAACAGTTGGTGGATTATTCGGTCTGGCCCTGCCTCTACCCCTGGACACCGCACTGCCTCTTGCAACCTTCCCTGCTGCTGCCCTTGCCTCCCCTTCTGAAGACCTGTCCTCAGTAGGCGTAGCAAACCAGGTGGGGTCAGTCACCTCATCGTCCTGCTGCTCTTCCTCCGAATCCTCTGTGCGCTCCTCCCTCAGACTTACTTCCCTTACTGCTACCTCACTGATAGACAACTGTGTCTCATCGTCATCGTCCTCCTCACCCACTGAAAGGTCTTGAGACAGTTGCCGGAAGTCCCCAGCCTCATCCCCCGGACCCCGGGAACTTTCAAAAGGTTGGGCATCGGTCACGACAAACTCCTCCAGTGGGAGAGGATTCGGAACCCTTGCTGCCCATTCTGGGCAGGGGCCCGGGAACAGTTCCTGGGAGTCTGCCTGCTCCTCAGAATGTGTCATTGTAATGAAGTGAGGAGGCTGGGAGGAAGGAGGAGCAGCAGCCAGAGGATTCAGAGTTGCAGCAGTGGACGGCGCAGAACTCTGGGTGTTCGATAGATTGCTGGATGCACTTTCTGCCATCCACGACAGGACCTGCTCACACTGTTCATTTTCTAATAAAGGTCTACCGCGTGGACCCATTAATTGTGAGATGAATGTGGGGACGCCAGAAACGTGCCTCTCTCCTAATCCCGCAGCAGTCGGCTGCGATACACCTGGATCAGGAGCTCGGCCTGTGCCCAGACCCTGACTTGGGCCTCCGTGTCCTCGGCCACGTCCACGTCCTCTAGGGATACCCCTACCCCTCAGCATGGTGTATTACCAGTAGTGCAGAAACAGAACGCTGTAATTAAATGTGCCGCTTATTGGCCTGTGGTTGGAGGCTGACTTCGCTTACGGAACGCACAGCAGAGCCAGGAAATAATTTTGCGCAAGCCTGCTGTAACACTTAGCTGGCTGCGTATGAATTAGGAGGTCAACTATCCCCAGCACAGACCCAGTACACTAAGGACAGTCACAGGCAGCCCAAGTAGATTTTTTTTCCCAAATGTTTTTGGAAAGGCCCACTGCCTATATTCAATAAATATGTCTTCTGTCCCTGCCTCACCACTACTGGCCCTGGAGTATGTAAAATAACTGCAGACTGTTGCTCTGTGGACTGGAATACAGCGGTGATGTAACAGCCAACACAGAGCCAGGAAATAATTTTGCGCAAGCCTGCTGTAACACTTAGCTGGCTGCGTATGAATTAGGAGGACAACTACCCCCAGCACAGACCCAGTACACTGAGGACAGTCACAGGCAGCCCAAATAGATTTTTTTCCCCAAATGTTTTTGGAAAGGCCCACTGCCTATATTCAATAAATATGTCTTCTGTCCCTGCCTCACCACCACTACTGGCCCTGGACTATATATAATTACTGCAGGGCGGAATGCTCTGCATGGCCGATATACAAAAAAAAAAAAAGTGCAACACTGCAAAAAGCAGCCTCCACACTACTGCACACGGTTAGATGTGGCCCTACGAAGGACCGTTGGGGTTCTTTAAGCCTAAAATACTCTTAACGCTCTCCCTATAGCAGCTCCGGCACTAGCAGCACTGTCCCTGATCTCTGTCAGAACGCATCTGTGGCGAGCCGCGGGAGGGGCCGATTTATATACTCGGGTGTCACCTGATCTCGCCAGCCACTCACTGCAGGGGGGTGGTATAGGGCTTGAACGTCGCAGGGGGAAGTTGTAATGCCTTCCCTGTCTTTCTATTGGCCAGAAAAGCGCGCTAACGTCTCAGAGATGAAAGTGAAAGTAACTCGAACATCGCGTGGTACTCGTCACGAGTAACGAGCATCTCGAACGCGCTAATACTCGAACGAGTATCAAGCTCGGACGAGTACGTTCGCTCATCTCTAGTCTGTACATGTTTGAGATACAAACCCACCGCCGAACAGGAAACCTGGAATGTGGTATATGAGATGTAGAAATGATATGCTTAATGAAATGAAATAGAATAGATGAAATAAAAATGTGTTCTGAATGGTAATACGCTGAATACTGTAAATGGATGGCGTCATTTGGCAGTATACTTTAATATATTGAATATAACTAGTTAAGCATTCATTTCTCAGTGTGAATCTCCCTCAGACAGAGGTTCTGCTTCCCAAAATTATTTCTAAAACCAAAGCACTTAATGGAAGTATTTTTAGGACCACAGATAAAAGCATTTATTTCTTTATTTTAGTGATGGATAAAGTTGAGGTTTGCTAATTTGAGGAAATGTACAATTCGTCTAAAACAGGACAGGCATAGTGGCTCTAGTACCCTGTTGGGCCACCTTGAGCTTGGGTGCAAGATGTGATACGGACAGACATGAAGGCATACAGGTTCCATATGGTATCCTTCAGCATATTGCTCCACATTTGCTGTAACTGAGCCTCTAGATTGTGCAAACTCATAGGCTGTTAAAATTGGCGTCCCAGATGGTCCCATACATGTTCTATTGGTGATAAATCTGGTGACCGGGAAGCTACGGAAGTGTGACAATGTTGTGGGGACATTCTTGTGACCCTCTTGTATGTGTGGCTGAGCATTATCCTGCTGGAAAATACCTCTTGGAAGACACCATGAGAGGAACACATGTGGCTGCAGGATGTCCTGAACATATTGCTGAGCTGTCATTGTCCCTCGTATCACTACTATGGGTGACTGACTGTTGTATGTGATGGCCCCCCAGACCATCACACCAGTAGTGGGGGCAGTGTGCCTCTCTACAGAAAAAGCAGGATTGAGGCGCTCACCCCGAGGTTTCCAGACACAAACATGGCCATCATCAATGCCCAAACTAAACCTGGAAACATAACTGAAGACAACCACTCTGCAGAACTGCCCAGGTGGCGCCAATTCATCATACGACCATCAAGTTTCTCACATTCCAATAATGCTCACCCATTCAAACTCTGTTAACTGGGTGAAATCTTTTGGATTGCATCATATGGGCCTGTCTAGTGGTCAACAAGCTCTACACAAGCAGAAAAAGAGGTCCACTACACAAAAGTAGCCTCTGAGAACCTTATTATAGGCCAAGGGTGGAACCACTTGTAGGATCCAGATGACAAGACTCTTCATCTAATCCCCCCACAACTCTAATGATCTGTATATCTACCTGAGATGTAACTGCATGCCACGTTTTACAGCAAAACAACAATTCCTTCCAGGTGCTAGATTTTTTTTTTATTTTTAAGAAAAGTATATTATAACATTAGTAGTAACATATTGGTACATATTGTAGTTGTTATGATTCTTGAATAACATAACATATTGCTAAGGAATGTTAATCTTTTCACAGCTGGTCAATAAAAGGTATTCTAGGTAGTAGTAGACACCACATGGCACACTATATGGTAGTAAAGTGCTGGATAAGTGGTGGATGTGTAGGGAGGAGATGCTGCCCACACTTCCCCTTACAGGTAGAAGCAACTTACAGCCCCTCTGACAGTGGCCACGTGTCAAGCTCAACCCCCAACCAACCTGTTCAAGAGGAAGGTCAGGAGCAGAGAGTGGCGCACTGAAGAGTCATGTGAAGTCCCTCTGCCAGCCAAGAGCCACAGCTTGAGAGGAGAGGGAGGCACCTGGAGTGCCACTTACAAGTCCTCATTCCCATGCCTTAGAGTAGCAGCAGAGAGGCAGAAGTTTAGAAAGTACTTGGAATTGCTGAAGCGGATGTTTCACTGCTGGGAAGATCAAACCTCATGATGGGGGATAATACAGGGTTAAGTTCTCGGTGCAGCCAGGCACAGTATAAGAAGATTAAGAGCTAAATCACAAGGGGGCAGTTTGTGTGTGACACAACAGAGCCAGAGCAGCAGTCCAGCAGAAGTAAAGACCCGTCTTCTTGACAAAAAAGAAACTGGCACAACCTGGTGAAGAGGATTTTCAAATGAAACTTCATTCCAAATTTTCTTTAATATATGCAGACATGGTCTCAGTCTCTGATAATGACAGGGGGTACACACATTCCCTGCAAAAGATTTCCCAAGCAGGAGATCTATGGACAGAGAACATTGGAGCAGCCACGTAAGTGATATGGCAGAGGCCGCTGAGTAGGGAAAGCTGCAAGAGTAGCCGGGAGGCTCCAGGAGACTTAGGGTGGGACAAGCCATGTGTGCAATTGGATCCCCGATGTGGGGAAGTGGTCATGGGAGATGAGAGTCCAGAAACGGGAAGACTAGTCAAGACTGAAAGGGCCCTGATGATCAGGGGCCCAATATACATCAAAAGGGCCTTAATGACTGAGGGCTGATGGTGCTTCAAGCTGCACAAGAAAGGGAGCCATCACTGTAACTTTGACAACAGTATGACTATCTGGATTTCTGCGGTATCGAGGTAAAACCCCTCACTATGAGGCTTGACCTTATTAAAAATCAGTTTCAAACTGTGAAAGGACTTATTATGAAGTTAGCAAGCTTGCTGACAGGGGTGTCCACCCATACATGCTGGTTATCTTCCCTAGGGCAGATAGGATCATCCAGCAAGTCAATGAGACATATCTCTTGGCTAGAAATGTCTGGCAGTGGTTGTAAGAGCATGACCAAGACTTCCAAGTACTTCCCTGGCCCCCTAATTCCCCAGACTTGAACCCAATTGAGTAGCTGTAGGACCACCTCGATCATCATGTTCGCTCTATGGATCCTCCCCCATGCATCTTCCAGCAACCGTAGGATGCCCTGCAGTCAGCATGGTTCCAGATACTTGAGACATCTTACAGACATTTCTAACTACTTTCTATACTGTCTTCAAATAAATCAGGTGAAGCATGCCCTGCTGCTTTCGCATTGTTACGTTTACGCCAAGAATCAAAGATTGTCGGCCAGCATGGCATACAATTCTGTATATTGACTGCTGATCTTTATTGGAATAACCAGACATTAACAGCATCATTTTGATAAGGGTTATCTAGCAAAATAAAAGATCAACTGGCAGGTCAATATATCTCAATTTCCCTAGTTATTAGGACTGGCATCTGCTTCAGGAAATGTTTCAGGAGGTTACTCATGACAAGAAAAGGGTTTGTCTGGCCCCTGTGTTCTCAAGGCCACTCCAGACCCCTTTCTCTACCTCTGCTGAAGAATCTATTGAATTAGAAGGGACTATGCTAACTCCAGAACAACTTTTGAGAAAGCGAACTGAGAATCTTTCTATGTATTGTGATGGTTCTGGACATTTTCTTTGAAATTGTCCTGTCAAGCCAGGAAACTTTGCCACCTAGGTCAGTGGAAGAGGATGCCCTAGGTGACATAGTGTCCCCTCCAAGGTTCCTCATACCTGTATCCTGTGGCAACATTAAATTCTCCATGGAAGCCTACCCCGGTTCTAGCTTTGCCGGAAACTTCCTTCATCAGACCATGGTGTCGCGACAGAGGAAGTCTATGCTTTCTCTGAGGAAGCCTATCTCTGTCACTTCTGTGGATGGGGGGGCTTCTGCCAGACATCATATACTTCATCACAGAACCTGTGAACCAGCAAGTCAAGGTATTGCATAGGTAGAAGATTTTGCTGTATGTTCTACATAGGTTTACATAGGTCACGAAATTCAGCAGGAAATGGTGTAAGGCTAGAGTGTCATCCCGTAGTTAGAGCAGCAGGAATGCAGGAGAAGCACAAGAAGGAAGTTGTGTGAGTAACCCAGGAACTGTCATAGAAAAAAGGCAGCACAGAGAAGAGTGAGGCAGCTATGACCAAAAAGAGGAGTTGACAGCACAAGAACTGGGGTGAGGTCCTGCACAGGTCTGTGCAAGAGGCTGCTCAAATCTACCAGAGAATTTGCAAAGAAAAAGTTCCAAAGCCTTGCTACAGGTTGACAGTTTGGGAGTAACCAATGGAAATCGGGAATTTCGTAAGTGAGAACGGCCCTCGGTAAAACAACTCATGTGTGCATATATACAGAGTGACTGTTAGGGACTAAGCAGGGCTGCTTCCAAAACTAGCAACAGCACTCAAAATACATTTACTATCAGAAGTATACGTACATATAATAAATACTCTAACCACATTAAATAATGCAAGGTTCTTGGTACATAGTTTGATCAAATCATATTGGCCCATTTACCTTCCTTGATCAAGCTTTCAGATGGGTCCAAATGCTAATACCAGGTGGTTTAATCTTAACCTGAGAAAGATGGGTACCTACCTCTAAAAATGCTCCTCTCTTGGGACTAAGCCTACAAATAAAACCATGGAAGGTAGGATACGATTTATATTGTCCAATAGGAGGGACAAAGGTAAATGGGCTCCAGGCGTGCACGTCCAGGTGCAGGCAGCCACAACTCCACAATATTTGTAGAAAAAAGATAAAATAGGTCAGCACTTCCCAACAGAAATCTATAGGTGCACGTTAAACCATTTTTCTCAGGCACCTCTATCTAGAAGTCAATGCTTACTCCCTTGGGGCAGGAGCCCTTCTGCATCAGAATAATTCCAAAGGCAAGAATGTCACTTGTAGGTTCTATTCAAAACTCTTTAAATTTGGTGAAAAAAATGTATTTGATAGGAGACCTAAAACTCTTGACCATAAAATTGGCCTTATAGAAATGGAGACATCTACTGAAAGGGTATGCCTTTCCATTCCATGTCTATACAAATCATAAAAAGCTGACCTGTAGAAAGACACCTCAGAACCTGAATTCTCACCACCCGATGATCCCTATTCTGGTCTGCAGATAAAAATTTAAATATTGGTATGTCTGCATTCATAAAGGTTCAGTATATTAAAATATCACATTAATAATCCCACATGGTGAACGCAGTCAGAAAGGAAAATATGTAATTTTAAGAATTATGTTTTTTTGGTCACCATGAAAAATTGAATCAAAAAGTCATATGTTACCCCAAAATGGTACCAATAAAAATTACAGGTCACCCCACCAAAAAACGAGCCCTCAGCCTATTTGATGGAAAAAAGTTAGGGGGCTCGAAATATGGCACCAGAAAGCAATTTTTTTTTAAAGGCATTTTTTATTTTGTTAAGTAAGACTACAGAAAATTACTCTATAAATTAGGTATTGCTATAATCATACTGACCCAAAGAATAAATTGTTGTGGTAATTGCAGTAGGTGGTATGTCAAATCTTTCAAACTTTACAAGAGAGACAAAAAAATCTCAATTTGCCTCCATCATCTTCATTCGTCCTATAGAATGAAAGGGGATTTGACAGTTTTGCATTGGTCTGTTGACATACGACATATTGCAGTTGGTGTAGCTCACTAGATTGGCCATCAGGGTGCAATAAACCAAAATTGGAATTTTTTTTTACATACCAGATACCACCTATTGCAGTTATCCCAACAAAATATAACATGTGACTTTTAGTGCACCTTGAACGCTATAAAAATACAACCCACGCCAAAATGGTGTTAATAATTTTTTTTCCCCATTTCATCCCACTTTTTTATTTTAATTTAATTTTTAAAAATGTTTCAATATATTATATGGTATACTAAATGCTGCCATTGAAAAATACAACTTGTCCCGCAATAAAACAAGCCTTATTGTAGCTATGCTACCGGAAAAATAAAAAGGTATGACATTTTTTGAAAGTGGGAATAGCAAGCAGACCTGCAAAATGTGACCTGGATGCAGTAGCATCAATGGCTGTTGCAAATGAGAGGAATAATCATAGACAAATTCTTGAGGACCCAGAAAAGATTTGTTCCTTCTAGTGATCCATTTTTTTCCATACCCAAGAAAACTTATAGAATAGCAAAAATGTTTCAACCTCTTGCAATGTTTGGGTGCTTTTCAAAAAGCACATTAAACAGTTTCATATTAAAGGCTCATTTACACGGAGCGATGATCGCTCAAAAATCGCTAAAAAGCGATTGTTTGAGCGATCATCGTTGTGTCTAAACGCACGGCCATCGTGCACTTTTCGTGCACTGCTAGCTGATCGTTAAATTCAGGCCAACCTAAAAATCATTGTTCAGCCTTATCATGAGTTCTCCATGGGTAGTGCTGATAGCATTGTTTCCCGTTGGAGTACAAAGGAACTGAAAGCAGATAAGAGCCCTCGGGCTATTAACTGCTTTCAGCTAAGGCTTCATTGCACACTAAATTGCTATTAAGTAGCTGAGTAACTATCCAATAGTGTATGCAAAATGATCGCTTAAAGATGTCACTCAAACTGTCGTTTGAGCGATCTTTGAGTGATCAACGCTGCGTGTAAATGGGCCTTTAGTTCTGATCTCGTCAACATAACAATCAATTAATCCCATCATTATCATTACTCAGTCATGTATATTACAATTATTTTGTAAAATAGAACACAATTAAAGTATGATATACATAATATAAAAAAAAAATAAAAAAGCACACTCACTGATGTCAATCTTCGCAAATAACTCCAATGTACATGTTCTACAAATACCCTATGTAGTCAGCAATACCAACAGTTTCGGGTTACCAAGATAAAGTGTCAATAAGCTTCATATTGCATCTGTCTCCTCTCCGCATATACGGTAAAAGCTATGTCTATTGGCATCATGCGGGTAGTCACACAGTTGCCATGGTGAAGGAAAACATCATTCAGTATAACAGATTGGAACAAACAGAGATAAATGCCGTGATCGTAGGCATGGTGAGCACCAATTACCTCAGATTTCTTCTGAAGCTAAAGCTCAGCAGTGTGCCAAACTAAAACACCCAAAGCAGCAATTATATTTTCTGTGGTCAGGCCACGGCTCCATAGAGTAACACTGAACTTGCATTGATACAGTTACTTTAGCCCATAGAACTGTAGCAGTTTACATAAGCTGTGTCATCATATATCATTTTAGGAAGGTCCATTAAAGGGGCACTCTCATTTCACAAGTTATCTTCTATCCACAGGATAGGGCATAACTCGCTGATTGGTTGAAGCCAACCACTGGGATCCCCACTGATCTTGAGATTTCGTCCCTGATGCATTCCAGCAATAGCTGAATTTAGGCAGTCAGCTGTCACTAGCAGCACCCACCACAGAAGTAGAGCGGAGACACATACCATGCTGCCAAAACTTCAGAATGTGCTGTGGCGGAAATCTAGCTATCGTGGGGGTCCCAGCAGTTAGACCGTCGTGGATCAGCAGGTTATCCCCTATCTTACATATAGGGGATAACTTGGTGACAAGGGACAACCCCCTTAAGTAGTTGCTCAGCAACACCTTAAATACAATTATCTGCAGTATTTGTACTATAGCCATCTACAAATACTCAGTTGACCTAAAATGAAGAAAGTCGGGATTGAGGCTGCACCCTTCATCATTTCACAACCTCCCACTGTGCAATGTTAGGGCTCAGTCACACGGGCGCATCGGCACCCGTACACCGATGCGCCCGTGTGACTGACAGAAGACGGCCGTCTCTCTGCAGCGCTGATGAAAGAACACATGACCGGCAATCGAGCCGGTCACATGTTCTTTCTCCTGGCGCTGCAGAGAGACATCCGTCTTGAGGTACGGCCGTCTGACACATGCAGTAACACAAAGAGATCCTGTGGGGATGTGTTTGGGCCATCACCTAGTCTAACGGAGGAGGACACCCTGGGCAGGGTTAGTGACGGTGACCTAGTGGGTTGTGTACCCAGAACCCTGATATATGAACTTTTGTTTACTGTGTATGCTGTACACATTGGTTGCTGTGTGGAATAAAAACTGACAGGTGCTAGATTTTAAAGAAATTCCAAGGCTCCTGAGCCTGCTTACCCTTGAGGTGCACCGTTTTTGGATAGAGAGGCCGGCAATCCACAGGCAAGAAACTCCCTTGCCACAATATATAAATAATATATATAAAATTAAAATATGGTAACTCAGCCTTCTGTGCTCGTGCACTATAGATTTCATGGCATTGCTCCAGTTCACATAGGGCGTTTCTTTCATCTTTGGTCAAACTGAGCATGATCCTAAGTTTGCTATTTCTGTTAGGTTGTTCTATATTGTCCTGAATCAATTCAAATATACTGTATGGCTCCACTATATGGTTGGTACATGGTGATGGACACAAACTTTTCTAATGTAAACCAAAATCCCTCAAATACATTTTTGTGACATCACTGTCAGTAGGTTTCTGTACTACTTTGTTACTCTTGCGTGTTGGTGTTAATCACCTTGCCTACACAAATGCAATTTATTTAAGGCTGGAGAGAAAGCATATAGAGATATAGACATGATTGGACAGTGTTCACACCATACATAAACCGTATATTTATATATACAGATGCATGGTGATTGGCTGGCTGGAGGGTTCCACACCATCAGCCAGCCAAATCCACCACACCTGCAGGTCCTAGGAGCACAATGTGACATACTTGCTCCTCCCTACCAAAAATGCTATATGTAGTTGTAACTATCAAAAAACACTTTTAAATCAATTTCAGCCTAAATCAGTCCATATTATCATTTGGACAAAAAAGATAATCCATCTGTAAAACTTTCAATTGAGATGGAGTAACAACAATAGAAGAAATTTTCAGCACTAATTCTTGCCTTCAACGTCAGTGGATTCCTGCTTGGTGCCGATTGTCTCCTATGGATATTGGTTTTCCTCATGTTGTTTCTTGTGTCTCTGTCAGCTTCTCCAAGTCCAAGTTGTCTTGTGTACTGGCAGTTGTATGTGCAGCCCAAAGAAATCTACCTTGTCTTTGTGCCACTTCTCACTTTCTGTATGTTCATTCTCCGCATATTGTACCAATGTACCATCCTATCTGTCTTTAAATCTTTGAAAATCTTGAGGTGGTAATAATATCTTTAATTGTTCTTCGGTCTACCTGCTTCTCTGAGATAAATCATTCAATTGATCTTATAAGAATTCAATGTTGAGAAGTATCATATCAAACACAGAGTATTTGTCAAATATTAGTTCAAATCTCTATCAAAAGATATCATTATTGGCAAATAACATCTGGCCTAAGATGTGTTTGCATTTGGGTGTGTGCAGAACCCGATAATATTCAGTAAAGTAGTTAAAGCGTAACTAAATATTTTTCATAAATCAAGAGAACACCCTGTATCACCTTCCCAGAATAGCATTTAATGTATCACACAGTATGCTGATATTTCTAATGCACCATTGTTCATAGAGGTGGTGAGCATAGGGAGCTGATACAGGACATGGTGTCTATATTTTGTCAGGATCTGGTTGGGCCTTTATTTCAGAGCCAGACCTTGGGCGGGATCGTCCTCATCAGGATGGTTACTCCGTATTGCACTTAAGGGCTGGACAGTTGATGGGGAATACTAGGGTTAGATGCTTTCACAACACTACCTCCCAGCTATATCTTATCCTGTGAGGCTATATTGTCATACATGGAATCCCTTATGGATTAAGACTCATTACCTCTTTGGACCATGAACAACTTCAAGTACCATCATACTGCCTGACATATTAAGTGCTATTCTTTGGGATGGTGGTCAGATTGTTCCATTACTTATTTGTTGAGGCTTTAATTTACTTTTTGCTTTGTGTGTTTGCGGTGGTTTATACACGCTTCCATTAGTTTTCTTGCTTTGGTTATTGCTTTTGGCACCTGTATGGTTTAAATATGTATATGTATTAAATGTTAAGTTTTTAATTGTACAATCTCTGCCCTCCTATTGCTCATGTGAGTGCTTGTTACGGTGGAGCGGAACATAAATACAATTTGCTCTACTTTTGTTATACGGGTATGTGTCGTTATACTTTTTCCTTCTTACTTTATAGGTAGGTGTAGTCACTGTCCTATATAGCTGGCTACAGTAGATATATACAGCACAGTAGGTATTTCTTTTTGTTCAATGGGAGTCAATTGTCAGTATATGCCACTGTATACTTATACAGTGACATACGCCACAGCCTTCCACAGGAGGTATCTATCGGTGAATGATGCTGACATTTATACTTCAAAACTCTGGCAGAAACTGGATGAAAACTTGGTTGGCTTTGTGTTTTGCTGTTGCCATATTAAGTAGTCTACAAGCATGGATTCCTTAAGCTGTTTAAAAAAAAAAAAAAATTCCAGCATAGATATGGGCTTGTATAAATGTGCGTTAATATCGATGTATTTTGCAAGTATCCTGAGACCACAGCAAAAGTTAATTTCCTCATTTCCTGAGCCTTGTTGAGGATAAGAGATGGGGATTACTTAGAAATAGGGAAGAGCTTATCATAAGGAGCATGTTGCAAGGTTTATAACAGGTGAATACCAATCATATAAAGAAACCGCAGCTTGTAAAGTATTGCATAGAACAAGGTCAGTGCATTTCCTAGGTAAATAAATGTAAGATATTTAAAGAATGCTAACCCTTAAATAAAGCACAAGTAAATATTGATCCTTGAGTTTTCCTCTCTTGCTAAATTGTACAAATTTTCATTCATACAATTTATTCATTATTCCTGTTCGTCCAAAATTGACAATAGGAAATAGCCACTGTTTTAGCTCCTATAAAGGTTGTCTCTGAGACATCAGAGACAGCTAGGGACAAGTCATGTGGGAGCTTTATATGCCATCAGGTTTTTATTGAGGTTTTACGATAAACATAGTAATAGAAATAACAAGAAGAACAAGACTAAATGGGTAAAATCTTCTCCTCGCTGAGCTTCTTCAGTGCCCCGGGTTACATCACCTCCAGCTGTCCGGCTTGTTATTAAGCCGGCATTCCTCACATTCTTCTTCCTGCAGGTCAGTGAAGGTCATGTCCCTGTGATGTAGCATTCACTGTCTAGGAAGGAATGCTGATCTATTGCAGAAACAGCAGTCATGAGCAGTCTCTGCAATAGGTCGGCACTCCTTGCTGGGCTAAGACGTGGGACGTAGCCTACATTGCCGGGCAGGAAGGAGACTGTCTGTGAATGTATGTAACATCACAGGAAGCAAAGGAATCAGCCAGCTGGAGATCAGGTGACCCTCCCGGACTAAAGGAGACAGGAGAAGATAGGGGAGGTAAAGATCTGGTAAGAAGACTGACAGGGAAGGCATAGGTAAGTATAGAATTTTCTTTTTTTTACTGACAGAACCCCTTTAAAGCACGTAGCCTAAAATGGTTGTGCAAGTTGTATATATATTTTCAAATTCATGCTGCCTATATGTAGAAACTAGCTGCCATACCCGACTTCACTCGAGTTAATTTGGTAAAGGTGTTTACCTGGTTATGGGGAACTGTCTTCTTCTGAACTGTTTTTTTGACTTGTTCTCATGTTTACCTATTTTTTTTGTGTTTTAGGAGGTGTTGCTACAATTGGTGTGTATTCTTTGACCGCTTGAATTGGAGCTAGAACTTGTTCATAAACGTCACCATCAAAGTGACCATTGCTCAAATTATCACCACTAAATCAAAGTCCTTTAACAGGCCTCCCTTGTTGACCAAAGGCAAGATACAGATTGTTATTATTGGGATAAACTTCAAAGTAAAAAGGGAATATTTCTCCTGCTGCCACCAACTTGCAAGCCAACCATATTTCATAGGTTTTAACTAGAGATGAGCGAACCTACTCGGCCACACCCCTTTTTCGCCCGAGCGCTGCGATTTTTGAGTACTTCCATACTCTGGTGAAAAGATTCGGGGGGCGCCGTGGGTGAGTGGGGGGTTGCGGCGGGAGTGGGGGAGGGGGAGAGGGAGAGAGAGAGGGCTTCCCCCTGTTCCCCGCTGCTACCCCCCGCTCTGCCACACCTCGCCCAGCCCCCCGGCGCCCCTTGAATCTTTTCACCCGAGTATGGAAGTACTCGAAAAACACGGTGCTCGATCGAGTAATTACTCGAAACGAGTATATTCGCTCATCTCTAGTTTTAACGTTTCCTCCCTGTAACTTTCATTTGTTAAATAATTACCACCTCTCCCATCATCAATCCAGACTACTAATCTCTGTCAACAGCTCAGTACATGGTTGACAATCATAGCGCATGGAGTTGCTTCCAGTAAGATTTCCATGAAGTAAATAAGACAAAGAGTGTAACAGACAAGAACCATTCAGAGGAATATTTACTACTTTATGTTGTGAGGGTATATATATATATTGCCATATGTGTTTTTTATGTTTTATACCTGTATGCAAGTTTTATTCAATTCCAAATGAAAAAAACTTATATGTCGCCTTACATCAGATATCCCAAGGCTGAGAGAGATGTTCTAAGAAATTCAGAGAAGATACGGAACCAGACACAAGGCCGCATGTACTTGGCCGATTTCCCAGAAGCGCTGGAACAAGATATCAAGATGTTCAAATGTACATGACTGTTATATGATTTTCACTGTCTCAGTCCGCAAATCCGGACTTCCCATATATGGTTATGAGCCCATCACCCCGTAGTGGGGAGGGGACAAAGTGTATAAGATCTCATGTAATCTGTAATAAAGCACGTTGGCAGGTCGACGTCAGCCGAGAGCCATGTCCCGTGTGAGAAACTATACCAGACCTCTGTGTGGTGTCTCTTCTTGCGGCCGGCAACGGGGCAAGTGGGGTGGGGCCGATTGGTGTTGCACTTAGAATTTTAACCCTCATAAATGGCGCAACCAACTGGGGCGGTAAAACCAGGAGCTTACAGCGCAATTCACCCGGATCCACGTCACGGAGAAAGCATCCTGCTGCAAACCGAGCCTGATCAACTCACTTAGAACTCCAGGTAAGACAAACATATATTTATGTTGTGTTTTACGCTGAGAGTCTTGCAGCAGGACTGACTATCTGTGGTTTGTGACCAGACGGGTTGGGTTAAGAGTTCTACACGGTAACTCGTGTGGGCTCCGGGTTTGCCGTCATGGACCACTGACCGTGATATGCGCACCAATGGCTCACCCAGAAACTAGTCTGTAGTCTATTTGTTGTTGAAGTCCGTAGCGTTTTAGCGATAGTGGAGATTGTTTGATTGTTTGTTGTATCTGCAGAATTTTTTCTTCCTCTTACTTTTCATTTTGTCTCACAGACGAAGGAACCCTCCGTTTGAGTTTATTTAGTTGTTAATGGTTTAGAGGAGAGGGAAGCACTCTGTAAGACAGGTCCCATTGACGAAGGAACCCTCCGTTTTAGTTTAGTTTAGTAGTTGATGGTTTAGCTGAGGAGAGGGATGTACTCTTTGGGACTGGTTCCATAAGAAGAAGATGCCTTCGGTTGTATTGCCATATATAAGGGGCTGACAATTCGGGTCAGAAGGATTCACTCTATGGAGCGTGTTATTTTTATTATTGTTGATGTTCTAATATGCGTAAGATCTTATTAAAGAAGATAGAGCCCCTCAAGGGCTGCCGCCGTGTGGATGAATTTGTAAAATGGAAGAAAACTCTAATGAAAATGTGTGACACCGACCCGCACGGTAGATTACAAAATGGTGTCTGGGAGGAGGTCTTTAGGACCGAGAGGTGCCTTGGAAGATCAAGGTTTGCTAGAAGCAGAGAGACAGTCAGAGTAAGTTAAGTATGTACACATTATTTGTTTAAGAAAGTATCCGTAAGTGAAATGTTGAAAAGTACAGTAAGTGATCAAGAGGGCGTCAGGAGAGTGTCTATTGAAGGTTATATTGGCAGTTAGGTAGGGGAGAGAAGTATGAGAAGCAGGCAAAGTCGATAAGTAAGTTACAATGCATGTGATTTGTTGGTAAAGAAAGGAAAAAAAATGTGTATAATACAAGATAGATAATAGATAATGTATAATCCATACTAGGTGGATATATGTGTGTATATATATATATATATATATATATACTGTATGTGCAAATAGTTAACAGCTGGCTTGTAGGGGAGAAGAGTCTGTTGACATGTAGCTGCTAACTTGTGTTTAGTCTCCAAGGTCAGGAAGATAACAGCGAGAGAGAAAATACAATAACATCCTTGGTTAATATCTTGGCTTGCTTGCAATGAATTGAAATGAATTTAATTAGTTATACTGTCTTAGTAGGCAGGGAAATATAGTAATTTCTAATGTATATTCTTACTTATACAGGGGTTGAAAATGAATGTTGCAAGGTCCCAGCATATGTGTTAATTATGATTTCAAATGTTTTTTCAATAGTTTAAGCTAAAACTTATTTCAGTATGTATTTCATATTCGCGGAGAGATAACGGTTTGTTTTAAAAAAGGGTGGGGGCTTTCAGAACTCACTCCAAATTCAGGGTCACAGAAACTAAATACTTCAGCGTTTAATACAGCATATAATAGCTTCAGTAGATAAGAAATATAGAATATTTCAGTCACTCAGCAAACTTTTTTTTCACATAATTTGTCATAAATAGCGCTCATTCACAATCTCATCTCAATAGAATTATGTACTTTATAAAAATTATAGCACTCACCTCTGTTTTTTTCAGCTGATGTATGTTTGTTTGTCAAATTTTTTTTGTCCGTGCATCTGTATGTACTGGTACACCTCAATGAGGGGGTGACGGGGCAGACTTGAGAGCATGGATGGATGTGAGTTAGTGACCCGTGTTTGAGCTGTGGTGGAATGTGTGATGTGGATAATTGACTGGGGATAACAGTCCTCCCCATGCATTGGACTTTGCTTGGTTGAGATGTGGATGCTTGGACTGTTAAGCTGAAATGGTTCTGAGAAGACGGACGCAATGTGCCAATATCGAAGGGGTGGAGCTATATGATGTAATAGTACGTAGTAATGTTTCATCCCTCCTGCACAAGGGAGGGGTGAGGATTTTGAGCAGCTAGTTTTTTTTTCCTGTTTTGTTTTTTTTCTCCTGTCTGAGATTTGATAAGAAATTGCAGGCAGGAACAGACTAATAATGAATTCACTTAAAGGGATATCACATTTCAAATATTAGTAGATGTTTTGTAGATTTTTCTGTCCCGATGTAACTCATGTCTGTTATTGGTGCTAACATCTTACAGGCCTTATCTGCTTCCATCAAATCTTTTTACAATGTTATACTACCTTGAAACCGGGTGCTCTTGTTCCAATTGCGTACCCTGTTTCAAAGGGGGGGAGGAATAGGCGTAGGTGATCTAGGTATTGCAAGTCAGCCATTTTAGGTATTGCAAGTCAGCCATTTTAGGTATTGCAAGTCAGCCATTTTAGGTATTGCAAATCAGCCATTTTTAAATTTTTTGCAAGTCATTTTTACATTTTTAAATTTTTTGCAACAAGGTTCTAATCTTTTTCAAATAAAATACCAGCCCGATTGTCTAGCAGTGATGCAACAAGAAAATTTAAGTTTTAAAAAGTTACTGAAAGCCCTTGTTAATAATGCATATTTTGAGTTGTTTTTTATAGATGGTACCCAGGGTGATTGACGACTCCACACTGGATATACGGTGGTTACACAACAAGATGTCCTAAAAAGCAGAATGTCTCCGCATGTCGCAGTACAAGAAGCGGAATTAAAAGCACTCACAGAGGCGTGTGGAGTGGCCACAGGTAAGACGGCAAACATTTACACTGACTCCCGGTATGCATTTGGCATAGCTCATGATTACGGCCCAACATGGAAGGCCAGACAGTTTTTTACCACAGCAGGACAGCCAATTAAAAATGTTGCAGCGGTGCAGTCTCATGGAGACCCTATTTCTACCTGACAAAGTGGAAAGCTCACACCAATTCCTACACCGGAGAAGCGAGAGGCAACGCCATCACAGGCCACACAGCAAAAGCAGCGGCCCTCAAGCCGTGGAAGAAAGAAGAAAAGAAGAATTTGACAATAATTTTGGACTTTGACTACACTTGGACTTTGATAACAACTTGGAGTTTGATAATAATTTTGGACTTTGATTTGAACTTGAACTTTGATAAAAAAACATTGGACTTTGATATGCTAAAGACTTTACAGTTAAGAAAAAGACAAATGGACTAAAAAGGGACGGCGTATGGTGAACAGTCAACAGCACTTGCCCACCATAGTCCCTGTGCCTCATGATGGCCCAGCTGACGCACGAAAAGACGCACCTCTCAAAGCAGTAATGATGTCGACGCTTGAACAAGGACGGGTGGCTCCTTGGTTTTCTGTAGCTGCTGCATCATTTGTCCAATTTTGCATGATCTTTGCCGTAAGCAACAGGGCAGAAGTAAAATTTGCCACACCACACTTGCCTAGACCACTCTACCCATTTCAGGGATTGCAAATTGGCTACACTCAGCTCCCACTTGTTGGGAAGCATGAATATGTGCTTGTTGTTGTTAATGTTTTTCAGGTTGGAGACCTACTCTGTTACCAAAGTAAATAAGCAGGTAACCGCACAGAAGCTCATGAATGAGGTAATCCGCAGATATGGGGTACCGGAAGTGATTGAGTCAAACAGAGGTACAAACTTCACAGGTGAAATAATGCAACACATCATGTCTGTTTTGGGTATATTCCAGGCTTTTCACACACCCTACCATCCGCGGAGTAGTGGGAAAGTAGATACAAAAGACAATGGAGAAAATGGTAAAATTTTGAATTGAGTGTTTTCCATTAGTTTCTTTTTTTCCAGGAGGATACATGCCACAGTAGCAGAGTTTGGGGAATGATTTTCTTGTTAATTTTGTCCTAGGTTTCTCCAAGGAATTATTAGTAATGTATTCTGTAGTCTCTGCTTTTATCCCAGGTCCTACAGATGAGTGTCACAATCTAAAACCAGGTGACAGGGTCTATGTAAAAAAGTTTGAGCGAGAAACACGGTTTGAATGTCCTTACCAGATGTTGTTCACCATCCCAACTGCAGTCAAGCTCGAAGGAAAGCCCACTTGGATCCACACTTCGCACTGCAAAAACTAATGATCCTGCATATCCTTTACATGCTATAATGTGGTACAATTCCTCTAACACACACTTTTGACTACTGTACACTAGCCCCCTGTTTCAGAACAAATTAATACAATCAAATGTGCAATATGAAGCCTACACTGAGGGTGAGAATCCAACACTGCATCGTGCTAAGAGAGACATTGACGCTCCAGGTGGTAACTTTAATCCACATGTATACATAG
Organism: Eleutherodactylus coqui; assembly: GCF_035609145.1. Classification (NCBI taxonomy): domain Eukaryota; kingdom Metazoa; phylum Chordata; class Amphibia; order Anura; family Eleutherodactylidae; genus Eleutherodactylus; species Eleutherodactylus coqui. The sequence continues at coordinate 205,924,075 of NC_089842.1, forward strand.
ATACAATAGGAGTGCCAAGGGGGGTGCGAGATTAATTTAATTCTAGAGATCAGGTAAAAGCAGGTTTTGAGTCCTCATTTGCTATTGTCACTGTTAATAATAATGTAGATTGGATGAATTATATCTATTACAATCAGCAGAGGTTTGTAAACTACACCAGAGATGCTTTGCAAGGGTTAATTGACCAGTTAGGGCCCACTGCATCCATGGCCCTAGAGTAGCCCTGGATATGATTTTAGCAGAAAGAGGTTGGGTATGTAATTTCCTGTTTGTGTATTATCCCTTTAATGTGACCAATGTTTCCCTTGTTTGAAAAAAGATGAAGAGCCAGTTCCGATAATGCCAACCAGATACGTTACCAGAAGAATGGAGAGATGGACTAGTACTGTGCCGCCTCAGTCTCATAAGATGGACTGTCAGTGGACTTCCCAGTTGCCTAGGGAAAGTGCAGAAGACCTTAGGTTCCGGCGAGGGCACACCCTGTGGGGTGTTAACTTGTACAGATAGAGGGTATGGAGGCCCGGAAATAAGCCCAGGGAATCCATGGCCTCCTTCTGAGGTGAGGTAGGGATCCCTCCCTTTTAGGAGTAGGGACTTACGGGCAGTGGAGAAACCCTGACGCAAGGGAGAGACGACCGAGGAAGAGTGCAAAGTCTGATGCTTGATCTCCATATTAAGTTTTTTAGGGGGGTTTGTGAGGGTATATATATATATTGCCATATGTGTTTTTTATGTTTTATACCTGTATGCAAGTTTTATTCAATTCCAAATGAAAAAAACTTATATGTCGCCTTACATCAGATATCCCAAGGCTGAGAGAGATGTTCTAAGAAATTCAGAGAAGATACGGAACCAGACACAAGGCCGCATGTACTTGGCCGATTTCCCAGAAGCGCTGGAACAAGATATCAAGATGTTCAAATGTACATGACTGTTATATGATTTTCACTGTCTCAGTCCGCAAATCCGGACTTCCCATATATGGTTATGAGCCCATCACCCCGTAGTGGGGAGGGGACAAAGTGTATAAGATCTCATGTAATCTGTAATAAAGCACGTTGGCAGGTCGACGTCAGCCGAGAGCCATGTCCCGTGTGAGAAACTATACCAGACCTCTGTGTGGTGTCTCTTCTTGCGGCCGGCAACGGGGCAAGTGGGGTGGGGCCGATTGGTGTTGCACTTAGAATTTTAACCCTCATAATGTGTTATAGCGCGTCCATCAACAATAATGCATTCTGTAGACATTTTGTTTTTAAAAAAGTTTATGTAAAATAGATTTACTAGTTCATTGGGAAATAGATTTTAATTTATAGATAGATTTGTGTTTTGATTGCAAATTATTGCAGTAGGAGAATGAATTTCTCAAAAAGGCCTACTTAGTCTGCCTGTCCACGGGCATTATCGAATTGCGTTCCTCGCTGCGATAATTCGGCCACAAGGAACGCAATGAACCCTTACGATTCTCCGCTCATGGCCGGCAATTCGTAGCGTGCTGCAAATTGCCGCGTTTCTCCGTCTGCTGGCTCCTGCTTCCAGGCAGCAGCTCCCGCAGTGGAGATCCGCCACAGGATTTCGCAATGCCCATGGACAGGCAGCCTTAGTACGCCTCCATGACCTGAAGGTAGTGTGTGTAAAAAAATAATTTCCTTAGGCTTTATAGTTTCTGAAAAAAGAACTATCTCATGCATTATGTTTTTTTCACATTAAGGGCTCAGTCAGACGGGCGTTTGTTTGCTGTGCATTTTTTTTGCGCAAAAATTGCATAAACAAAGCGGGCGTCATGCTGAAAAAATGCACTTGGCTGCATTTATGCACACATAAAGTGCGCTGCCTGCTATCGCCTGCTGCGGCTGTGACAGCTGCAGAAGGGGATTCCTTGGATGTGCAACCACTGGATGCTGTCACATCCAGGGGTTTCACCTTGTGGTCAATGGGGCAGGCAGCAGCAGTAGCAACCCCATTGACATACAGAGAAGATCGTGATCCTCTGCCACAGCTGTGACAGCTGTGGCCGAGTATTTCTTCATCTCCGCGGGACGTCCTCTCATCACTGAACACTGTGACAGCATTGTCACAGTGTCCAGTGACAAGAGGACTCCCTGCGGAGATGAAGAAATCCTCTGCCACAGCTGTAACAGCCAGCGCTACAGCCGGCTCCATTGAAAGCAGTGAGCTGCTGGCAGCCCCTGCAGTGATTATCGGAGAAGGGCTTTAAATATAAGCCCTTTCCTGAAAATCATCCCTAGAATGTGTAAAAATTAAAAAAATATATACTCGCCTCTTTACTGCTGCCGGGGCTTAGGCGCATCCAGCCGCATCTTCTCCTGAATTCAATTAATAACTGAGCGCTGCATCTGATTGATCACAGTGCTCAGCCAATCAGCGGCAGTCCTGCTGAAAGCACTTCAGAGCAGTTCTGGAGAAGACGTGGCTGGATGCTCCTGAGCCCCAGCAACGGCGGAGAGGTGATTTATATATTTTTTAAAATTTTTACACATTCTAGGGATGATTTTCAGCCCTTCCCCCAAAAATCATTGCAGCAGAAGCGCCAGCTCCATTGAAAGAAAAGGGAGAACATCACGCACCTGTGCCACAGCTGTCACAGCTGTGCCAGAGGATCGCGATCTTCACTGTATGTTCTCAATGGGGTCGGTGCTGTTACTTGTGTTTTTAAATCCGCTGCCCTATATTTACTACTGCGCATTTTTGTGCGCAGGTAAAAAACAAACACGTTACCGCTGCCATTGAAAAGCATTGGTTCTAATAGATGCGAATCGCAAACGCAAGTAACATGCGCAGCAAAAAACGCCAGTCTTACTGAACCCTTAGAATTGAATAATCAATTTGCAATCTCTGTTGAATTTTTCTATTTATGACCTAAGGAATGGCCGCTCCAAATTTCAAGTTTGTACAGCACCAGGAAGTTAGAGAATTAAGGGTGAGTCAGTCAATGAGGGCTTTTGCATTTATATATACTTTATTATATATACAGATGTGAGGTAAATTCTCATCAGTATATAGACACACAGGTAAATTAGATTCTCCTCAGTATATAAACATAAGGGCTTATTTAGACAAACATGTTTTTCTCCCCTTATGTGGCCTTGATAATCACGGCCACATAAGGGGACAAAACGAAACCAGTGACTTCAATGGATAGGACTTGCCCTATCTTTCCCGCATATAGTATTGTTTTTTCAAACTCCTGCGCTCTCGAGTTTGAACGGACAGTGATGGGGAAGAAATTTCCCTTGTTCAGGGATTATCACAGCCGCATAACGGGACAAAAGCATGACCATGTGTTTAAGCGCTAAGGACAGTTTCAGATGAATGTATTTGTGGAAAATCTCACCCATATAACATGATGAGAAGAAGCTTTTGATTTCAATAAATTCATTCAGATGAATGTGTTTTTGCCGCGCAAAACCTTCATACAAGAAAAGATAGGTCTTGCTCTATCTTTGTCTGTGTTATGCAGAAAGCTGCCAAAGATTTCTATGGCAGCTCAAAAAAGGGAGGCGAAGGGAGTTACTCTGAGCACAATGCAGGAAAAAGAAAACAGATGGCCCTAATTTTGCATTTAATTGCCATTCTATTCCACGAGAAAGGTGTAACACTCAAGCATGTAAACTGAAATTTCGATCGCAAAAATAACCAAACTATCTGTTGGCACGTCATTCATATGAAAATATGATCCTTATCACGAACATATTTGCGCATATGTTTGATTAAAATCGCACCATCAGCATGCAGCAACAACGGCCCAACCCCAACACCTGCCACTGCTCTTTATGTCTGCCACACTGTTACAGTGCACATTACTGCCCCGTGCACAGCACCTAATACGGCCCATCTGGTCAGTCTTGGGCCTTCTAACCCAGAACTCCAACTTACCATCCACCATTCTAAAGTCCTCAGCCTGCAATCCACCACCTATCTTCTTACTAGGTGAAACCAGTTCCCCCACCCTTGAAGCCCCAAAAAAGGCCAGCGAGAAAGTGGCCTTGAACAGCAGCCTCTCAAAATTCTCCCCACAAATATCATCTACAGCTCCCCCTAACTTCTCCAAAAGACCCCAAAAAATTGGCCTCCGCGTATCCTTACTGCCTTTTCCCCTTCTAAAAGTCCTCAATGCTTGCTTAACTAGGAAATTCTTTGTAACATCACACTCCCCCCTGAACCTGAAACCGAACGCCACTCCTGACATAAAACGATTTACCAGCCCTAACGTAAATTTCTGTTGTGACCCTGCAACAAACCAACTCAATAACACTCAGTGTCCCACTGCTCGCTTACCACATTCCAGAGCCCATCCAGGCACATCTTCCCTTCTAGGTTTGCTCCTGGGGCCAATCTCCGGAACCGCCCCCAGTGAAAACGAGAGAGAGCATCAGCAATTGAATTATTGACCCCCGGAACATGAGCTGTAACCACGCAGCTGTTTAATGACAAAGTGGTGAGGAACCTGTCAGCGAGTTAATGACCTTTCTTGTTCTTACAATGTTCAACCCACAAGACCACTGCCATTAATATGGGAAACAGTTCCAACAGGACCAGGTTCCATACCAACCCGTTCTCCCTCCAAGTTATTGATCAACTCCCTACACACCACTGGCCCTGAAAATAGGCCCCAAAACCCGCACTGCCCACCGCATCAGTGAACAACTCCAGGTCCACATTTTTACATGTGTCCTGCATCACTACCGACTTCCCATTATATTGTTTTAAGAAGGAGGCCCAGACCGACAAATCACCTTTATGGCTCCTTCCCAAATGAATAAAATGATGTGGCGCTCTCACCCTGGCCATAGCTGCTGCCAACCTCTTACAGAAAACTCGCCCCATTGGCATTATTTGGCAAGCAAATTTTTGTCAACCCCCTGGCTTTTTCTACCACATTCTACAAATACCTCAGCTTCTCTTCCGGCAGTCTGCATTCCATAGATTCAGTGTCGATGGTAATGCCCAAAAAACTCCGGCACCCCAAACCGACGAGCGACCCACTGTAATGTCCCCAACAGGCCTGCGCACATAGGCGACCTCTCCGGGCCGACACATAGGAAGACATCTAAGTAATGAATGACTGATTAAGATCCTGCCGTATTCCTAACCACCCATTCCAAAAAAGTGCTGAAGGCTTCAAAATATGCACATGAGATGGAGCATCCCATTGGCAAACAATGATCCATGAAATAGTTCCCTTTCCAAAAGCACCCTAACAGCCGAATACTTTCCGGTTCCACGAGTAACAATTGAAAAGCTGACTCAATGTCAGCCTTCGCCAATAAAGCCCCCGATCTGTACTTCCTCACCCACCGAACCATGGCTTCAAATGATGTATACACCACTAAACAAAGCTCAGGGTCAATACCGTCATTAACAGACGCCCCCTTTGGGTACGATAAATGATGAATTAATCGAAACTTATTCGACTCTTTCTTGGGCACTACACCTAAAGGTGAGACAATGAAATCTCATAAAAGAGGTTCCTTAAAAGATCCCGCCATGCGCCCTAAGCGAACCTCCTTGACAGATATTTCCCAAACATGTACCATAGGTGTGGATTTTGATGTGGTTTTTGCTGCGGAAATGCTGCAAATTTTGCCCTGGATTTTTCTGCTGCATTTCCACCATGTGTGAATGCACCCTAAGAGTCTATTCACATGGGCGATATTCCCATGCAAGTTCCATTCAATTCCGAGATGGACAGAATTGCACATCAAGAAAACCCATAGCAATCACACAAGCAATTTTTCACTTGGACCGACATTCTGAGTTTGAAAAATCACTGCATGTTCTATTTTTGGGCGATAATCATTCAAAAATCACCTATTTTATGTTCTTTAGGAGCATTAAAAAATAGATCATACTCACATGTCATGTGAGTTGACTATGAATTCAAGTATTTGAAACCACGCATAATTTTTTTCACGCATTTAAAAAATGCACATGAAATATGGATGTAAATCTGATGCTAATCACGCGTTTTTATTTTTTTTTAAATGCATTGGACAAGCATAAAAATTGCTGTCAAATCACAGCTACAGATGTAGCAGCACTAACACATGTTGCTTAGTGTGCTACTCTGCTGATATGTCGTGCTGAGCCACGATTCAGTGTCACTATACTTATTGCTATAGCACCCCAGTGACCATGCTACGCAATTAGCGTTCCATAGCTACAGGTTCCAGGCCGTCTGCGCTATAGATGTAGCGCACAAAACATCCATGCTGGCAGTGCTACATCTGTACAACGGTCTGTTTTTCACTGATCTACATCACATTCACCTGTGTGACTACACCCTAATACCAGATCCTACAGGTTTCAGGAGTTATTGTGTGGCTGGGCTTATATATAAAGTAGCTAGATTTGTTTTGTGTACAAAGGCATATTGACTATTTTCACACCCCAATAGCAAAATATGCGTGAGGCCGAAGACTAAAATGTTGTGGATTTTACATATTAAAATACAAGAAAATTAAACCTAATTTTCTAATTCAAATAGTAATTTGGTGGGAAATGTTAAGGATTACAGGAATGATATGAGTTACTCGTATGGTTTTAAAATGTGAAAGTTTTCTTTTTTTCAACATCAATCAATGTTTCCAATTCTGCTGGTAAAAGGGAAAAAATGAAATGCTACATTATAAATTCAAAGCTGCAGTGTGTTACAGTCAAAAGAATGTTTTAAATTATGTCTTCTTTGTATCAAATTGGTCTGTATGAAAATTGTCTTCTGCTTTGAAAACACCAGGCATTCTTTCTTTTTCTCATTCTCTCTTTGCAAAACTTTCTAAATTCACTTCTTTTATGTACTATTCCTATTACAATACTAGATTGTTTTGGTTTCTGTGAAGTGCCTTACAGAGTCATTCAAACGCAAAAAGATGATTCCAAATAAACTGAATTATGATAAACATTTATTGAATCCCTAAGATTTTTTTTCTTGGTTGTCAGTGGGTGAAGCGCTTTCTCTGGAGACTGACACAATACATACATTTTATATTGTGGATTGCTATTTTCCAAACTATATATAATATGGAAATACAAAATCAAACTGTAATATAAAGTGTGTAGGTTGGGGCTCACTGTAGATATTCACTTTATAATGGCAGTTGAATAACTAATTTTTTTTTCATTAACTTTTTCTTGACAAGTTTTTATATAAACAAAGAAAATGCTGTTATACGTGAGATAAAAGATTCTTGTACTGCAGAGACTGTGTAACTGAGTAAGAAAAAATATAAGCATAAAACACACTTTGATAAGAGGAGCCATAGCATAAGATTATAAGGTCAGCAGACGTGAAAGAATATATAGCTATTATAAAGGCAAAGAAACATAGGGGAAATGATGAAGCCAGGGACTCAACACTGAATGGTAATTATATATATTTTTATTACAGAGGGCAAAAAGTATTTTCATATGCACTGTGTTCAGAAATCAAATTTATTAAAGCAACTATGGAAGGAGACCTCCAAATCCAGGCTAATAGGAGCTTGTAAGGCAATTTGACATGTCAATTTTCTATAAGGAGGAGAGATTGAGTTAACATCGAGTAATAAAGCATTACCTGGATTCATAGGACCGCTAACCTTACCAATGAAGGAGAAAATATCTCTCTAAAAGGAGGACAGAATGGGATACTTCCAAAAAATATAATAGATGGAACTGATATCACCACTATTTCTCCAACACAAGTCATTAGAATCTGAGAAAGATTTGGCAAGTTTAAGAGGGGTGAAGTACCATCTGGTCAACAGCTTGTAGTAGACTTCTAAAATAGTGGCACAAAGTGTAGATTGACACATCGGAATGACCATAACAATTGGTCAAAGGGAAACTTATTTCCTAAATCTTTCTCCATGTTCCCTAACAAAATATTATATAACACTTGTATGGCTGATTTAGGAGAAGACTGAATATTACACAGCAGTTTCTGCACTTTAAGAGGAATCAGGACTTTATGTATATGAGAAGATTTAATAAAGGAACAAATTTGAGTGTATTTAAAGAAATGCCTATTTCATACTCCGTATTCCTCCTTAAAGCCGAAAACTATTTAAATTTACAACTAGTTATAAGATCTGAGATGGGTGAAAACTTTTCTAATCCAAGTTCTTAAATAATAGTCTGGGATGACATATTCATTAGTTTTTTTTGGAATAGCTAATAATTTTTTAGGAGATCTTTTTTCCTTTTGGGATTAAAAATACCAAGATTGAATTGAGGCAACCATGGTGGGAGACATATACTAGAAGTTGAAATGTGGAGTTAAGTTAGGGTATAAAGAGGCTAAAGTGGAGGTTATGAAAAGCGATCTTAATTATCTGGATTTATTATGTTGAAATTTTAAGTTAGGCCAGCTAGAGTTGGAGGAGCAAGTAGTCCAGAATCATGTTTGGTTGAGGAAGATTAGTAAGCAGTAGTGTTTTTATGAATTGAAGCAAATATTCTTTCAATTTTGGTGTTGATATTTTTTTCCGAAATACCACAAAATTTCACATTGTTCCTTTTTCTCCTGTCCTCAAGATTGTCCATTTTGCTTTTGATAGAGTCAACATCATCAACTAGAATAGTGAGCATCAATTAAGTCATAGTGGGATTTATTTAGTACGCCAATTTTACTTTTTGTGTGGTTTACATCTTTCCCCCAACTCATTTATATGAGCATAAAAAGGTAGAGGATAAACGCGATATATCCATCTGAATAGGTGCTCTCACCATCTCCTGATAAATGTTTCTGAAGCAGGTTGATTTGAAGTAGGCATATTGCAAAGGGGATCCTCAGTATCAGAGATCAGACCTTGTAAAGTGTTAACAGTGTCTAGTGTAGGATGCTGCTCTTCATGGCTTGCTGTAGGGCACTTAGTATGTCCCACAAGACACATGGGCCTGAGTTCCATCTTTGCTGGGAGAGGGGCGCTTAGTACAGAGAATGTGTTGCTATTACTCACCTGTTTAGGTGAAGATGAAGGGTTCATATCTGCATCAGACATCAAAACCTTCTGGGATTCCCTTGATCCAGGTGAGGATCTGCCTGAGGGTCCCCCTTCCCTCAGAGAACCATTAGAAGAGGCTGAGGCCTAAGCTGCAGAACCTTGCCAGGAGCCGTGAAAAATTCGGTTGCATCCTGGAAGTCCTCCGGCAGGTCATGCCTGCCCCCAGAAGAAATAGAAGAGGGACCTTTCAAGTGAGTATACATGGGTGTATGATGAAGTTGCTAGTGGAGGAGATAGTCAAGCAGAGCATAGAAATAAGCAGTCATCTTAGCTCACAGTCAGGCCACCATCCCCTTAAATAGCTAATTCTTAATATATAATTATAAAAGTAAAGCAGGATGGCATTATTAGTGCACTATTTTAGGATCAATATACAGTTGCAATCAAAATTATTCAACCTCCTTTGCAAATAAGATTTATTTGCCAAACTACTTAAATAAGAACAATTTAAATAGCTTAACACAACTAATATATCAAGTGTTTTCTTCAAATTCAACATAGAATGCCACTTGTAATGGCTAATGCAGTTTCAGAATTATTCAACCCCCCCTGAATAGAATCCATCATAAGAGCACACATTTGTAAATCAGGAAATGTCTCAGGCACACCTAAAGGCCCATTTAGATGGGACAAACGTCGGGCAAATGATGCCCAACACTCTTCTCCGCATAAACTCACTTCTGTGCTATTGCACGGAAGCTAGTATCGCTGGCTCGCTCACAGAGTGGTCAGCGGGGGAGGCTGCAGGAGATTTCTCTCCTCGCGCTCCCCGCCCCTCTCCATTGACTTAACATAGAGGTCGTTCAATACTGAACTGCTGCTATTTACACTGAACGATCATCGCTTAGTGTAAATAGCAGCCGTTCAGTACTGAACGGCCACTATGATAAGTCAATTGAGAGAAGTGGAGGAGAGTAAGGAGAGAAATCATCTCCTGCTGCCCAACTGTGACAACAATACTAGCTCAGGTGCAACAGCATGAGAGCTAGTATGCGCAAAGAAAAGCATCGGGCATCGTTTTCCCGACATTCGTCCCATCTAAATGGGCCTTAACACAACTAATTGAGGACCTAATTAGTTGCGCCAGGTGTGCTGGAGATAAAACCCATCAAATACCTGGACTGGCTATAGCTTTGTTGACTGTAATGTTTGACTGCATGTTAGAATTATGGCTAAATTAAGAGAGTGGTCTAAAATATTAAGAGAAGAGATCATTGCATGCACGAACATGGGAAAGGATACAAAAAGAAAGCTAGGCCACTGAATGTTCCTAGTTATACACTTGGATGCATAGTGTGAAAATTTATAGTTAAGGGAACACTGGTTACACTTTCTGAACATGGGAGAAAGAGAAATCCATCACCAGCTGCCATGACGAAGCAGGTGGTCAAAAACTTTTGAGTGACTGCTAAAGACTGCAAAATTTGGTGGCAGCAGACACTGAAATTCCCCTGGCACAGTAAAGCCCATATTAAATGCTAAAGGTCTCTATGCTCACACTCCAAGGTGTACACCTCTACTGACCCAAAAGCACCAGAAAAGTCTGCTGCAGTATGCTCAAAACTATATAAATAAACCAAAGTTTTAGGATGCAATTCTGTGGAGTGATGAAACAAAACTGGAATTTTTGGGGCCTATGGATCGGCAGTTTGTCTGGAGTAGGAAAAATGAAGGATACACTAAAAAAACACCCTGCTTATAGTGAAGCTTGGTGGTGGATCAGTGATGCTCTGGGGCTGCCTTGCTTCCTCTCTGGCACTGGAAACCTGCAACATGTAGAGAGCAAGATGAAATCAGTCAAGTATCAGGAAATCCTAAGAGGAAACGCCATACTTTCTGTCAGGAAACTGAAGCATGGGCATTATTAGAGATTCAAACAGGACAATAATCCCAAGCATACCTCAAAGTTCACCAAGGCTTGTTTTCAGAAGTAGTCCTGGAAGAGTAAGGATTGGCCACCATAGTGGCCTGCCTTGAACCCCATAGACAATTTTCGGTGGGATGTGAAGAAGGTTCAGCACACAAACTCAAGAATATTAGTGAACTGGAGACCCTTGCCCATAAGGAACAGGCTAAGATTTCTCGGTAACTCTGTCAGAGGCTAGTATCTGGTTATGCACACATTTGCAGCAGGTCATAACAGCAAAAGGGTGCTTTACTATGTACTAAAGGCACTTGTCCTGAAGGGGTAATTAATTCTGAGACAACAGTAGCAATTAAAAGTGACACTTTGTGTTGAATGTGGACTACGAACTACATGCAGGAGAGCAAAATGTACAGATTAATTTACATAAAATACATAAATATGAAGAAAGATTCTTCATATTTGTGGAAAAAAACAAACAAACAGATTTGATGAAAATTGAAGGGACAGAGAAACAAACTGATTATGGAAGGAAGAGTCAGGATGAGGGTGAGGACAAACTAGAGAAAAGAAAACAGAACATTCTTGTGAAACAAAATCTGTAAGGGCTCTGGCTTACTTGAGTTTTTCTTGCGCAGTTTCTTTCATGCGATATCGCTGCGTTTTTTTTAATGCGAAAGTCAATGGGACTTTCTAATGTTAAAAACGCATCACACAAAAATTGCAAAGCACCAACTTGCGATGCGTTTTTAACATTAGAAAGTCCCATTGACAATCACATTAAAAAAAACCACCAATATCACAGCATTAAAAAATCGCAAGTGGGTGTGAGCCCTAAAAGTCATGAAAATAATTATTAATAGTAATATAGTACTAGTATAATAATAATTAGGGTGCAAAATGTGCACAGTATGTCTATAAAATCCAAGGAGTTATGTCTTGGTATGGAGTGGACTAACTACAAAGTGAGTTTTAAGGGCACAGAGAAGACCCAACAACAAAAAGTTTGTTTTGGGGTGACTTTGTAATTGAACAACTGGATTTTTAAAGGGTTTACTATAACACAGTGTAATGTAAAGATCTGTGCCATATGAACCACAGCAAGAATTGTCATAGCTTTCAGTAAACTGTTAAAATAATGTGAATTTTGCTATGGATTTTAACATAGAACCTGCAGCCAAATCCACAGCTAAATTCTGCCATATGAACATAGCTTTAAGCCTCATTCACAAGGAGGGCGACAACGTTGCACGATTTTGTCGCGTTGCAACAATGCTACAAATCGAATGTATGTGAAGCCCATGCTTTCCTATGTGTTAACTCACACATGCAATGTTTTGTAGCATGCGACATCCTGCCACAAAAACCTTTTGGGTCCCGCGATATGCACGCGACTCGTGACGTTTTGTAGCCCATGTTTCCCTATGGACCCATCCTCTCTGTTGCATGACAACTTTGACAGTAGGAATTCCTGTCAAAGTCATAACCTAAGCCCTAGCTGCAGGAAAAAATTAAAAAAAGAAGTATACATCACCTTAGAAGCACTGTCAGCATGGCAGCATCTCCTTCCCGTACCATTCTACTTCCTCTCTTCTGGTCCGGGATTGAAAAATCCTTGCCTCCTGAAAGCATTGCCTCTGATTGGCTGATGTTTAGCCAATCACAGCCAACGCTCGATGAACCAATCACAGCCATTCATCGAGCACTGTCTCTAATTGGCTAAGCATCAGCCAATCACAGCCAGCGCTTTCAGGAGGCAGGGATTTTTCCACCCCCAGCCAGATGAGATAAGGAAGACCAATAGCGGGGACAGGAGGAAGCTGCAGCAAAGCCCCGAACAGTGCTTCTAAGGTGATGTATACTTATTTTTTTTCTGCAGCTAGGTCTTATTTTTGAGGTAGGGTTTATATTTCAACTGCCCCTCCGAAAATCCTTGCATGTGGTGCTAAATCCTCCCATGCGGTAGCACCACATGTGACTTTGTAGTGCTACAAAATAGTGTATCACCACGAGAAACCGCATCGATATTGCACGTACCAGTGATGCGATATCACAGCAATTTTCTCGCAGTGATGCCATGACACCCATGTGCATGAGACCTTAGGGACACAGGTTCAAGAAAATGTGGTGGGAGAGGGTAGTGGGGGATAGACAAGTATAACTATTCATCTGTGGGCAATCATATTGATCACCATCTTCCTGAGGATGGCATGCTTGGACTTAGAATAATAAGTCTTGTCCTCTTGATAAACCACTAGGCCCAGGGCAGTCTTTGCTGCCACAAGGTATAGTCATAACTGCTCATTCCATACAGAGGCGTGCCTTCCATTAACATTCATTATCATCGAGATACTTAATGCACTAAGTGAATCACCACTGGGGCTTTCCCAGACTTCACAGCAATAGGCAAACAAGATGATCCTGTTGACAATCAGATTGTTTCTTCCATTACTACTCCAGCTGCCAAGCATGCTGGTATCATCCATCATTCCATTTATGACTGTCAATTGCATTGACATTCTTGTGTAATCCAGAGCCAGTAATCAAACTTTATGTTCAATTCCTTCTGATATTATGGGTATTACCCATGTTGGCTTCCAACACTCAACAAAATGATTATTTGCACATCTGAAAGCTTGTAAAATCTTGATAATGGGAAAGAAACAAAAAAAATTATGGGTTTTTATGAGATATTGAAAAAAAAAACACCTGATGGCCATCCTGAAAAATAATAAAGTAATATATACTCACCTGTCCTATAAACTATATTTACAAACTGCAGTCAGCCTGTATAAAGAACAGACTGCCACAGGCTGACTTCAACCAATCACATATACATACATTAACCATGACAACCATGACAAAGACCTCTCAAAGGTCGAAACGTTGCAGCGTTTTGCATATGGAGAAATAAAGGAATCTTTTATCTACATGAGAGAAGTTCTAGAGTGCTGATATCATCATAACAATATGGATTGGTACTTAAAATATTTGGGTCAATAAGTCCGGACCTAGCATTGAAATCTGGCACCACATCTTATAAAGCTCCCCCACTTTGTGGTATATTTGGATTGTGCTGCTGCCTACTTATTTGACATACATAAAGGAAAGCGTGACAGCATCAACGGTGCAAATAGCAGCTACTTTATTCCTCTCAAACGAAAAACAAAACAACATTTTGACTCAGTGAGTTTTTCATCGGAGAGCAATAAAGAAGCTGTTATTTGCACCGTTGATGCTGTCACGCCTTCATTTATGTATGTATCTGGTTGGACTTTGGATCTATCTTTTTTGTGACTGTGCATCTGTATCTTGCCCTACTGAAAATAGCTTTGAAGATTGTGTTGCTGTCACTCTACTCATTTTCTGTGCATCCAATCACAGGTCTCACCGATGGCCAGCAGTTTTTTTTTAAAGAAAGGTATCTCAGAAAACCACTTTAAAACAAAATTCGAGAAGACAATAAGCATTTTTAATGTTGTCTACTATCTGGCCAAAAGTAATCGCCCTTTCTTGGATGTTGAAGTTTTAATTTGATTACAAATTATAAAGACTGAGCATTACTGGACTCTATGGAAAGAAAGGCTGGCAACCCCTCCATACATGACTACTGCCATCTCCTCCCTTTTAGGCTAAAGACTAGAGATGAGCGAGCAACAAAATGCCCGAGCTCGCCGGCAGCCCATTGCTTTCAATGGAGCCGGCTCCATTGAATTCAATGGGCTAACTTCGTTCTTCTCTGCCACAGCTGTTACAGCTGTGGCAGAGGAGAACGATCTTTATGCTGACATATTTTTATTTTTACACATTTTAGGATGATTTTCAGGTAAGGGCTTATATTTTTAAGCCCTTCCCGAAAATTCATCCTGAGATCGCCGGCAGCCCATTGCTTTCAATGGAGCCGGCTGTATTGCCGGCTCCATTGAATTCAATGGTCAGTGCTCGTTTCATCGAGACGAGTACCGCGTGGTGCTCGTCTCGAGTAACGAGCATCTCGAGCACCCTAATACTCGAACGAGCATCAAGCTCGGACAAGTATGCTCGCTCATCTCTACTAAAGACATGTGGACATATTTTTGGGCTGTGTGCTGTCAGTGTAATTCCACGGATAACATACGGCCCCATTATAGCCCATGAGACTATACACACGTGCATATTATTTTTACATGGACTGATGGTCCGCGTAAAAAAATGCTCATTGCATGTCTTATTCCTGTCCGTTTTTATGGATGAGAGAAGGATATTCAATCTGTAGGGTCCATGTATCTGACAGGACACGGAACGGGTGTCCATGAGCTGTGCACTGCAAGCTGTGCCTGAGTTCTTCGGGAGTAACTCACATTATGTCTTGTGCCTCTAGTGTTACATTTACAAGAATTAGAGAAACCCTCTTCTGAAAGCCTCTTAATTTTATGGACAGAGGACAATATCTGAGCACATAATAATCAAAATATAGAATTTGATATTTGAAAAGCCTCCCTACATTCTCTGCATTCATATGATTATCTACTGTCCACTTCATTGTTGAATGGAGGGCCAGCATAATGTACTTTCTTTGGCGTACCAAGGTCATGTGCTTGCTCTTTCGTATGCTTGTGTTTCAGAGAAGCAAATTGAAATACTAATTAACCTGCTATTACTTACCCAGCAATTACTCAAGAACGATTTGCTTTGCAGCTAAATTTGTTCATTGCGGAAATGATAGTGTTCCCCTCATAAATTTCCAGAGTATATAAACACGAGATCCTTATTCTATGAAGATGTCGCTCTATGAAATGACATAAATGGTCTGAGCTCGTTGGAACATTTAATGAGTACTGATGAAATTAGGCCAGATTTTCTTGGAATTATATTAATGCAAATAGTTGGATGACGTCAAAAAAAGTACTTTATTTTATTTACTTTTATATTTTAAGCCTGCAAGGTACATGGATTCTGCTAATTTATTAGCAAAACAGTTATAAGGAAAATCTGTGGATGCAAAACAAAAAACTACAGTCCTATGGCTAACCAGCCCCGGCCCAAGCTGAAGCTCTCGTCTGATTATGTTGAGTGTCAAAGTGAGCCTCTATATGTTGGAAGTACCAAGCAAACCTTTTACATGGCTATATTAGCATTTCTCTAACACCAGCTACTATATTCTCTACAACATGTTGTATTTAAGCATCTCATCGTTAACCACAATCAAATGTTTTCTAATATTCACTTTATTCCCAATGAATACATTTCCAAAAAAGTACCAAATGAATTTCAAAACTGAGCATCAGAATTGTTCTGGATTTACAAATTAGGGCTCCGGCACATTTGCGTTTTTCTTGCACGTTTTTTTCACGCGATTGTCAATGGGACTTTCTAATGTTAAAAACGCAATCGCAAGTTTGTGCTTTGCAATTTTTGTGCAATGTGTTTTTAACATCAGAAAGTCTCATTGACAATTGCGTGAAAAAAACCTCAGCGATATCGCTTAAAAAAAAACGCGCGAAAAAAACGCAAGTGTGCTGGATCCCTCAGAGAGTTTCATTTGTAAGGGGCTAAATTAAGTAATAGAAACTCTACTTTCTTAGATTAAGATACGCACTATTTTTTCTTCGGTAGTCACCTATATATATAAAGACGAAAGCCCTCACTGATTCACTCACTCTCTCACTGACTCACTGACTGACTGACTGACTCACTCACTGACTCACTGACTCACTGACTGACTCGCCAAAAGTTCTCCAACTTCCCGATGTCGTAGAAACATGAATTTTGGCACAAGCATAGATTATCTCCAAAATAGGAAAAGTAATTGGGTCCTAACTTGATTATTTAATTCTAGCGCAAAAGAATTAGCGTCGAAATTTAACGTACATAATCTAAATCTCTCACTTCCCAATGTCATAGAAACTTAAAATTTGGCACGAGCATTGAATATGTCATAAATAGGAAAAGTTAATGGGTCCAACTCGATTATTCAATACTATGCGCAAAAGAATTAGCGTTCAAATTTTACGTACGGAACGTAATTTTCTCACTTTCCGGTGTCATAGAAACATGAAATAGGCACGAGCATTGATTATGCCATAAATAGGGAAAGCTAATGGGTCCCAACTCGATTATTCAATTCTATGCGCAAAAGAATTAGCGTCCAAATTTTACGAATGGAATGTATTTTTCTCACTTTCCGGTGTCATAGAAACGTGAAATTTGGCACGAGCATTGATTATATCATAAAATAGGAAAAGCTAATGGGTCCCAACTCGATTATTCAATTCTATGCGCAAAAGAATTAGCGTCCAAATTTTACGTACGGAATGTATTTTTCTCTCTTTCCGGTGTCATAGAAACGTGAAATTTGGCACGAGCATTGATTATGTGATAAATAGGAAAAGCTAATGGGTCCCAGCTCGATTATTCAATTCTATGTGAAAAAGAATTAGCGTCCAAATTTTACGTACGGAATGTATTTTTCTCACTTTCCGGTGTCATAGAAACGTGAAATTTGGCACAAGCATTGAATATGTCATAAATAGGAAAAGCTAATGGGAATCAACTCGATTATTCAATTCTATGCGTAAAAGAATTAGCGTCCAAATTTTACGTACAGAATGTATTTTTCTCACTTTCCGGTGTCATAGAAACGTGAAATTTGGCACGAGCATTGATTATATCATAAATAGGGAAAGCTAATGGGTCCCAACTCGATTATTCAATTCTTTGCGTAAAAGAATTAGCGTCCAAATTTTACGTACACAATGTATTTTTCTCTCTTTCCGGTGTCATAGAAACGTGAAATTTGGCACGAGCATTGATTATGCCATAAATAGGGAAAGCTAATGGGTCCCAACTCGATTATTCAATTCTATGCGCAAAAGAATTAGCGTCCAAATTTTACGAATGGAATGTATTTTTCTCACTTTCCGGTGTCATAGAAACGTGAAATTTGGCACGAGCATTGATTATATCATAAAATAGGAAAAGCTAATGGGTCCCAACTCGATTATTCAATTCTATGCGCAAAAGAATTAGCGTCCAAATTTTACGTACGGAATGTATTTTTCTCTCTTTCCGGTGTCATAGAAACGTGAAATTTGGCACGAGCATTGATCATGTGATAAATAGGAAAAGCTAATGGGTCCCAGCTCGATTATTCAATTCTATGTGAAAAAGAATTAGCATCCAAATTTTACGTACGGAATGTATTTTTTTCACTTTCCGGTGTCATAGAAACGTGAAATTTGGCACAAGCATTGAATATGTCATAAATAGGAAAAGCTAATGGGAATCAACTCGATTATTCAATTCTATGCGCAAAAGAATTAGCGTTCAAATTTTACGTACAGAATGTATTTTTCTCACTTTCCGGTGTCATAGAAACGTGAAATTTGGCACGAGCATTGATTATATCATAAATAGGGAAAGCTAATGGGTCCCAACTCGATTATTCAATTCTTTGCGTAAAAGAATTAGCGTCCAAATTTTACGTACAGAATGTATTTTTCTCTCTTTCCGGTGTCATAGAAACGTGAAATTTGGCACGAGCATTGATTATGTGATAAATAGGAAAAGCTAATGGGTCCCAGCTCGATTATTCAATTCTATGTGAAAAAGAATTAGCATCCAAATTTTACGTACGGAATGTATTTTTTTCACTTTCCGGTGTCATAGAAACGTGATATTTGGCACGGGCATTGATTATGTCATAAATAGAAAAAAGTAATGGGTCCCAACTCGATTATTCAATTCTATGTGCAAAAGAATTAGCGTCCAAATTTTACGTACGGAATGTAATTTTCTCACTTTCCAGTGTCATAGAAACGTGAAATTTGGCACGAGTATTGATTATGTCATAAATAGGAAAAGTTAATGGGTCCCAACTCAATTATTCAATTCTAAGTGCAAAAGAATTAGCCTCAAAATTTTACGTACATAATCTAAATCTCTCACTTCCCAATGTTAAAGTAACATGAAATTTGCCATAAGCATTAAATATGTCATAAATAGGAAAAGTAAATGGGTCCCAACTCGATTATTCAATTCTAGCGCAAAAGAACTAGCGTCCAAATTTTACGTACGGAATCTAATTCTCTCACTTTCCAGTGTCATAGAAACGTGAAATTTGGCACGAGTATTGATTATGTCATAAATAGGAAAAGTTAATGGGTCCCAACTCAATTATTCAATTCTAAGTGCAAAAGAATTAGCCTCAAAATTTTACGTACATAATCTAAATCTCTCACTTCCCAATGTTAAAGTAACATGAAATTTGCCATAAGCATTAAATATGTCATAAATAGGAAAAGTAAATGGGTCCCAACTTGATTATTCAATTCTAGCGCAAAAGAACTAGCGTCCAAATTTTACGTACGGAATCTAATTCTCTCACTTCTTGGTGTCATAGAAACATGAAATTTGGAACGGGCATTGATTATTTCATAAATAGGAAAAGTTAATGGGTCCCGACTTGATTATTCAATTCTATGTGCAAAAGAATTAGCATCCACATTTTACATACAAAATCTAATTCTCTCACTTCCCGATGTCATAGAAACTTGAAATTTGGCACGGGCATTGATTATGTCATAAATAGGAAAAGTTAATGGGTCCCAACTCGATTATTCAATTCTAAGTGCAAAAGAATTAGCGTCCAAATTTTACATATGGAATTTAATTCTCTCACTTCCTGATGTCATTTTATATAAAGGAAACATTGCATGGTTACCTCCTCTTGGTGTTTCCTCGGTAACGCAGAGAACTATGCAAAATGGTGAACATATGTTTTTCCGGTATCTCTAAAGTATCCACGACTTCATGAGATTTTCCATGTGAACACCAGATAAACACCAGTACCAAATTAACTCGGGCGAAGCCGGGTATATCAGCTAGTCTATATATATAAAGACGAAAGCTCTCACTGACTCACTCACTGACTGACTCACTCACTGACTCGCCACTAATTCTCCAACTTCCCGATGTCGTAGAAACAAAATTTGGCAGAAGCATAGATTATGTCCAAAATAGGAAAAGTAAAGGGGTCCCAACTCTATTATTCAATTCTAGCGCAAAAGAATTGGTGTCCAAACTTTACATACATAATCTAATTCTCTCACTTCCCGATGTCATAGAAATTAGAAATTTGGCACGAGCATTGATAATGTCATAAATAGGGAAAGCTAATGGGTCCCAGCTCAATTATTCAATTTTAGTGCAAAAGGACTAGCGTCCAAATTTTATGTACGTAATCTAATTCTCTTACTTCCCAATGTCATAGAAACTTGAAATTTGGCACAAGCATTCATTATGTGATAAATAGGAAAAGCTAATGGGTCCCAACTCGATTATTCAATTTTAAGCGCAAAAGAATTAACGTCCAAAATTTGCATACGTAATCTAATTCTCTCACTTCCTGATGTCACTTTACATAAAGGAAACGTTGCATGGTTACCTCCACGTGGTGTTTCCTGGTTAACGCAAAGAACCATGCAAAATGGTGAACATATTTTTTTCCTCGGTATCTCTAAAGTAACCACGGCTTCAAAAGATTTTTCATGTGAACACCAGATAAACATCAGTACCAAATTAACTCGGGTGAAGCCGGGTATATTAGCTCGTTTTATGTTATATACGCCTACCTTTAGTACATAATATGCTTTCTCTGTTGAAATCATATATCCAGACATTTTACATGTCCAGATAATTAGAACCCTCCATTACTATAGTAATAACTGTTCAGGATCATTAGCCTGATCCAAGTACGTGGTATTATGTTGCCCTCCAGAATTGTCATATTATAAACTTTTAACTTTTAAACTTCTAAAAACCAGTATTTTAGTGTGATTGCCAAAACTTCTAAGAAGCCTAGTCCTTTTTGATATTTTATTAGACATGCATAAACGCTTTTCTCTCTTTTGATCACAGCAGACTTCTGTAGTTTAATACTGTCACCAAGGCAGCGTCTTCAACTGTCCTCCATGTATTTCCAATCTGCAAGCCTCACAGATGTAGCATGAACTAACTCCTTCAGCTTCTGCCAAATGTAAAAATCAAGTGGCAGGTGATCCAGTGAACTAGCAGGTCATGCAATTTTTTTCCCATGTAGTGAGATGATGCGTCTCATGAAAGTGTCACTTAACCAGTCTCAAATGAATTGCAGCAGGTGAGATGGGGCACCATCTTCCTGAAGGTATGTCTTATGAAACTGTGTGAGGGGTAATTCTTCAATTAAGGCTTTATTCCCACGATCGTATATCAGCTGACTGTTTTCACGGTTGGATGATATACGCTGTGATCTGATGCATTGGATTCCATTGCATCAGATCACATGGCTGTATTCCTGAGACGTAAAAGCGCCTGGCCAGCCCAATATAGCGCCGGACGTTTTTACGTCGGGCCCAAAAGATAGTCCTGGAACTATTTTTTGGGCTGGAATACATAGGCTGCTGCATGAGCTCCTATGGGAGCTAAGGACAGCGTCCAGAGGTGGGAGGGCGTTTACAAGCGTGGCTGCTAAACTCCTTTCCTCTGCTCTCCTCCCCGCTCGCAGGCTCCTCTGCTCTCCTCCCCGCTCATTCTTTGCAATGGGAGGGGGTGGGTGGGGCGGAGTTAGCACAGCCCCGTCCCGCCTCGTTCGATTGCCGCCTGCCGTCCTGCCCCTTGTCTACAGCCAGCAATGAGAGGTGGGATGGGTACGACGCTTAGCTCCGCTGCCATCCTGCCCCTCCGATTGCAAAGAACGAGCAGGGAGGAGAGCAGAGGTGAGCCTGCAAGGGGGAGGGAGGGGAAAGGAGCGATGGCATGGTGACTTCGGCGTATATTCGGTGGAGCCCATGCCGTGTGAACGGGCGCACAAACGGTAGATTTGTGTGTCCGTTCACAAGCTTCTACATCTCAGATGGTAGCATATACTGTCTGGCCCTGAAAACGCCGCCCGATATACGCTCAAGGGAATAAGCCCTAAGGCTGTGACGTATTGTTGAAAGAGTTGCAGATATCATTCTCCATTTAGTTTTTCCTTCTAAAGGAAATCACATCAATCCTAAAGTGCCGATGGTTGTGATATGCCCTAATGGCCTGTGGGTTCCATCTTACCCAAACTTGTTGATTATGTAAATTAATTAACCCATCCCAATGGAATTGGGACTTGTCAGTCCTTGTGATGAAGGTCGTTAAATCTGGATCCTGTTCTGCTTAGTATCACAGCCAGTCAGGATAAATAATGTGATGCTCCGCTTCTCTAGGATAAAGTTGCTGATGCAGGAGTTTTATGATAAAGATGGTTCCTCTTCAGAATCTTATGCGCTATGATATCTTACTGTAGAATTCCTCCACGAGGTCTTTAATAAATATATAAAAAAAACAAAACCAATCCCTGTGGTACCCCACATACCACTTATAACCCCCCTCTGCTGTCTATCACTGACCAGTTACTTACCCGCTTACACACATTCTCCCACAGACCAAGCATTCTCATTTTATATACCAACCTGTCATGCAGCACAGTATCAAACCCTGTAAGCATCTAAGTTGGAGGGTCGTTTCAGAGTCTCCATTGCAGTTTTCATCATATTTACTAGTTTTTCTGGTAAAATGATGAACACCATGATGGAACCTGACAGACTCTATCATAAGTCTATGGGGTTCATCAGGTTCCATTAGTGTTCATCAAGTGACAGGTCCATCACAGCTTGAATTCCATTTTTCTGCTCAAGAGGATAGAACAGAAAAATGACTGATCACCGCATTAGGAACAGTTGGTGTGTGATGTCTTTTGATCAGTAATGAGGTACCACGTGATGTCTCCATCATGATCTGTTTTCAGCTAATGCATTGCCCTCTCCTCTCTGCAGCAGAAGTCAACATTTGGCAGTCATAGGTGTACCTTGTGACTTGAGTGACTTTGACTGCGGGAAGACTGTTGGTGCCCAGCGGTGTGGTGCCAGTATTTCTAAAACAGTTACACTTTTTGGCTGTTCCCAAACTACAATATCAATAGTACATCAAGACTGGTTAAACCATGGACAGACATCTGACAGATGAACACATAGGTGGTCATATGTGGTTGATCATAACGGCAAGTCTGGTATTTCAGCAACTATGTTCCAGAGTGGACCAATTAATCCAGCAATCCAACAGCACGGAATTTAGACAAATTTCCTCACTGACCATGCTGCGTACGTTGTGTCAACTGGGGTTTAATAGCAAAAGACTGACAAGGGTGTCCCTGATGCTTCATATCATCACCAACAACGCTTTGCATGAGCCCAAGAAAGATGTCAGTGGACCCTGGACACATAGCATATGGAGTGACGAGTCTTGCTTCTTTCTGAAGCATATGGATGGACGGGTCCAAATCTGGTGTAATCAGCATGAAGCCATATCCCACGGTTTCACTTTTGAGGCTCAATGGAGCAGTGGTGGCACCGCCAGGGACTGGGAAGCATTTTGCTGGCATAGCTTCAGACCATTGGTCATCATTCCATAATCCTTAAAGGGGTTGTCCCGCGCCGAAACGTTTTTTTTTTTTTTCAATAGCCCCCCCGTTCGGCGTGAGACAAACCCGATGCAGGGGTTTAAAAAAAAACAAACGGATAGTACTTACCCGAATCCCCGTGCTCCGGTGTCTTACTTACCTTGCGAAGATGGCCGCCGGGATCTTCACCCACGGTGGACCGCAGGTCTTCTCCCATGGTGCACCATGGGCTCTGTGCGTTCCATTGCCGATTCCAGCCTCCTGATTGGCTGGAATCGGCACACGTGATGGGGCGGAGCTACGAGGAGCAGCTCTCCGGCAAGAGCGGCCCCATTCAGAAGGGAGAAGACCGGACTGCGCAAGCGCGTCTAATCGGGCGATTAGACACTGAAATTAGACGGCACCATGGAGACGGGGACGCTAGCAACGGAACAGGTAAGTGAATAACTTCTGTATGGCTCATAATTAATGCACGATGTATATTACAAAGTGCATTAATATGGCCATACAGAAGTGCTGAACCCCACTTGCTTTCGCGGGACAACCCCTTTAAATGGTGAAAACTACAGGCACCTGTTAGCTGACCATCTGCACCCCTATCTTCAGGAAGTCTTCCCCATCCACAGTGCCTTCTTTCAACAGGGCAATGCTCTGTGTTATCATGCTTGGATCACTAGGGAGTGTTTGAAGGAATATAAAAATGAATTCTCCATTGAATATGTTTGTGATATACTTGAAAAGGCTGCGGAATTGGATCCCACTTTTCCGCAAAATGTGCACAAACTGTGAGAGCTGACTGGTGTTACAAATAAATTTATAATACTACTGTTATTTTATTTATATCTATTTATTCATTAATGTTTTTCATCCCTGCCTTCCAAGTGCCCTGACTATTTTAATTTTCTGTCTTCAAAACTTTTCAAAAATTTTATGGGGTGGAAAGTAAAAAAAAGCATTTACTCAGTAGTAAAACATGTTACATTTATTATGTGTGTCGTCATAATTAGCGAAATACCAAATTCACAGATAGTTTCTAGTTATGTTTTAATAGACTTGCAAAATGAAAAACATCTTTTAAAAAATTGTTTTTTGTTCCTGTACTCTAACACACAAAATTTTTACATTTTTCCATCAATGGAGCTCTGTGAGGGCTTTTTGATCATTATTTAAATCATTTCTTTTTTTGGAGGTGAGGTGACCAAAATACATCACTTTTGGCTTGTGTTTTTTTAAAAAGATATTCACCATGTTGGACAGTTCCAGATTTCAAGTTCTATCCTGCTGTCACAGGAAGCATGTCTCATAAAACAATGACGTGGTTCTGCGTTGTCATAGCACTTGCTCTGCAATGTGTGGTACCATGCCTAGACTGATTGACTGAAAACTGCGTGAGTGAGCACACACAGGATGATTTAGTAAGACAGACGATTCATATGCTGGTATTTAAACTATTCTCAACAACACACAATACACCTAATATGAGAAGAGGTACATGTCCTTTGATATATTAGGTGCATCTTGGCTCTTTCATACGTCCATACAGAAATCTACGCCAGCTAGGAGCTGGCGTAGATTTCTTGAATAGTTTACGTCAGTTTTTGGTGTAAATTATACATAAGTGTGCTGGGACAGTTTGGTCATACTCCCTAGCTGTCAAAAAGTTGCAAATTCTTTTGACTTTTACTCCAGAATCTGGCATAAACTGTTGCATAAAATCCCACAGCATCACATGACCACCTCCTCTCCTTAATGTGATTGATGGATCTAGCACCCATGTCTCATATCTTCAGCTAGCACAGCTATTTATACACACTGCATCGTAGGAAAGCATGGTGGTAAAGCCTTGACTCTCATCAGTTTCAGAATATCGAATACGGAATTCTGCATTCCCTACCTATCTTCTAGCCACTTTGGCCTTGACACATATTGCTGCACTATTATAGTGCTTCAACTCACAACTCATGGTGAGTTACCTGGATAGTACCTACTTAGTAATTGTCTGATAAACCTGTTTTATGTTAGAGTCTCATGTCAGTTTGCGTCCACTTTATTTCCAGCCATTACAGTGTGAAGGCTTTAGGCCTAAAAGATGGCCTTCAAACACTCCATGATGGCTGTTTCTTTTGCTTGACTGCTATAATACTTAGCTACACATATATATATATATATATATATATTTGTATGGTTTTCAACTTTCACCTAGAAATATGCTAGATTTCAATTTGAATAATCCAGCTGGAGATATTAATTGGATCACCACAAGGTTTCTGTCCTGTTCTTATCTTAAGATATTTCTTGCCAAAACTTACTAACGAGCTTTACAGGCATGTATCTCAAGATTAAGACCTGCAGAGAGTAGGACACATTGATAAGAAGCTGATATGTATTAAATCACTATATGTGCATATTAATTTTAATTGTATTTGGCATAAAGCCACTCGCTTTGTGAAATCCTATAGATTGAGCATATGGTATAATAAACCATACAAAATATCATTTGGCGGTATAGTGACAATGATGTCCTAATATGACAGTCTGAAAAGGTTAGCATATTTTTATAATAGGAAGGAACACACAAATATACGGAGAACACAAGCTCCGTGCAGATGTTGCCCTTGGTTGGATTTGGATCCGGAGACTCAGTGCTGCAAAAAGAAGTGAGGAGGATACTTCTGTATACATGTATTCCAATAGGATAACAAACTAAATTATGACATGTTCTAGCAGTGAAGAGATTTCAGTATTGTTTTAGTGCACAGTTTTCAGTATTATCATCTAGGTGGTGAATGAATGTGCATGCCCCCCCTCCCCGATTTTCTCCATTGACTTTTATGGATGTTACAAAAACAGCTGAGCAAACTTAGAGATTTAGGGTGCCTACCCACTGGCGTTTTTTTTTCCCTGCGAAATTCGCAGCATTTTTTTTCTGCAGGGGTCTATGGGACTTGTAATGTTGAAATCGCGATCTTGCAAAATCGCAATTTTCCGCGATTCGCGGTAAATTGCGATTTTAACATTACAAGTCCCATAGACCCCAGGAGAAAAAAAATGCTGCGAATTTCGCAGGGAAAAAAAACGCCAGTGGGTAGGCACCCTTAGGCCTTAGTCAGACGGGCGATTTTTCGCGCGATTTGCGCATGCGCATGCGTCCGGCGATTTTATAAAACCATTGCTTTGCAATGGTATCGGACACATGAGCGCTTTTTATGCGCTCGCTCGATAAATTATAGAACAAAAAAAATCGCAGATCGCACCTATCTGCGATCTGCGATTCCTGTTCTCTTCTCTATATGCTCTCAATGGGGCCGGCGGCAGCAGCGCCGACCCCATTGAGAACATATAGAAGACAAATCATTCTTCTCTGCCACAGCTGTAACAGCTGTGACAGAGAAGAACGATGTTTGCCCATTGAATTCAATGGAGCGGCAATACAGCCGCTCCATTGAAAGCAATGGGCTGCCGGCGTGCGCGGGGTGAATTGTCGGGAAGGGGTTAAATATATAAACCCTTCCCTGCAATTCATTCTAAAATGTGTTAAAATAAAAAAAAATTGTATACTCACCTTTCCGCTGCAGCCGGAGTCCAGCCGCGGCCGCTGTCAGTTCTCCTGAACTGCTTCTTGGCACTATTCAGCCGGCGGGGCTTTAAAATCCCCGCCTGCTGAATGATCTGCCTCTGATTGGTCACAGCCCTGACCAATCAGAGGCTGAAAACACTCACACACCCATTCATGAATTCATGAATGGGTGAGTGACTGCTGCCTCTCAGCGCTGAGCCAATCAGGGGCAGGTCTGACTCACATCCATTCATGAATTCATGAATGGGTGTGAGTGAGGCATGCCTCTGATTGGCTCAGCGCTGAGCCAATCAGGGGGCAGGTCTGACTCACACCCCCTTCACACCCACTGCAGGACTGCCACACGGAGCTCCGGCTGCCGGGAGAAGGTGAGTATACAATTTTTTTTTATTTTAACACATTTTAGGATGGATTGCAGGGAAGGGCTTATATAGTTAAGCCCTTACCGACAATTCATCCCGGGCTCGCCCGCAGCGCATTGCTTTCAATGGAGACGGTTGTATTGCCGTCTCCATTGAATGCAATGCGCTGGACAGCTCCGGCCCGTTTCTAATGAAACGCGGCTAGGAGCAGATTTTCGGGCGATTTGCGGGCGACTTGCGTGCACCGGTCACGCGATTTGCGGATGCGCATCCGTCATGCGATCCGCAAATCGCGCAAAAAAATCGCCCGTCTGACTAAGGCCTCAGGGTTCACATAGGGGAGTTGGATACAGTTTTTGGTACATTGCCTGTTAGCCAAAACCAGGACCAGTCCCTAAAGAATAGCATAAAGAAATGGTATACCATACTTCTCTTTCTTGAATACAATCCTAACTTTTCCACCTAAGGCCTAACTGGGATGACATCCTGAAAAAAAGTAAGATGTAGTGATACCATAGGTTAAATACAATATATAAAAAGCATATCAATACAGCAGCAATTTATGTTGTTTGTTTTGCCTAATGATTTAGGATTTAGAGATGTGTAGTGTCCCAGAACATCATTCTGGACCCCGCCATAATTGTCATACATGCTTGTCTTATGTAGATGCACTGTGCAAAGCTGTCATGTCTAATTTTCTGTATGTGTGTTGCACAGCTGCAGTATCTGGAGGGTTTACTACCTGAAAATCATTGCTGAATCTGTAAGTATGAGTGATTGGGTTCGAGTAGAGAGTTCTGAGTCCATCTTCAGGCTGCTGAAGAGCACCCATCTAACACCTAAGGGTTTGCTACCACAGAGGCGCATAAGGGCACCTTGTGTCGCTGAAGATGGAGAAAAAGGAGAGACTGCTGGACCGTATGTGAAGCGCATGGGAGTGAGTGAGCCTAAATGTTTTTCCCTACAAAGTCTACTGAACTTCTGAAGATAATATTGAGATTTATTGATGATTGCTATGCGGCCATCTGAAGTATAGATCACCGTATAGTGGTACACCCATAACTGACACCCACGCGTGATGAAGTCTATGAAAGCGGGGTGATCATTATAGCTATTCTGTGGCCATTGACTTGGCCATTAATACATGTTAGCCCAATGTCCCTCTATGAAGGCGATATGTCCTAACAGGTAGTGCAGTATGTCCCTCTATGAAGGCGATATGTCCTAACAGGACATATACAAAGTGCTTGTCCAGGTACAATATTTTTAAGGAATATTATTCTCTTCTGAACCTCTGTATTTCAACTATACTTATAATTAACGTGCTACGGGGGGGGGGGGGGGAGCTGGAGAAGACTGATAATCAGTTTGGTGGTTGAATTAATTCTGGGTATCTCAGTCTGGCATCTGAATTAACAAGATTCTGTGAAGCCAGCCAACCTTGTTCTATAATGTTATTTTACATCTATTAATAATTTGAGAAAGGGATTAGAGGTTGATGTTGAGCAAACCAAACCAGTAGAACCCTGTTTTGGGATGAACTTTGCTAAAAGTTCAGTTCAGCATGACTCCGAACCAAACCTCTAACCAAAACAGGGTTCTACTGGTTCAGGTCACTCAACACTAGTTCAGAATGCTGCTGTACTGTATAACAGAGTGATACACAATGCTTTATTGGCTTTCAGGGAGTATTATACACCAGTGTTATGGCTTTGGTGAATTTCCAGTTCAGTTTGAACTAATTCCAACCAAACTAAGCATTTTGCAGATATTTAGCAAACCGGTCAAACCATAATTTTTAAAGTTTACTCATCACAACTAGAGGTACGTGAAACAGGGGCAGCATAGCACTCCAGCCCAGTGCACTAAATAAGGATTTATAATGGTTTAAAATAGACAGGACTGCAGGTGTGCATTTTGCTTTATATGATCATCCAAAGATTTTCTTTTGTATTTTTTATTACGTACCACAGTGTAAAGTGTTCCAATTATAGTTTGTGCAAGTTAGGACTTGAGAGTTTGTGACTCAGATGTTGTAATTTACAATGATATGAGGAGAACCCCTTTGATGAATAACAAGATCTTGTTTGCAAATCATTATATAATTTTCATAATTAGTGCTTCAATTAATTGGCAATGTAGAGAAAGGTAATATTTCAGGAGTGAGTGGATGATTTCATTGAAGATTTTCTGCCCATAGAATATGCCTTTAGAAATGAGCAGCATACAGTCTATAATAATGTAATAGATTTTGTACCTTTCAATTGCAATATATAAAGAGTTATAATAAAATATGGGTTTCTTCACCTATAAAAAAAATTGTCCTATCAAGATAACTAGTGATGAGCGATTAGTAGAATAATCTGTTTGGGTTGGGATCAGACTGATTTCACCCAAACCATCATGATTCAGTATGGCCAATTCCAACTCTCATTAAAGTCAATGGAAGTAAAAATTGGGTTCGCTAGTTTGCCCTCCAGAAGCTATAGCCCCCCCTCCCACCTCACTAAATTGCATGGGAATACAGCCACACATCTGGATAACACTGTGCTCCTCCTAAAAATTTGTAAAATACAGTATAGCGGTGGTGGTGGGGGTCACTCGTAGAACAGTTGTGTCACTGAAAACAAAAGAAGGCCCATATAGGATCTCCTAGATCAAAAATTATGCCATGGAAGACATAAGGTATGTTGCTTGTTTTAAAAGCAATATCATGCCTTTTTAAAAGAGCAAATTCTACCAGTTGAGCAGAACAGTCAAGCATGGGCCTGCTCCAAGGAATAGTTGTAGCGCTACCAAAAATTAGGTCATACATTTTGCAAAGGACAAATTTTACAAGTTACTCGAGTATGAGCCTAGTTTTTCAGCACATTTTTTTTGTGCTGAAAAAGCCCCCCTTGGCTTATACTCAAGTCAGGGAAGGCAAAAAACCCCCCACCATACTCACCTCCCAGCCGGCGTCAGTGTCTCTGGCGGCGGTGCGGCAGGCTGCTTGAATTCTCTCCGCTGTCATCCCCCGCTGTCCTCTTTACTCGGCTCTGTCATCCCCTGCTGTCAGCGCGGTATAAGTAAGAGCTGTGATTGGATCCAGCATCAGCCAATCACAGCCTGTGCTCGATCATTCACAGCCAATCAAGCTGCTTTAGAATTCTTCCCTTCAAATTCCCTGCCGTCAGTGCTGTGTAAGTAAGTGCGGTGATTGGATCGAGCGCCAGCTGTGATTGGCTGGCGCTCAATCCAATCACAGCGCCTACTTACACAGCACTGACAGAGCCAAGCAGAGAGGATGGCGGGGGATGACAACAGGGAGAAATCAAGCAGCTTGTCGCACAGACGCCGGCTGGGAGGTGAGTATGGAGGTTTTTTTTTACTTAGTATATACTCGAGTATAGCTCGGCTTATACTCAAGTCAATAAGTTTCCCAGTTTGTTGTGGTGAAACTTATTGTCTCGGCTTATACTCAGGTCAGCTAATACTCGAGTATATATGGTAAATAGAACAGCTAAGCACAGACATTCTCTAGGAAAAAGCTGTAGAGCTACAGCTGTTTCTTGTGCTTTAGAAAATTTTGGTTTTGGGGGAATCCTCTTTTCCCCAGGAGAAGGAGGAAACATGGCAGTAGAAGGAAAGCAGTAGCAGTACTACTAGCAGCAGCAGCAGCATGTAGAGGGCACAGTGTGGTCCTTGATATAAATCTATGCTCAGTCATATGTAAGGAAAGATTTCCAGCTTGCTAACTAATCAGTGAAATCTGCTATGGGGGTGTAGAAGTCAGGTGAAATCCATGCCTGGTTCATCTTTATAAACATCAGATGAACCACATTGTCTGTGGACAGGCAGATGTGTCTATCAGTTATCATCCTCAACTGTGCTGAACACCCCTTCTGATAGCACACTGGCAGTGGGGCAGGCAAGTGCCTCTAAGGCCTCCTTCACACGAGCGACAAAGTCACACGATTTTGCAGCATTGCTACAATGCTACAAATCGCATGTATAAGAAGCCCATGCTTTCCTATGGGTTACTTCACACATGCAATGTTTTGTAGCATGCTACAAAGCGACACAAAAACCTTGCGGGTCCGGCGATATGTCCACGACTCGCGAGGTTTTGTAGCCCATGTTCCCCTATGGAGCCTTCCTCTCTGTTGCATCGCATCGCACGAAAACGTGGTTTTCATGCAATGCGATGCAACTTTGAGAGTAACTACTGTCAAAGCTATAATTTAAGCCCTAACTTCAGAAACAAAATACACATACATCACCTTAGACGCGCTGTAAGACCGGCCGCATCTTCCCCCCGGGTCCTGGCACTGATCATCTTCTTCTCTTCTGACCAGGGATTCAAAGATCCCCACCTCCTGGAAGCGCTGGCTGTGATTGGCTGAGACTTAGCCAATCACAGCCAGTGCTCAATAAATGACTGTGATTGAACCAGTCACCAAGCTTGATAAAGGCTCATTAAGGGCCGAAACGTAGCCTACCATTTTAGAACTATGGAGAAATAAAAAGGTTGCTTTTTAAATATTTACTCCAGGTTATGCTACCACTGCTTCTAACTTCTTCTGTGATTGAACCAATCACAGCCACTTATCAAGTGCTGGCTGTGATTGGCTAAGCGTCAGCAAATCTCAGCCAGCACTTTCAGTAGGCGGGGATTTTTGAATCCCCGGCCAGAAGAGAAGAAAAAGAAGATCAGTACCAGGACCCAGGAAGAAGATGAGGCCGGGCTGACAGCGAGGGAGAGGTAATGTATGTGTATTTTTTTTTTCTTCTTCAGCTACAGCTTATTTTCGGGGAAGGGCTTATATTTCAAGCTTCCCCCGAAAATCCTCATATGTGGTGCTGCAAAGTCGCGTGACTTTGTAGCACCATATGCTACTTTGTAGAGCTACAAAATCGCAGTATTGCCGCAAGAAGACGCAGCGATATCGCACGAACCAGCGATGCGACATCACTGCGACTTCCTCGTAGTGAATCCGTATCGCCCGCGTGAAGGAGGCTTAAAGCATGTTTCTGCAAGCTCCAGCCACTCACCCAGCTTAGACACCCAGAAGTCAAAGGGGCCAACACCATGTAAATCTATGCAGGAGTTGGCGTCTTCTTGAACCATCATGGATGGATAAGTGCAATCTGTGATTGCAGGTTGTGACGGAGTGAAAAAACTATGCCACACCTCTGTTAGACTTTCCCTGCCACCAGAGCTGGTTCTCCTGTTCTTTTTTTTTATTTAGTTTTATTTTTGTTTTTTTTAGTTTACATAACTTTTCAGGTAACTTTGTAGTTTGCAGAAAACTCAAATAGCTGCGTAATGTCAGGAAATAATTTGTAGTGGCTGGACTCAAGACTTTGAACAATGTCTGAGACCGCTGACATACGCTATGTCTCTCAAAACGTGAGAACAGAATATATGTTGTATATTGTGAAATGTCCCTGTATTGTGTAGTGTAATTCCCTTCCCCACGTCCAAGAGGTAGCTGTGCAAAACCTGCAAATAATTTGTAGTGTCCAGACTCAAGACTTTGACCAACTTCTGGGACTGCAACGCATCCTATGTCTTTTTGCTGTTTCTCTGTTTGGGTCCCTTTTGTTTTATAGTCACGAAAACCCACCGCCCACTAACTAGGCTGCAATCCCTGGGCAGCATATGTGAGAACACAAGGCCACCCACAGAGTATATATTGTACATTGTGAGATTTGTAGTGGCTGGACTTGCAACTTTGAACAATGTCTAAGAACACAATCTGAAAACTGCAATCAGAGGCGTAACTTGAAGCTGCTGGGCCCCAGTGCAAAATCTGGAACTAGGCCCCCAACTATAAAGCTTCATTGATAATATTGGTTTGCATTATGGGGAAGAGAGACTTTACGGGCCCCCTAGGGCTCTTAGGCCCAGGCACGACCGCACCCAGTGCACCCCTTATACGTACGCCTATTACTGCAATATCCCCTACGCTAAAGAGTAGTTTGTCAGCCTGCTCTGCTGTTATATACACTGACAGCAGAAGAAATTAACGCTCTGCTGGCTATTTGTTCTAAGTACACAGCACATTTTGTTTAGACGTGTGCCTATGTTATATATGGCTCGGGTCATGTGATGAAGAAGCCCAATGAAATTGTTGCCCACATGCAAGATGGAGGACACATTTGGTGACATTCTCAAGGTACCCTGGCTGATGATTGGCTGCACACTGACCTTTGTAGCAGGCACTATGGGAAATTCAATTTTCCAGCAATTTTCACCAAAAATCAGTTTGGACACACCCGAATTAGATCAAATTGTGGCAATTTCACCACCTGGCCCATAATGATGAGCAACACTAAAGATAACCCCTTTAGGGTTAATAGACTTTTTAGGTAGCGATTGCCTGTGTTAGAGCAGCAGCCAACCTGGTAAATTCAGGTGTTGATTAGGAACCCAAAGTGGCCCGACAAAAAAAAATACAAAATGGCCCCATGTTGTAGGTGGGCCAAAACCAGTGAAAGTAGAGAAGCCTATATGGTTTGCATAGCTTGCTACAGCAAATATTCTTAAAAGCACAGAATATGTTAGAACTGGAGGTATATAGTTAGGTACCACCTATTTTTTTCAAGCCCAAGGGCTTATTCCCACGAGCATATATCGGCCGGTGTTTTCACAGCCGGCTGATATACGCTACCATCTGTGGCGCAGAAGCTCGTGAATGGGCGCACAAATCTACTGTTTGCGTGCCTGTTCACATGGCAAGCGCCCCAGCGCATATACGCCGATGTCACCATGCTGTTGCCCCTTCCCCCTCCCTCCCTCCCCCTCCCTCCCTCCCTCCCCCTCCCTCCCCCTCACCTCTGCTCTCCTCCTTGCCCGTCCTTTGCAATGGAAGGGGGCGGGACAGGGTGGAGCTAAGCAAGGCCCCGCCCTGCCTCCTCCCATTGCTGGCTGTGGACAAGGAGGCGGTACTCGGTTGTGCTTAGCTCCACCCCGTCACACCTCCTCCCATTGCAAAACGAGCTGGGAGGAGAGCAGAGGTGAGCCTGCAAGCGGGGAAGAGAGCAAAGGGAGGGAGTTTAGCAGCCATGCTGCTAAACTCCCTCCCACCTCCAGACGCTATCCCTGTCATTTAATCTCCTAGAAGCCACAGTCAATAGCAACCATGGCATCTAGGTGGTTAGACAGAGGGAAGGAGTTCCCTCTGTCGCCATCGTCTCCCCACAAATGCAATCAACGGAACTTGGAGAATCATACACATTAGGCCAGCTATGTCTATAAGAAAGATGCTTAGTACACCAACATAGAAGAGGGTTATTTACAGTAAGAGCAGTGAGATTATGGAGCGCTCTGCCTGAGGTTATGTTGATAGTGAATGGCAAAAGAGTACAAAAGGAGCCTGGATGCGCTTCTCAAGTGCAGCAATATTACATGTTATAGTAACTGATAACTTTGGAAAGCTTGTTGATCCAGGGATTATTCTCACTGCCAGAATTGGAGTTGGGAAGGAATTTCTTTTTACTAAAATGAGGAAATTTGGCTTCTATTTCATGGGAGTTTTTTCCTTCCTCTGGATTAATATTGCGGGATAATAGGCTGAACTGGATGCAACTCAATGCAGATGTTTCCATTTTTGTCAAAGAGTCTTTTATAAATGGGTGAATAAATTGCGGGTTACTGTACAACTAGTCACCCTTCCTCATTTCTACTCTGCTCCTCACTCCGGCTGTGGCTTTAAACATGGTCCTGAAACTGTGGCCATTGTCAAGATGCTGACTGCAACAATTTCTGGGAGTGAGGAGGAGAGCAGGAATGAGAAGAGAAAAGTATTATTTCAAAAAATGTCAACTGAGAGATGAGGTTACTGTGGGGGATGAAGGAAGGAGGGGTAAGGGTGAGCCCGCTGGGCTTATGGGCCCGGTCGCAACTGCAACCCCAATAGCTATGGCAATGGTTCAGTGGGAACAGTGCAGTAATCAGTCAATAAGTATCCAGTGTAGCCCTCAAAATCTATGTTGTTGGAAGTACGTCCCCCAATGCAAACAGTGGTTTTACTTCCAAAAATAATAAACATAGGGAAAGAATCGTGCACCGTGTTAAGGCAGCAGAAATGCATACCTAAGCTCTCGCTTTTGACCTGAAGGTTGCAAGTTCAATCCCCGCAAGGTTCAGGTAGCTGGCTCAAGATTGTGACTCAGCCTTCCATCCTTCCATGGTCGATAAAATGAGTACCCAGCTTGGTGGTGGGGAAATAAAAATTACCTGAAAGTGTTGCAGAATAAGTTAGCACTATGCAAATAGCAAGATTTATTTTATTATTTTTTTAAATTTAATGATCCCTATACAGTTTGTATGAAGGCCTTTTTAAAAAGAGCTAATTGACTTCTTATATTGTTAGTCGGCACTGAATGTCTCATCACTGACCCCTATAAAAGATTTTTTTAAAGCCCGAGAGCAGATAGGTTGATTCACTAATGATAATGTGGATTTGATAGAGCATATGTGCAGGGAGGGCGTGAACCCAGCTCTAAAGACACAATCAAGGTCTCAATCTTTTGTTCTGCGTTCAAAAAGGAGCTGATGAACAATGCTTGTGGAGAATGGAACGAAGCTGTTACAGAAAGGCTAATAATTCTGCTGTAAAATTTTAGTTTGCCTCTCTGTTGTCTATTTTGCAGCAATTCACGTGGAGAACAGTTGTCCACAAAGACGATAGAGTCTCTCTATTCATACAGATATTAAGTTCAAACAACTCTGTAATTATTGAGTAGATAGAACACACATCTTTTCAAAGCTCTGCAATGCAATGTACTCTCCAGCTCATGAGGCATTGTGTAAGATGGAGCACTTTGTGTGATAAAACATGATATGAGAAATCATCAATGCTCCAACACTTAAACCCTTGGGAGATAAAGGAGAAATAAGCAGCTGCAGTGTTTAGTAGAGCCTGTCTTAAAACATTTCCAGACAATACAGCAATTTAAATGTCTCATTTACTTATATTGACGATTAGCATGTTCAGCCACACATCTCTCTATTAATGAGAAATTATTAACTTCTCATCCCAAACCCCCAGTGCCATTAACAGTCAACAACAATGAAAGATGCAAATGTTAACAATGAAACTTTTCATTTATTTAATAGAGATGAGCGAGCACCAAAATGCTCGGGTGCTCGTTACTCGGGACGAAATTTTCGCGATGCTCGAGGGTTCGTTTCGAATAACGAACCCCATTGAAGTCAATGGGCGACCCGAGCATTTTTGTATTTCGCCGATGCTCACTAAGGTTTCCATGTGTGAAAATCTGGGCAATTCAAGAAAGTGATGGGAACGACACAGCAACGGATAGGGCAGGCGAGGGGCTACATGTTGGGCTGCATCTCAAGTTCACAGGTCCCACTATTAAGCCACAATACCGGCAAGAGTGGGCCCCCCCCTCCCAACAACTTTTACTTCTGAAAAGCCCTCATTAGCAATGCATACCTTTGCTAAGCACCACACTACCTCCAACAAAGCACAATCACTGCCTGCATGACACTCCGCTGCCACTTCTCCTGGGTTACATGCTGCCCAACCGCCCCCCCCCCCCCACAGCGCACACCAAAGTGTCCCTGCGCAGCCTTCAGCTGCCCTCATGCCACACCACCCTCATGTCTATTTATAAGTGCGTCTGCCATGAGGAGGAACCGCAGGCACACACTACAGAGGGTTGGCACGGCTAGGCAGCGACCCTCTTTAAAAGGGGCGGGGCGATAGCTCACAATGCTGTACAGAAGCAATGAGAAATAGAATCCTGTGCCACCGCCATCAGGAGCTGCACACGTGGCCATAGCAATGGGGAACCTATGTGCCACACACTATTCATTCTGTCAAGGTGTCTCTGCATGCCCCAGTCAGACCGGGCTTTTTAATTCATAGACACAGGCAGGTACAACTCCCTATTGTGAAGTCCCTGTCGACCGACAGCATGGGTGGCTCCCTGGAACCCACCGGCGGTACATAAATATATCCCATTGCATTGCCCAACACAGCTGAGGTAGTAATGTCATGCTTAATACAGGTGGGCTTCGGCCCACACTGCATGCCCCAGTCTGACTGGGGTTCTTTAGAAGTGGAAACAGATGCATTTATAATTCCCTGTGGACCCACAGCATGGGTGGGTGCCAGGAAGCCACCGGCGGTACATAAATATATCCCATTGCATTGCCCAACACAGCTGAGGTAGTAATGTCGTGCTAAATGCAGGTGGGCTTCGGCCCACACTGCATGCCCCAGTCAGACTGGGGTTCTTTACAAGTGGACACATGTAGGTTAAACTCCGTGTGCACCTACAGCATTGGTGGCTCCCTGGAACCACCAGCGGTACACAAAAATATCCCATTGCATTGCCCAACACAGCTGAGGTAGTAATGTCGTGCTAAATGCAGGTGGGCTTCGGCCCACACTGCATGCCCCAGTCTGACTGGGGTTCTTTAGAAGTGGAAACAGATGCATTTATAATTCCCTGTGGACCCACAACATGGGTGGGTGCCAGGAAGCCACCGGCGGTACATAAATATATCCCATTGCATTGCCCAACACAGCTGAGGTAGTAATGTCGTGCTAAATGCAGGTGGGCTTCGGCCCACACTGCATGCCCCAGTCTGACTGGGGTTCTTTAGAAGTGGAAACAGATGCATTTATAATTCCCTGTGGACCCACAGCATGGGTGGGTGCCAGGAAGCCACCGGCGGTACACAAAAATATCCCATTGCATTGCCCAACACAGCTGAGGTAGTAATGTCGTGCTAAATGCAGGTGGGCTTCGGCCCACACTGCATGCCCCAGTCAGACTGGGGTTCTTTACAAGTGGACACATGTAGGTTAAACTCCGTGTGCACCTACAGCATGGGTGGCTCCCTGGAACCCACCGGCGGTACACAAAAATATCCCTTTGCATTGCCCAACACAGCTGAGGTAGTAATGTCGTGCTAAATGCAGGTGGGCTTCGGCCCACACTGCATGCCCCAGTCAGACTGGGGTTCTTTACAAGTGGACACATGTAGGTTAAACTCCGTGTGCACCTACAGCATGGGTGGCTCCCTGGAACCCACCGGCGGTACACAAAAATATCCCATTGCATTGCCCAACACAGCTGAGGTAGTAATGTCGTGCTAAATGCAGGTGGGCTTCGGCCCACACTGCATGCCCCAGTCTGACTGGGGTTCTTTAGAAGTGGAAACAGATGCATTTATAATTCCCTGTGGACCCACAGCATGGGTGGGTGCCAGGAAGCCACCGGCGGTACACAAAAATATCCCATTGCATTGCCCAACACAGCTGAGGTAGTAATGTCGTGCTAAATGCAGGTGGGCTTCGGCCCACACTGCATGCCCAGTCAGACTGGGGTTCTTTACAAGTGGACACATGTAGGTTAAACTCCGTGTGCACCTACAGCATGGGTGGCTCCCTGGAACCCACCGGCGGTACACAAAAATATCCCATTGCATTGCCCAACACAGCTGAGGTAGTAATGTCGTGCTAAATGCAGGTGGGCTTCGGCCCACACTGCATGCCCAGTCAGACTGGGGTTCTTTACAAGTGGACACATGTAGGTTAAACTCCGTGTGCACCTACAGCATGGGTGGCTCCCTGGAACCCACCGGCGGTACACAAAAATATCCCATTGCATTGCCCAACACAGCTGAGGTAGTAATGTCGTGCTAAATGCAGGTGGGCTTCGGCCCACACTGCATGCCCCAGTCAGACTGGGGTTCTTTACAAGTGGACACATGTAGGTTAAACTCCGTGTGCACCTACAGCATGGGTGGCTCCCTGGAACCCACCGGCGGTACACAAAAATATCCCATTGCATTGCCCACACAGCTGAGGTAGTAATGTCGAGCTAAATGCAGGTGGGCTTCGGCCCACACTGCATGCCCCAGTCAGACTGGTAATATGTACCTTAACAGTAACCGCGTTGGTGGTAATGTGGTGGTGACTGCGGACCTAGTAGCGCGGTTTTATTTTGTTGGTTTTCGGAATGTGGCCAGGATTAAGTGGGCCGTGGCGGGGGATGTTTTTGAGGCACTACGTGTCCTCTCCACGTGTTCGTGGTTATATGCACCTTAACAGTAACCGCGTTGGTGGTAATGTGGTGGTGACTGCGGACCTAGTAGCGCGGTTTTATTTTGTTGGTTTTCGGAATGTGGCCAGGATTAAGTGGGCCGTGGCGGGGGATGTTTTTGAGGCACTACGTGTCCTCTCCACGTGTCCGTGGTTATATGCAGCTTAACAGTAACCGCGTTGGTGGTAATGTGGTGGTGACTGCGGACCTAGTAGCGCGGTTTTATTTTGTTGGTTTTCGGAATGTGGCCAGGATTAAGTGGGCCGTGGCGGGGGATGTTTTTGAGGCACTACGTGTCCTCTCCACATGTCTGTGGTTATATGCACCTTAACAGTAACCGCGTTGGTGGGAAATGGCCTCGCCGCCATCATGTCTTTGAGAAGCCTCTGTTTCCACACCCCAGAGACATACCATTAGCAGCAGTATAGGCAGAGCCCATAATTAGTAACATTTCAGCCGTAGCATTAGCGACAGGCCCCACTAACATATCACTAGCAGCATTATAGGGGGAGCACAGTCTTAGTTCCATTTCAGTAATAGTAGCAGCCTAGACAGGCCCCAGTGACAATTCCGAAGCAGCAGTATAGTGGGAGCGCAGTCTTCGTTCCATTTCAGTAGCTGCAGTATAGACAAGGCCCAAGTTACATTTATGTAGCTAAAGTGTAGGCCAACCCCACACACCTTTCTGTACCA
Organism: Eleutherodactylus coqui; assembly: GCF_035609145.1. Lineage (NCBI taxonomy): Eukaryota > Metazoa > Chordata > Amphibia > Anura > Eleutherodactylidae > Eleutherodactylus > Eleutherodactylus coqui. Next base: position 205,964,090 of record NC_089842.1, read on the forward strand.
TGAGTGCAGGCGAAGAACATAGAAATTGCTATGATTACACTGTAGGTGAGGGCCCAAAAAAATTGGTGTACCAACAGTAGTAATGTACCTCAGTAAAAATTGGCCATGCCCAACCAAGATGGCAGGTGAAACCCATTAATCGCTTTGGTTAATGTGGCTTAAGTGGTAACTAGGCCTGGAGGCAGCCCAGTTTAACGAAAAATTGGTTCAAGTTAAAGTTCCAACGCTTTTAAGAGCATTGAAACGTATAAAAAATTTTTAGAAAAATTATATGAGTGAGCCTTGTGGCCCTAAGAAAAATTGCCCGTTCTGCGTGATTACGTGAGGTTTCAGGAGGAGGAGCAGGAGGAGGAGGAGGAATATTATACACAGATTGATGAAGCAGAAATGTCCCCGTTTTGGATGGTGAGAGAGAACGATGCTTCCATGCGCGGGTGCAGCCTACGTATTGCTTAGGTATCGCTGCTGTCCGCTGGTGGAGAAGAGAAGTCTGGGGAAATCCAGGCTTTGTTCATCTTGATGAGTGTTAGCCTGTCGGCACTGTCGTTTGACAGGCGGGTACGCTTATCTGTGATGATTCCCCCAGCCGCACTAAACACCCTCTCCGACAAGACGCTAGCCGCAGGACAAGCAAGCACCTCCAGGGCATACAGCGCTAGTTCAGGCCACGTGTCCAGCTTCGACACCCAGTAGTTGTAGGTGGCAGAGGCGTCACGGAGGACGGTCGTGCGATCGGCTACGTACTCCCTCACCATCCTTTTACAGTGCTCCCGCCGACTCAGCCTTGACTGGGGAGCGGTGACACAGTCTTGCTGGGGAGCCATAAAGCTGTCCAGGCCCTTAAAGACTGTTGCACTGCCTGTGCTGTACATGCTGCTCGATCTCCGCACCTCCCCTGCTACCTGGCCCTCGGAACTGCGCCTTCTGCCACTAGCGCTGTCGGATGGGAATTTTACCATCAGCTTGTCCGCCAGGGTCCTGTGGTATAGCAACACTCTCGAACCCCTTTCCTCTTCGGGAATGAGAGTGGAAAGGTTCTCCTTATACCGTGGGTCGAGCAGTGTGTACACCCAGTAATCCGTAGTGGACAGAATGCGTGTAACGCGAGGGTCACGAGAAAGGCATCCTAACATGAAGTCAGCCATGTGTGCCAGGGTACCTGTACGCAACACATGGCTGTCTTCACTAGGAAGATCACTTTCAGGATCCTCCTCCTCCTCCTCCTCCTCAGGCCATACACGCTGAAAGGATGACAGGCAAGCAGCATGGGTACCGTCAGCAGTGGGCCAAGCTGTCTCTTCCCCCTCCTCCTCCTCATGCTCCTCCTCCTCCTCCTGAACGCGCTGATATATAGACAGGAGGGTGCTCTGACTATCCAGCGACATATTGTCTTCCCCCGCCTCCGTTTCCGAGCGCAAAGCATCTGCCTTTATGCTTTGCAGGGAACTTCTCAAGATGCATAGCAGAGGAATGGTGACGCTAATGATTGCAGCATCGCCGCTCACCACCTGGGTAGACTGCTCAAAGTTTCCAAGGACCTGGCAGATGTCTGCCAACCAGGCCCACTCTTCTGAAAATAATTGAGGAGGCTGACTCCCACTGCGCCGCCCATGTTGGAGTTGGTATTCCACTATAGCTCTACGCTGCTCATAGAGCCTGGCCAACATGTGGAGCAAAGAGTTCCACCATGTGGGCACGTCGCACAGCAGTCGGTGCTCTGGCAGATTAAAGCGATGTTGCAGGGTGCGCAGGGTGGCAGCGTCCGTGTGGGACTTGCGGAAATGTGCGCAGAGCCGGCGCACCTTTCCGAGCAGGTCTGACAAGTGTGGGTAGCTTTTCAGAAAGCGCTGAACCACCAAATTAAAGACGTGGGCCAGGCATGGCACGTGCGTGAGGCTGCCGAGCTGCAGAGCCGCCACCAGGTTACGTCCGTTGTCACACACGACCATGCCCGGTTGGAGGCTCAGCGGTGCAAGCCAGCGGTCGGTCTGCTCTGTCAGACCCTGCAGCAGTTCGTGGGCCGTGTGCCTCTTATCTCCTAAGCTGAGTAGTTTCAGCACGGCCTGCTGCCGCTTGCCCACCGCTGTGCTGCCACGCTGCGCGACACCGACTGCTGGCGACGTGCTGCTGCTGACACATCTTGATTGCGAGACAGAGGTTGCGTAGGAGGAGGAGGGTGCATTAGTGGAGGAAGCATACACCGCCGCAGATACCACCACCGAGCTGGGGCCTGCAATTCTGGGGGTGGGTAGGACGTGAGCGGTCCCAGGCTCTGACTCTGTCCCAGCCTCCACTAAATTCACCCAATGTGCCGTCAGGGAGATGTAGTGGCCCTGCCCGCCTGTGCTTGTCCACGTGTCCGTTGTTAAGTGGACCTTGGCAGTAACCACGTTGGTGAGGGCGCGTACAATGTTGCGGGAGACGTGGTCGTGCAGGGCTGGGACGGCACATCGGGAAAAGTAGTGGCGACTGGGAACTGAGTAGCGCGGGGCCGCCGCCGCCATCATACTTTTGAAGGACTCCGTTTCCACAACCCTATACGGCAGCATCTCAAGGCTGATAAATTTGGCTATGTGGACGGTTAATGCTTGAGCGTGCGGGTGCGTGGCGGCGTACTTGCGCTTGCGCTCCAACAGTTGCGCTAGCGACGGCTGGACGGTGCGCTGACAAACATTGGTGGATGGGGCCGAGGACAGCGGAGGTGAGGGTGTGGGTGCAGGCCAGGAGACGGTAGTGCCTGTGTCCTGAGAGGGGGGTTGGATCTCAGTGGCAGGTTGGGTCACAGGGGGAGAGGCAGCGGTGCAAACCGGAGGCGGTGAATGGCCTTCGTCCCACCTTGTGGGGTGCTTGGCCATCATATGTCTGCGCATGCTGGTGGTGGTGAGGCTGTTAGTGGTGGCTCCCCGGCTGATCTTGGCGCGACAAAGGTTGCACACCACTGTTCGTCGGTCGTCAGGCGTCTCTGTGAAAAACTGCCAGACCTTAGAGCACCTCGGCCTCTGCAGGGTGGCATGGCGCGAGGGTGCGCTTTGGGAAACAGTTGGTGGATTATTCGGTCTGGCCCTGCCTCTACCCCTGGCCACCGCACTGCCTCTTGCAACCTGCCCTGCTGCTGCCCTTGCCTCCCCCTCTGAAGACCTGTCCTGAGTAGGCGTTGCACACCAGGTGGGGTCAGTCACCTCATCGTCCTGCTGCTCTTCCTCAGAATCCTCTGTGCGCTCCTCCCTTGGACTTACTGCCCTCACTACTACCTGACTGCAAGACAACTGTGTCTCATCGTCATCGTCCTCCTCACCCACAGAAAGTTCTTGAGACAGTTGGCGGAAGTCCCCGGCCTCATCCCCCGGACCCCGGGAACTTTGCAATGGTTGGGCATCAGTGACGATAAACTCCTCTGGTGGGAGAGGAACCACTGCTGCCCAATCTGAGCAGGGGCCCGAGAACAGTTCCTGGGAGTCTTCCCGCTCCTGAGCATGTGTCATTGTAGTGGAGTGAGGAGGCTGGGAGGAAGGAGGAGCAGCAGACAGAGGATTCGGATTTGCAGCAGTGGACGGCGCAGAACTGTGGGTGGACGATAGGTTGCTCGAAGCACTTTCTGCCATCCACGACAGGACCTGCTCACACTGCTCATTTTCTAATAAAGGTCTCCCGCGTGGACCCATGAATTGTGCGATGAATGTCGGGACGCCAGAAACGTGCCTCTCTCCTAATCGCGCAGCAGTCGGCTGCGATACACCTGGATCAGGAGTTCGGCCTGTGCCCACACCCTCACTTGGCCCTCCGCGTCCTCGGCCGCGTCCACGTCCTCTAGGCCTACCCCTACCCCTCAGCATGCTGTATTACCAGTGATTTGATTTCCCAGGCAGGAAATAAATTGGCGCAAGCCTGCAGGCCAAATATAATTTTTTCCCTTTTTTTTAAAAGGAAAGGCCCACTGCGTCTATTCAATGAATAATAACTGTGTTGTGGCCCTGCAAATGTGTCACAGAACTGAAGTGTTGCAGAGTTATTAACTACAGCAGAGCAGAGATTTCCCAGGCAGGAAAGAAATTGGCGCAAGCCTGCAGTAAAACGTAGCTGGCTGCATCTGATTTTTTTTACGTTCTCCACGCAGCACACACGTACCCAGAGCCCTGAGGACTGTCAGAGGCAGGCCAAATATAATTTTTTCCCTTTTTTTTTAAAAGGAAAGGCCCACTGCGTCTATTCAATGAATACTAACTGTGTTGTGGCCCTGCCTACACAATTCTGTCCCTGTAGTATTAATGCAGGGTGCAATGCTCTGCACAGCCGATTTTGAGGGAAAAAAAATATGCAACACTGCGAACAGCAGCCTGCACAGTACTGCACACGGTTAAATGTGGCCCTAGAAAGGACCGTTGGGGTTCTTGAAGCCTACACTCACTCCTAACACTCTCCGTGCCTCACCACCACTTCTGTCCCTAATGCAGGGTGCAATGCTCTGCACAGCCGATTTTGAAGAAAAAAAAAAACAAAAAAAAACACTGCTAACAGCAGCCTCCACACGGATAGATGTGGCCCTAAGAAGGACCGTTGGGGTTCTTGAAGCCTACACTCACTACAAACACTCTCCCTACAGCAACTCCAATAGAACAGCACTTTCCCTCAGCTAACTCACAAGGCATCTGAGGCGAGCCGCGGGAGGGGCCGATTTTTATACTCGGGTGACATCTGATCTCCCCAGCCACTCACTGCAGGGGGGTGGTATAGGGCTGGAACAACACAGGAGGAAGTTGTAATGCCTTCCCTGTCTTTCAATTGGCCAGAAAAGCGCGCTAACGTCTCAGAGATGAAAGTGAAAGTAACCCGAACATCGCGTGGTGCTCGTTAAGAGTAACGAGCATCCCGAACACGCTAATATTCGCCCGAGCATCAAGCTCGGACGAGTACGTTCGCTCATCTCTATTATTTAACCTTGTAGTATTCTGCAGCCAGCACTTGAGTCACAAGTTAAAGGGAACCTGTCACATTGAAAATGCAATTTAATCTACAGGCATTATGTTATAGAGCAGGAAGAGCTGAGCAGATTGTATATAGTTTTATGGGAAAGATTAATTATAGCTTGTATTTAATTAACTATTCATATTTAAATTTCTTTAATTCTTGCTCTTTCTATGCTTGGTAAGAGCTCCTCTCAGTGATTGATAGTCTTCTCTATATGACTGAATATACAGAAATAGCTGACAATCACTGATTAGGACCGCCCCTGGACCCGTAAATTCAGCCGATCCTGCTCTATAACATGCTGCCTGCAGACTGATTGCATTTTCAATGGGATAGGTTCACTTTCATGTGGAATACTTATAAATACAGGATATTGTACTATAAACCTGTCACGATCAAGAAAACATACCAAATATAACATGTTAATAATAAATTTTAAGGTTCAACAAGTATTTATTCAAAATCTCACATCCACAAAATGAACAAACATGTTTCAAACGTAAAGCTCAACTACAAATTAAAGAGGTATGATTTCTAATGGCAATAAAAAAAACAAAACGATGATATAATATCAAACTTAAGGAGCAATGTCCAGGGACGGATCTTTGCTGCGGAATTCAGAGCGGGTGTTCTGCTCCGGATTCCGCAACAATAAGCCTCCATAGCATTCTTTGGCAAAAGGATTCCTTCATATCCATGAGTGGAAACCAATTGCGGTTTCTGCTGGTGGATAAAAAAGCGCAGCATGCTCCATTTTGTTGCGGTTCCCACACAGATGGCTTCCATTAAGGTTAATGGAGGGCATTCGATCCGCGGCTCATCCGGAACTGACATTGAGGAAGGGCTGCAGATTCTGCAGGAAAGCAGGAGTTTTAAAAAAACAAAACAAAACCTATACTCCGCATTTGCGCCAGAGCGATGACCAGCACTTCGTCACACATCCGCAGTACAGAACAAAGAAGACCTGGACAGGTAAGCAGAGTCCTCGGCCGTGGGCAGGGTCTGATTCCGCTGCGGGCTCCTGCTCATGGACATGAGGCCTAATAAAGTGGAGGTTAGATAACAAACATAATAATGATATAATGAAACCTTGTTTAAGTAATACAGACAGAAAGAATCAAGAAAATTAGAGGAAGAATAGAAGTAAAATAGGATAAGACTAAGAAGCTAAGAAGCAAAATCTAAAGAATGCAGCTCCCCTAGATGGTGTCCAAGCTTCCATGTAATCGTTAAAACGTTAAGATGAAAAGGTAAGTGAAATATTCAGGTCGCCTGACACAGTTTTTAAAAAGCTATCATAAATCAGAACAACCAATTCCAACCTCTATTAAAATCAGTGGGGATAAGAAAGGGTGTACATCTTCTACTATGAAGGTGGCTCAGCTACAAACACTGATGCTAGGGTCTTAAAGGGGTTGTCTCGCGAAATCAAGTGGGGTTAAGCACTTCTGTATGGCCATATTAATGCACTTTGTAATATACATCGTGCATTAAATATGAGCCATACAGAAGTTATTCACTTACCCACTCCGTTGCTTGCATCCCCGTCTCCATGGCTCCATCTAACTTCAGCGTCTAATTGCCCGATTAGACGCGCTTGCGCAGAAGGGTCTTCTGCCTTCGGGTCTGTCCGGCAGCAGCGGCGTTCTGGCTCCGCCCCTTCTACGCGTCATCGCGTAGCTCCGCCCCGTCACGTGTGCCGATTCCAGCCTCCTGATTGGCTGGAATCGGCACATGTGACGGGGCGGAGCTACGCGGTGACGCGTAGAAGGGGGCGGAGCCAAAATGCCGCTCGTGCCAGACCGAGCCGAAGGCAGAAGACCCTTCTGCGCAAGCGCGTCTAATCGGGCGATTAGACGCTGAAGTTAGACGGAGCCATAGAGACGGGGACGCCAGCGCAGGGAAGGTAAGTGAATAACTTCTGTATGGCTCATATTTAATGCATGATGTATATTACAAAGTGCATTAATATGGCCATACAGAAGTGCTTAACCCCACTTGCTTTCGCGAGACAACCCCTTTAAGTTAAAATCCCATCAAGGATAAGATCTGCATGGACTTTGAAAAACTCCATCCAGATGCTGTCCTTGGTCATATTTGAACCTACGATTCCAGTAATGCAAAGCAGTAGTGCTAATAACTAAGCCACTACACTTGTCTGTTCTGATCCAGAGAAGGGGAAGAATAACATGAATAAACTCAAAGAGAACATAAAAACAAGGTTCAGATGTTGCTCTTGGATAGATTGTAACGTGAACTGCTTTGTGGTGCTGTAGTTGTAGGTTCAAATCTAACCAAGAACAACATCTGGATGGAGTTTCTCAAAGTCAATGCAGATTTTATTCTTGACTGAATTTGAACCTAGGACCCAAGCACTGAACAGCAACAGTGCTAACACCTGAGGCACATTCATAGAAAATACACACTTACACACTTTTTATTTGTAAGGTGATTTCTGTTGAAAATCAGGTTGGGATTGTCCTCTCCAGTTTTGCAAAAATTGGCACGATTTTATTGTCCAGCTGAGCAACACTACGCTTTATAGCCAACTAGAAAAAGTGGATGACTCTCTAAAATCTAACCATATGGCCTAGGTATAGTAAAAAGCAACAGAAAAAGCCTCATACTGTTTAGATCTGAGTTCTTCCGAATGCTTCAAGGAATCTAGGGCCTCAACCCACATCATTTGCGGTATGGAGACACTTTGTTTCCAAACTCTAGGAATAACCTGCGTCATGTTCATTATACTGTAACATGCCTCTAGAACAACTTTTTTGGTCCTAGATAGAGAACCCAGAAACACATAAAGGAGCACTACCTCTGAAGTGATGTCAGTCAAGGACCCACGTAAGGTTTTATATAGTGTGGAGATATCTCATCTCAACGTGGCTATAATAGGACAATATCACCATATATGGCTCATCATACCAGGCACTGCGGAACAACTGCAGCATGAGTCAGAATCCAACAGAAATATTTTACGCAATTTACTGTGAGTTCTATAGCACTGATATTTAATGTGTCTGCATAAAGGCTTTGGCCTAGAGATCTCCAGAAAAAAGACCTACCCATCTGTAATACACAATTATATCTATATATCACAAAATTAAAGAATTTAATACAAAAATAGAAAACCACTTCTTGAGAATACTTGTCAGAATTTTGTCTTCTTCACATTGCCCTTGTTTAATAGACTTGGACCAATATATTAATATATTCTACTGGCGTCTGTACAGCTTCTGATTCCAAATTGCAAAATTTAAATCATGGTAAGGTAATGTATCCTTGTTTCCTGGCCAGATATCTGACGTTTGTGTATTGTTTCCGTGTTGTATCTGAACAAGCTTCTGCTATCCTGCTATTTAATCTAATACCAATTTGTTCCATGGATGCAATTGCTTTATTTACACAAGAAAATCGAATTCACCTTAAAAACAAAGCAGAGTCCTTTTTTCTGCTCTACAAGTTTATACTAATACTAGCTGATATACCCGGCTTCGCCCGAGTTAATTTGGTACTGGTGTTTATCTGGTGTTCACACGGAAAATCTTATGAAGTCGTGGTTACTTTAGAGATACCGGAAAAACATATGTTCACCATTTTGCATAGTTCTCTGCGTTACCCAGGAAACACCACGTGGAGGCAACCATGCGACATTTCCTTTATATAAAATGACATCAGGAAGTGAGAGAATTAGATTACGTACATAAAATTTGGACACTAATTTTTTTGCGCTTAGAATTGAATAATCGAGTTGGGACCCATTAACTTTTCCTATTTATGACATAATCAATGATCGTGCCAAATTTCATGTTTCTATGACATTGGGAAGTGAGAGATTTAGATTATGTACGTAAAATTTGGACGCTAATTCTTTTGCGCATAGAATTGAATAATGGAGTTGGGACCCATTAGCTTTTCCTATTTATGACATAATCAATGCTCGTGTCAAATTTACCGTTTCTATGACACCGGAAAGTGAGAAAATTACATTCCGCACGTAAAATTTGGACGCTAATTCTTTTGCGCTTAGAATTAAATAATCGAGTTGGGACCCATTAACTTTTCCTATTTATGACATATTCAATGCCCGTGCAAAATTTTAAGTTTCTATGTGAGAAAATTACATTCCGTACGTAAAATTTGGACGCTAATTCTTTTGCGCATAGAATTGAATAATCGAGTTGGGACCCATTAGCTTTGCCTATTTATGACATAATCAATGCCTGTGCCAAATTTTAAGTTTCTATGACATTGGGAAGTGAGAGATTTAGATTACGTACGTAAAATTTGTACGCTAATTCTTTTGCACATAGAATTGGATAATCGAGTTTGGACCCATTAACTTTCCTATTTATGACATATTCAATGCCTGTGCCAAGTTTTAAGTTTCTATGACATTGGGAAGTGAGAGATTTAGATTACGTACGTAAAATTTCGATGCTAATTCTTTTGCGCTATAATTGAATAATCGAGTTGGGACCCAATTACTTTTCCTATTTTGGAGATAATCTATGCTTCTGCCAAAATTCATGTTTCTACGACATCGGGAAGTTGGAGAACTTTTGGCGAGTCAGTCAGTCAGTGAGTCAGTCAGTGAGTCAGTGAGGGCTTTCAGCTTTATATATATATATATATAAGTCAACAAACATAATGGGAAGCTATCAATGGCTTAATCCGCACCACCATATCTTATTATGTATATATTGTGGCAATGTGGGGGTTACTCACGCATGAGGATCGGCATCTTCTTCTTCCTAGATAGTTGGCACCACTCTCATAGAGACTCTGGAGACCCGGATACTTTCAACACTCTAGCTTTGGCAGCTTTATTTGCACACAGAACAGGTTTATAGCATCAACACAGTGCATTTACACCAGAATACAACACATCTGTCTGGTTTTTCTAACCCACAGTTCCCTTGTTGTTATTCATTACCAGGGTATCTAGGCAGCATCCTCCCCTGTCAGACTCACAATCTGGGCACACCCATACAGTTGTCCCGGCTGATTAGTACACAGAATAACCTGCTCTCATGCCCTCTGCAGGCCATCCTGTGAAGTATCTTGCCAATTTCCAAACCCCAGAGTGTATATACAGATGTATTTTTCTTTAGCTAGACTCTTAGGCCTCATGTCCACGGGGAAAATCAGGCCCGCTCCGGATTCTCCATGGAGAATCTGCAGCGGGTCCCTCCTGCCCCGCGGACATGAGCGCTGAAAATAAGAATTAATGAGAATAAACTCACCCCCCATCCGCTCCGTTTCTTCTCTTCGCCGCGGCGTCATCTTCTCTGCGTCGCGGCCGGATCTTCTTTCTTCGGCTCGGCGGTTGCGCATGATGACGTCGGTGACGTGCCCGGCGCATGCGCCGTCCTGAAGAAAAAAGATCCGGCCGCGACGGAGAGAAGATGGCGCTGCGGCGAAGAGAAGAAACGGTGCGTGTGAGTAAATTCCGAATTTTGTCTCCCGCGGATCCTGACGGCTTCCATAGGCTTCAATAGAAGCCCGCGGGAGCCGTCCCCGCGGGAGACCCGCATGAAAATGGAGCATGGTCCAGATTTTTTCATGCTCCATTTTTAAAAAAATCCCTTTTATTGACGATCCGCGGGTATTTATCTACCCCGCGGGTGGTCAATGCATCCCTATGGGATGCGGATCCGCGGGCAGGAGAAGAGTTAAAATCCGCTGCGGATTTTAATTCTTATTTTGCCCGTGGACATGAGCCCTTAGTGCGCCGTGATATCACAGTGTGCTGTGCTATCAGGATAGTTTATTGACATTTTGAATTGCTTTACAATGGGTGTTGTTGTGTTAATCCCTTAGTGACGGCCCAACAGTGTTTTTACGTCCTCGCTAACTGGGCTTTAATCCTAGAGGACGTAAAAACATGCTTCCTTTTAGGATTAAAGCCCTGAAGGCTAGAGACGTGACAACTCTGGAGATAGCTGACAATATGGAGCTGTCATCCCGGGCTCGGGGAGCGCCCTCCTGGCAATCCGATCGGCACTATCCGGTGGTGGTGAGGGGTCCTGGGGCCCGTGATCGCCGGTGTCCAATGGATACCGGCAATCACAGAAAAATGAAAAAAAAGTTAACGTTTCAGCTGCCCTCCTGATCGAATCCATGGGGCAGATGAAAATTCTTTCCCTGATCCTCTGTGAGCCGCCGCAGCTGACAGGTGAGTTGCGGTGGGGAGCAGGGGAGAGCGGGCGGGAGAGAGGGAGAGAGAGATCCCCCCTCCGTTCCTCCCCGCTCTCCCCTGCAGCTCCCCGCCCCGCGGCGGCGCCCGAATCTTCAGGGACGAGCAGGGAGATACTCGGCTAAAGCACATTACTCGAGCGAGTAGTGCCTTAACGAGTATACCCGCTCATCCCTAGTGATGACGTAAGAGTAAAAAAAAATGTTGAAGTTTAATCTCCCCTCACTGATGCGATCGGTGAGAGCAGATGAAACTTTTTACCGGAGGCCTCCGTATTTGAGCCCCCACGTGATCCTCCTCCGTGGACCTTCCCGGTTTCTGCACATGTGAGCGCCGGTAAAATGCCTGACACATTTACAGGAGCCAGGGAGCCTGGGAAATTTAAAATCTCCTTGCTCCCAGCTACCAAAGGTAGCCAAAAGCCTGGAGCAATGACCGGTGGCCTAGCTCAGCGTTCCCTGGTCACGTGATAAAAAGGTAGCGATATACAATTAGGCCGGTCTCACACAACTAAATAGGAATTACGGATTCCGCATGTGTTTGATCCGTGGTAATCCGCAGATCTATCAAATGCATTGGATTACACAATTCCGCTCACATTAGCAGGTTGGAATCATGTAATCCACTTGCAGAAACAGAACGTAGCAGGTTCTATTTTACCGCGGATATCCACAACATAGAGCCCATTGTGCTCCATGGTCGCGGATATACTCGCAGCTCATATGTAACTACATTGTGTACGGGCTGCGGGTCCCCGCATTCCTAAGCAACAGCGCAGGAAATACAAACAAAAAAAGGTGTACTGTGCATGACCCCCTATGTAAGTACGCAGTTATGCGCAGTACATTACGTGGCCGTACGCAGCGCCGCGGCCGGGCTCACAGCTGGGATCTGCTGCGGGCCTCTGCAGCGGGCGCCTGAAAGTGGACTCCATATATGGCCGTTTGAGCCCGGCGTCTCTGCCACTGAAGTCACAAAATACCCCCCAAAAAGCATGGAAGGAGGGGTACTTGGTTTAATTGCTCCATGTGCCCAACCCAACCAGGCCCCCGTAATTACCCCTGTCTTTGGACATACCACACAGTTTACATTATTACTTTTATCTAAGATTAAGGGAATGCCTAAAAGGACACGAAGGGGGGATTATTTTTAGGGAGCCAATTTTCTTTCCAAGTGAGAAATGTGGCCTGGTATTTATTCAGTTGTGCACTGAAATCCAACGGGTGTTCCCTCCATTAGAGGCCTAAGCATGTGTCCTGTAAGTAGATTAGGGCCACAATGGATATGTTTCTGAAAACTTGGAAAACAGGGGGATCCATTTTGGGGTGCAAGTCTTCATTACTATGTATGCTGTACAAAAAAACCTGTTTTTAAATTGACACAATTGCCAAAAAATGAAAATCTTAATTTTTTCTTTCTGCTTTGCTTAGATTAAATCAAATTTTGCCAGATGAATACATCACTCCTTCAAGGAGAAGTAATAGAATTACCAAAAATTATGCCAAAGGAGACAGCAGGTGTGCTGTTTGTTTTAAAAGCAATGTCATACATTTTGCAAAGGATACATTTTACAAGGTAAACAGCCAAGCACAGGCCTACCCCAAGGAAAAGCTGTAGAGCTACAGATGTTTCTTGTACTTGTATTTTTGTTTTTGTTTTGGGGAAAGGAGACAGAAGCAGGAGAAGGAGAGAAGCAGCAGCTCCACCACTACTAGCAGCAGCAGCACCTTCAGGGTAGAGTGTACTCCTCATGTAAACATGAGATCTGTAGCTCTATATTTCAATACTAACATATTTTTAATTTGGCGGGAAGTGGGAAACATGGTGGAAGCAGGAGAAGGAGAGCACTAGCACCACCAACAGCACCTTGAGGGCACAGTGTGGTCTTTGATAAATCTATGCTCAGTATTATCTGAGTATACCTTGCCAGCATGCCAGCAAGCTAACAAATTATTGGAGGAATTATTTGGCGGGAAGTGGGAAACATGGTGGAAGCAGGAGAAGGAGAGCACTAGCACCACCAACAACACCTTGAGGGCACAGTGTGGTCTTTAATAAATCTATGCTCAGTATTATCTGAGTATACCTTGCCAGTATGCTAACAAATTATTGGAATCTGTCATGGGATGGCCATCCAGTAATGATCTGATGTTTTAAATGTTGGCTATGCAATGGTCCTCCTTCAAGCACTGCAGCATAAAAGCACTGATATGCCTCAAAGTGCCACAGTGTGATGGCCCACATTCATCGGGGTCAGGCCTAATAGTGTCCTCCAGTTAGTCCTTCCATCCACATAGAATAGTTAGTTATCGATGGAAGTAATGCTGTGTAGCCCCCTCCCCTGCCTCTGGTCCTATTATGGCCTCCCTCCTCTATACTTCTCCCAAAGGTGGACAAACATGTTGGAGAAAATGCTCCACTTTCTTGCCAAAAGACACCCTCCCTGTGGTGTTGAGTAATGGCGGACTGGCTACACAGTTGAGAGATTGTATTCCTTCCTCCTTCTCCTCCTGTGACAACAATAGATCATTGTACATGAGGCCCTGTAGCAACCCTGAAGCAGTTGTTCTGGCACCTCTGTTTCCACCCCACCCCCCCCTGAGTACACATTGCTTGTGGAGGGCTCACCATGTGCACTGATCCACCCTCATCTTCCTCTTCAATGGAAAAAAATGGTTGCGCATCACTGCATTGAATGTTTTCATCTTCTCCCTCTGGTTGTTTAGACTGCTCCATTGACATCCATGACACTGAATGGTTAAACAGCTACTGTTCCATGTGGACTGCTTCGGAGGGTGCAGGGGATTTGTCATCGGGGGGAGGTAGAGAGGGGATACTTATGGCCAACTGATGCAAAATGACTGCTGTTTGACTGTAACTGGGAAGAAAAGGAGCTGGTGATACTTGAGGCATGTTGTGTCATCCACTCTATAATAATCATAATCTTTATTTATATAACGCCAAACGTATTCCGCAGCACTTACAAAAACAGGGGGCTACAGAAAAATGAAAGTACAAAAATTACAGAACCACGGTTACATAGTAATCAGTTGATGGAAACAGTAGGGGTGAGGGTCCTGCTCCAACGAGCTAACATACTACAAATATTGGGGTGAGACAGAAGGTAAAGGGGCTGGAGATGTGCACGGCATGGTGAGGTGGAGAGTGTGGGATGCTATACACATAAACAATGGTCAGACATTAAGCCCTGTGGTGGTGGTTGAATCGGTATAACTGTAGGGGGCGGTTGATCGCTGCTACCAGGGTTGCAGTCACTAGGACAGGGAGCACATTATCAGGTGGAGTACAGAGGGGTTTGGTTTAGGCGATATGGTATACCTCCCTAAAGAGGTGCGTTTTTAGAGCACGCCTGAAGTTTTGTGAATCAGCGATTGCGCGGATAGTTTTGGGTAGTGCACTCAAGAGTACTGGTGCTGCTCTGGAGAAGTCTTGGAGGTGGGAATGAGAGGTTCGAATTAAAGTGGCACTCAGTCTGATTTTGTTAGCAAAGCGGAGGGCCCGGGCTGGGTGGTGGATTGAGATGAGGGAGGCAGTTCTATGGAGAGCTTTATGGATGAAGGTAGTGAGTTTAAATTGAATTCTGTATTCGACGGGCAGCCAGTGCAGTGACTGACACAGGGCAGAGGCGTCCGAGTAGCCGCTGGACAGAAAGATACGCCTGGCTGCCACATTCAGGATGGATTGGTAGAGTCTTTTAGCGTGTCCACGGTAAGGAAGGGGCGGAATCTTGCGATGTTTTTGAGGTGCAGTTCACATGTTCAGGCCACAGATTGGATGTGGGGGGTAAAGGAGAGATCAGAGTCAAATATAACCCCAAGGCAGAGAGCGTGCTGTATGGGATTTATGGTGGTGCCACACACTGAGATGGAGATGTCAGGATGAGGTTGGTTAGTAGAGGGCTCTATGACCTGTTCTATACGTTGTGAATGTAGCACACAAGCGGAACCACTTGTATGTAATTGCTATGGGTTTACCTTAGTTTCTGCAGAACATTGAGCTGCTGCTTCAGTGGAAGTGCCAACTTGGCCCATCCTCTACCTCATCCACGATTACCGATACATCCCCTACAGCTTGCTTTCTTCATGTTTCCTTATTTATTTTTTAGTTAGTTTACGTCTTAGTGTAGTTTTCTGTTTACATCAGCTAATTTTGTAGTTTGCAGTAAACCACTGCTAGCTGAGTATAAGGCCTGGAAATAATTCATAGTGGCCAGACTGGTGACTTTTAGGCCTTAGTCAGACGGGCGTTTTTTCACGCGATTTGCGCATGCGCATGCGTCCGGCGATTTTTTAAAACCATTGCTTTGCAATGGTATCGGACACATGAGCGCTTTTTATGTGCTCGTCCGATACATTATAGAACAGAAATCGCAGATCGCACCTATCTGCGATTCCTGTTCTCTTCTCTATGTGCGCTCGATGGGGCCAGCGGCAGCAGCGCCGTAACAGCTGTGGCAGAGAAGAACGATGTTTGCCCATTGAATTCAATGGAGCCGGCAATACAGCCGGCGAGCGCAGGATGAATTGTCGGGAAGGGCTTAAATATATAAGCCCTTCCCTGCAATTCATCCAGAAATGTGTAAAAATAAAAAAAAAATGTATACTCACCTTTCCGCTGCAGCCGGAGTTCAGCGGCGGCCACCGGCAGTTCTCCTGAACTTATCTGGTCTTTAAAAAAAACTTAGCTGTTTAGCAGTGACAGAAAGAAACTAGATGTCTTTAATATAAAAGTAAAAAAAAGACACCCATTATAGGCGATCTATGTTAAGGAATTGCAAAAGAGTTACGTGAAAAAAGCTAAAATAATCCGTGATCCCGTGACCTTAGCACATGCGTTTAAAAAGGCAAATTAATTTTTCAATGGTCTTGGTTGCTGCTTGCAGGGTACATCATAACGGCACGGTCAATGGTTGAGCACCAGGTGGGCATGTTAAGATCAAAGCTTTTTCCTCCCAACAGCCAATCACTCTGCCTTTAGCCGTCTGAATGTACGCCCCGCTAAAAAAGATTAAACACTCCCATCAAATCGCTGAACGACTAAACGAATGTCATTTAAGCCAAACAAAAAAGCAATCTGATGAACTATGGATTTTAAGCGGACTGAAAGACAACGATGAAAGAATAGGTAATGAAAAATGCGTGTTCTATATTAACACAAAACAAACACCACCAAATAAATAAGCTGGCCCTTCACAGATATAGATAAAAATAATAAACTTTATTCATAATTGATTAAAAACATGGGCTAATGTAAAGACATTGACAGACATACAACATAAGACAACAGAACACAGTTGAAGCGTGTACCCTCAAATTAGGGCCGCTATTAGTCTCTAATTCTCCGAAATTGTTCGAGGACTAGGATCAAGATGCTCAAGTGAAGTGGTAATCCACACTGGTCAATACGCTCGAGGACTCAAATATAATAAAGTGAGACTCCGAACTAGTGATAGTCAGCAGTGTGTTATTTTCACTTATAATATACTGAATGCTCCACTTATAGTGTACTGGATGCTCACTTATAACGTACTAGATGTTCTAGTTATTCTGGATGCTCACTTATAATATACTAGATGTTCTAGGTACTCTACTACGGTAGATGTTCTGAGTGCTCAACACGTTTCCCTGTCCTCCCTGGGAGGCACAATATGTGAGAACAGAAAGCCATAGACTATAGCTTGTATTTCTGTGAGCTGTCATTGTTTGGTGCAGTATAATTGAATGCAGCAAACCTCACTGCTAGCTGCATAAGGTCTGCAAATAATTCACAGTGACCAGACTGGGAACTTTGAATGACGTCTGGGGAAACAAAGCATAGTTTTTCTGTCTGCTTTTCTGCTATATATGGGGGCAGCAGCAGAAGTATACCCTCTCCAAATGTACAGACCATGTTTTATATACGTATATAAATGTGATGAAGCTACTTTTTCCCTTAAGTAGAACCCTGTTTAAGTTTTTTGCTGGTATCCAAGCTTTCACAAACAGCAATATATCCCCTGTAGGATATCTGTCCTTAACTATAGTCCACATTCTATACAGACATGTCCGGCACCTAGGTCATGTGATGCAGTTATCCAATGAAACTGCTGCATATATGCAAGATGGAGGACATATTTGGTGACATCATTAAGCTGTTCTGGCTGCTGATTGGCACAATGCGAAATTTGATTTTCCCACAATTTTATTACCTGACCAATCAAGATGATCAAGCCTAATTGTCACCAAAGATTGGATAGCAATGGTTGGTATTTGAATTGAAAAATAAGGATGTGAAGAGACAAGCAAAATGAACAGATAAAGCACAAGCATTAACCCTACACAGTACCAGAATTTCCATAGGCAGTCGGATAAATTTGCTTTATTTTCGTAAGATTTCTTTGTCTGTGAATCACCATGATAACAATTCCTGATGATTCATTGTCAATTTACATTGCATAGTATAATGTGAAACACATTTTTACAATGTAGATGCAGCATCCAAGGAGCTGGCCCACAGCCAAGGAGACAGTGGGCTAGATTCGGGCCTTGTCACGGGGCTCTACCATCTCCTCCCCTGGGGGTAGCACAGGACCTGTCCATGTTACTGCTGGGGAACTTTCACGGGGGTAACCCAATATGCAGATTACTTTAAGAATCCTGTCACTCGTGACGCCACCGTTCCATCCTCTGCGGTGAATCGACGTAGCAGAAATAAGCAGTCTACACACAGGGAAAACATTTAAAGAGCAAAGCCAGGAATCGTTGGCTCATAGATGGAGCTCCCTATGTAAGCCAGAACACAGAGCTCTTCTGTAATAGTAAATACCACTCTGGTGGCCCATGGCCTGCTATATCTTTTCTTTTTGGGTGTACTGGACCCTTAAATCCAGATATTTTAATCAATCAATTCCAAGCTATTTAATATCTCTTTCTACATAAGTCTATATCAACCTTCCTAACTGTCTGGAGATGCAGTATCATGCTCTATTTGGCAGGTTCCCAGTAAATGAAAGGGAACCTGTCATATCCCCACAGTACCATAAACTATATTTCAGCTCAGCTTTTAATGCATAATGGCAGATGTCCCTGCTTCCCCATGCAGTGACAGTGATCAGTGCAGGAGTATGCAGTGGAAGACAGTTCAATTTATACTGAGATTTGATGGTTTATATGGATGGTTTTGAATGCGTTTTCTTCCAAATGTTCTCATTTTACTGTAGCCTCTAGCACTTCAGAACTAGAAAAAAAGGAAAAATTAAGACGTCTCAATCAGTGGAACTAGATTTGAAAGCTCTTCTTGCAGTAGAGTGATGAAAATGAAACAGGTATTTAGATTCAATTTCATCTAATAACCTAGTCATTTTCTTCATTAGAAAGGATTATTATTAGAGATGAGCGAACGTACTCGTCCGAGCTTGATACTCGTTCAAGTATTAGCGTGTTCGAGATGCTCGTTACTCGTGACGAGTACCACGCGATGTTCGAGTTGCTTTCACTTTCATCTCTGAGACGTTAGCGCGCTTTTCTGGCCAATAGAAAGACAGGGAAGGCATTACAACTTCCCCCTGCGACGTTCAAGCCCTATACCACCCCCCTGCAGTGAGTGGCTGGGGCGATCAGATGTCACCCGAGTATAAAAATCGTCCCCTCCCGCGGCTTGCCACAGATTTATTCTGACATAGATGAGGGAAAGTGCTGTTGGTGCCGGAGCTGCTATAGGGAGAGCGTTAGGAGTATTTTAGGCTTCAAGAACCCCAACGGTCCTTCTTAGGGCCACATCTAACCGTGTGCAGTAGTGTGGAGGCTGCTTTTTGCAGTGTTGCACTTTTTTTTTTTTGTATATCGGCCGTGCAGAGCATTGCGCCCTGCAGTAATTATACATACTCCAGGGCCAGTAGTGGTGGTGAGGCAGGGACAGAAGACATATATTTATTGAATATAGGCAGTGGGCCTTTCCAAAAACATTTGGGGAAAAAAATCTATTTGGGCTGCCTGTGACTGTCCTCAGTGTACTGGGTCTGTGCTGGGTGTAGTTGTCCTCCTAATTCATACGCAGCCAGCTAAGTGTTACAGCAGGCTTGCGCAAAATTATTTCCTGACTCTGCTGTGTGTTCCGTAAGCGAAGTCAGCCTCCAACCACAGGCCAATAAGTGGCACATTTAATTACAGCGTTCTGTTTCTGCACTACTGGTAATACAGCATGCTGAGGGGTAGGGGTAGGCCTAGAGGACGTGGACGCGGGCGAGGACGTGGAGGCCCAAGTCAGGGTGTGGGCACAGGCCGAGCCAGTGCAGTGGCCAGGGGTAGAGGCAGGGCCAGACCGAATAATCCACCAACTGTTTCCCAAAGTGACCCCTCGCGCCATGCCACCCTGCAGAGGTCAAGGTGCTCTACGGTGTGGCAGTTTTTCACAGAGACGCCTGATGACCGACGAACAGTAGTGTGCAACCTTTGTCGCGCCAAGATCAGCTGGGGAGCCACCACCACCAGCATGCGCAGGCATATGATGGCCAAGCACCCCACAAGGTGGGACGAAGGCCGTTCACCGCCTCCGGTTTGCACCACTGCCTCTCCCCCTGTGCCCCAACCTGCCACTGAGATCCAACCCCCCTCTGAGGACACAGGCACTACAGTCTCCTGGCCTGCACCCATACCCTCACCTCCGCTGTCCTCGGCCCGATCCAGCAATGTCTCTCAGCGCAGCGTCCAGACGTCGCTAGCGCCACTGTTTGAGCACAAGCGCAAGTACGCCGCCACGCACCCGCACGCTCAAGCGTTAAACGTGCACATTGCCAAATTGATCAGCCTGGAGATGTTGTCGTATAGGCTTGTGGAAACGGAGGCTTTCAAAAGCATGATGGGGGCGGCGGCCCCGCGCTACTCGGTTCCCAGCTGCCACTACTTTTCCCGATGTGCCGTCCCAGCCCTGCACGACCACGTCTCCCGCAACATTGCACGCGCCCTCACCAACGCGGTTACTGCCAAGGTCCACTTAACAACAGACACGTGGACAAGCACAGGCGGGCAGGGCCACTATATCTCCCTGACGGCACATTGGGTGAATTTAGCGGAGGCTGGGACCGAGTCAGAGCCTGGGACCGCTCACGTCCTACCCACTCCCAGAATTGCGGGCCCCAGCTCGGTGCTGGTATCTGCGGCGGTGTATGCTTCCTCCACTAAACCACCCTCCTCCTCCTACGCAACCTCTGTCTCGCAATCAAGATGTGTCAGCAGCAGCACGTCGCCAGCAGTCGGTGTCGCGCGGTGTGGCAGCACAGCGATGGACAAGCGTCAGCAGGCCGTGCTGAAACTACTCAGCTTAGGAGAGAAGAGGCACATGGCCCACGAACTGCTGCAGGGTCTGACAGAGCAGACCGACCGCTGGCTTGCGCCGCTGAGCCTCCAACCGTGCATGGTCGTGTGTGACAACGGCCGTAACCTGGTGGCGGCTCTGCAGCTCGGCAGCCTCACGCACGTGCCATGCCTGGCCCATGTCTTTAATTTGGTGGTTCAGCGGTTTCTGAAAAGCTACCCACGCTTGTCATACCTGCTCGGAAAGGTGCGCCGGCTAAGCGCACATTTCCGCAAGTCCAACACGGACGCTGCCACCCTGCGCACCCTGCAACATCGGTTTAATCTGCCAGTGCACCGACTGCTGTGCGATGTGCCCACATGGTGGAACTCTACGCTCCACATGTTGGCCAGGCTCTATGAGCAGCGTAGAGCTATAGTGGAATACCAACTCCAACATGGGTGGCGTAGTGGGAGTCAGCCTCCTCAATTCTTTACAGAAGAGTGGGCCAGGTTGGCAGACATCTGCCAGGTCCTTGAAAACTTTGAGGAGTCTACCCAGATGGTGAGCGGCGATGCTGCAATCATTAGCGTCACCATTCCTCTGCTATGCCTCTTGAGAAGTTCCCTGCAAAGCATAAAGGCAGACGCTTTGCGCTCGGAAACGGAGGCGGGGGAAGACAGTATGTCGCTGGATAATCAGAGCACCCTCATGTCTATATCTCAGCACGTTTTCAGCGTGTATGGCCTGAGGAGGAGGATCCTGAAAGTGATCTTCCTAGTGAGGACAGCCATGTGTTGCGTACAGGTACCCTGGCACACATGGCTGACTTCATGTTAGGATGCCTTTCTCGTGACCCTCGTGTTAGACGCATTCTGGCCACTACGGATTACTGGGTGTACACACTGCTTGACTCACGGTATAAGGAGAACCTTTCCACTCTCATTCCCGAAGAGGAAAGGGGTTTGAGAGTGATGCAATACCACAGGGCCCCGGTGGACAAACTGATGGTAAACTTCCCATCTGACAGCGCTAGTGGCAGAAGGCACAGTTCCGAGGGCCAAGTAGAAGAGGAGGCGCGGAGATCATGCAGCATGTACAGCGCAGGCAGGGGAACACTCTCCAAGGCCTTTGCCAGCTTTCTGGCTCCCCAGCAAGACTGTCTCACACCTACCCAGTCCAGGCTGAGTTGGAGGGAACACTGTAAGAAGATGGTGAGGGAGTACGCAGCCGATCGTACAACCGTCCTCTGTGACGCCTCTGCTCCTTACAACTACTGGGTGTCAAAGCTGGACACGTGGCCCGAACTCGCGCTGTATGCCCTGGAGGTGTTGGCTTGCCCTGCGGCTAGCGTCTTGTCAGAGACGGTGTTTAGTGCAGCTGGGGGAATCATCACGGACAAGCGTACCCGCCGACAGGCTAACACTCATAAAGATGAACAAAGCCTGGATTTCCGCAGACTTCTCTTCTCCACCAGTGGACAGCAGCGCTACCTAAAGACCTTTGTCAATCTGTGTATGATATTCGTCCTCGTCCTCCGGCTCCTCCTCCTGAAACCTTTCGTAATCACCGCGAATGGGCAATTTTTCTGTGGGCCAAAAGGCTCATATAACTTTTCTAAATAATATTTATCTGTTTCAATTCTCATTAAAGCATTGAAACTTCCACCTGAACCAATTGTTTTTAAGACTGGGCTGCCTCCAGGCCTAGTTAAAAATTAAGCCACAGCACGCTAAGCGATTAATGGGTTTCACCTGGCCTCTGGGTTGGGCATGGCCAATTTTTCTGGGGTGCATTTGTACTGTCGGTACACCAATTTTTCGGGCCCCCGCCTACAATGTAATCAAAGTAATTTTTATGGTCTTCGCCTGCACTCATGGTACACCACTGTGTCTGGGGTTGGCCTACACTTTTGCTACAGAAATGTAACTCTGTTCTGCCTACCTATACTTCTGCCACAGTAATGCTACAGGGGTCTGACTATACTTCTGCAACAGAAATGTTACTTCGGTCTGCCGATACTTCTGCTCCTGAAATGTTACCTGGGTTGGCGTATACTGTTACTACTGTAATTTTACTAATACTGGGCTCTGCCCATAATACTTCAATGGAAATGTTACTGGGGCAGGTCTATACTGCTATAATAGAAATGTAACTAATAGTGGGCTCTGCCCATACTGCTTCTACGTTACTGTTACTGGGGTCTGACTATACTGCTACTACTGAAGTGTTACAAATACTTTGCTCTCCCTACACTGCTGCGAGGGAAATGTTTATCTGCTGCTTTGCCCATACTGCTTCTACGTTACTGTTACTGGGGTCTGACTATACTGCTACTACTGAAATGTTACAAATACTTTGGTCTCCCTACGCTGCTGCCAGGGAAATGTTTATCTGCTGCTTTGCCCATACTGCTTCTACGTTACTGTTACTGGGGTCTGACTATACTGCTACTACTAAAATGTTACAAATACTTTGCTCTCCCTACACTGCTGCCAGGGAAATGTTTATCTGCTGCTTTGCCCATACTGCTTCTATGTTACTGTTACTGGGGTCTGTCTGCACTGCTGGAACTGAAATGTGACTGGGGCATGTCGCAACTGATACTACTGAAATGTTACTGGGGTCTGTCAATACTGCTGGAACTGAAATGTTACTGGGGTCTGTCTAGACTTATACTACTGAACTGTTACTGGGGTCTGTCTATACAGATACTACTGAAATGTTACTGGAGTCTGTGTATACTGCTGCAAATGAAATGTTAGTGGGGTCTGTCATCACTGCTGCCAATGAAATGTTACAGGGGTTTGTGCATACTCTTACCGCTGAAATGTTACTAATTCTTGGCTCTGCCTATACTGCTGCTACTGCAATGTTACAGGGTAGTGGAAACAGAGGCTTCCCAAAGACATGATGGTGGCGAGGCCGCGCTACTAGGTTCCCCAAGCGCGACAACTTTTCAGTGACGCGGTCACTGGGAAGGTGCATATAACCACGGACACGGGGACAGGACACGTACTGCCTCAAAAACTTCCCCGTCCTCCTCCTCCAACAATGAAAACATTCTTGGCAAATGCTTTCGCAATGGTCCATCTGGCGGCAGTCCAAGAATTTCACCTTAAACGACACAATAAGAAAGCCCCCCACCACGGCCCACTTAATCCTGGCTACATTCCGAAAACCAACGGAATAAAAGCACGCTAATAGGTCCACAGTCACGACCACTATCCCACCAACGCAGTTACTGGTAAGGTGCATATAACCACGGACACGGGGCCAGGACACGTACTGCCTCAAAAACATCCCCGTCCTCCTCCTCCAACAATGAAAACATTCTTGGCTGAAGCCCACTTGTATTTAATCTGACGTTAGCTCTGCTGTCCAGGGCACTGCAATGGGATCTATTTATGTACCGCCAGTGGGTTCCAGGGAGCCACCCATGCTGTCGGTTCACACGGACTTCAAATTATTGAGTTGTACCTGCCTATGTCTATGTATTAAAAACCCCGGTCAGACTGGGGCTTGCAGTGTGGGCCGAAGCCCACCTGCATTTAATCTGTCGTTACCTCAGCTGTGCTGGGCAATGCAATGGGATTTATTTATGTACCGCCGGTGCCTTCCTGGGACCCACCCATGCTGTCGGTCCACACGGAGTTGTAACTGCATGTGTCTACTTATAAAGAACCCCAGTCTGACTGGGGCATGCGGTGTGGGCCGAAGCCCACCTGCATTTAATCTGACGTTGGCTCTGCTGTCCAGGGCACTGCAATGGGATCTATTTATGTACCGCCGGTGGGTTCCAGGGAGCCACCCATGCTGTGGGTCCACAGGGACTTCACATTAGGGATTTGTACCTGCCTGTGTCTATGTATTAAAAACCCCAGTCAGACTAGGGCATGCAGTGTGGGCCGAAGCCCACCTGCATTTAATCTGACGTTACCTCATCTGTGCTGGGCAATGCAATGGGATTTATTTATGTACCGCCGGTGGCTTCCTGGGACCCACCCATGCTGTCGGTCCACACAGAGTTGTAACTGCATGTGTCTACTTATAAAGAACCCCAGTCTGACTGGGGCATGCAGTGTGGGCCAAAGCCCACCTGTATTTAATCTGACGTTAGCTCTACTATCCGGGGCACTGCATTGGGACAAACTACAGGAGCAATACATCGCTAATGAGACGTGCACAGCTACGCTAGCATTGGAGTCCGCTGTAGGCCTGTGATTGCTGAGGGTTTGTGCAGAGGCCTATGTCCTGGGTGCAGTGAAAGTTCGCTTCCTGTCTAGTGCAAGTCTGCCACTTTTGTTCATTTCTTGGGTTTCCTAGGACCCACCTATGCTGTTGGTGCAAACTTAGTTCCCTTCGCGGTGTTTGACCTGTCTGGCACAAAGACACTGACTGACTTGGGTAGGGGGCAGAGCGCAGACGGCTTTCCCCTTGCAGTGTCGATTGAGCTATGGGACACTTTGACAGAATGAATACTGTGTGGCACATGGATTCCCCATTGCTATGCCCACGTTTGCAGCTCCTGATGGAGGTGGCACAGGATTGGATTTCTCATTGCTTCTGTACAGCATTGTGGGCTATCGCCCCGCCCCTTTTAAAAAGGGGCGCTGGCTGGCCCTGCCAACCCTCTGCAGTGTGTGCCTCCGGTTCCTCCTCATGGCAGACGCACTTATAAATAGACATAAGGGTGGTGTGGCTATGGGGCCAGCGTGTGGCATGAGGGCAGCTGAAGGCTGCGCAGGGACACTTTGGTGTGCGCTGTGGACACTGTGTCGTGCGGGGGGGGGGGGGGGGGGGTTGGGCAGCATGTAACCCAGGAGAAGAGGCAGCGGTGTGTCCCGCAGGCAGTGCTTGTGCTTAGTTGGAGGTAGTGTGGTGCTTAGCTAAGGTGTGGCTTACTAATGACGGTTTGTCCGAAGTAAAAATTGTTAGGGGGAGGGCCCACTCTTGCCGCTATTGTGGCTTTATAGTGGGACCTAGAAACTGAAATGGAGCCCAGCATGTTGCCCCTCGCCTGCCCTATCCGTTTCTGTGTCGTTTCCATCACTTTCTTGGGTTTTGCAGATTTTCACCAATGAAAACCTTAGCGGAGCATGGGTGATATACAAAAATGCTCGAATCGCCCATTGACTTCAATGGGATTCATTAATCGAAACGAACCCTCGAGTATCGCAGAAAGCTCGACTCGAGCAACGAGCACCCAAGCATTTTGGTGCTCGCTCATCTCTAATAATTAACACTTTACACAGGTTCTTGTCATTTTCTGACAGGGAGTGTAACAACTGATATTACTATACAGAAATGCAATTTGTTTGTATGTTATAGCATTTCTTCTACTGTCAGTACACTCAGAAATTGTATGCATGACTTATTCTTATCCACCATTTTCAATATAGAGTGCTTTCTTCCAGGTTCTGATTTTACAGTGGCTCAACAGAACTTGCATGAGGCTAATTTCACAGATCTTTTTTATGGCCACTTTATAGGGGCCCCTAAATAGAGGTGTACATGTTGTTGTCATTTGAAACCAGTTTATGGTGGGAGTGCAGTTAGATAAGAGCTATGTAATAATACTGCCACTGCAGTGCCCGAGGAGCCGGCCGTTAGCCTAGGAGACAGCGGGTAGAGTTTGGGCCCTGTCACGGTGGCTCTACCATCTCCCACCCGGAGGGTAACTAGTGACATGTACAAGGGGCCAAGGGCAGGCTAATAAACAGGGGAACACAGTGATGGATTACCTTAGTCCTTTGTGTCACGCATGATGCCACCATTCCATCATCTGCGGTGAATCCAGTTTTTGGTAATAAAGAGTCCACACACAGGGAGTTAACTTTCTAAGGCAAACTGGGAATGGTCAGTGAAGCTTGTTTACTTGAAAATAACTTGATGATACATGCCAGCAGGAAAACAGTGCAAAAACGTCAAAGTGGTGTGACAGGAAAGATTCACGGTAGGTCAAGAGAAACCACAGTCCTGTTATCTGTAGGTCCTGCTCCCAGCAACACACTCTCTTCTCTTCAACTCTCTACTGCTCGACATTCAAATTTGGAAAAAGGGGTGCACTGCATGGCGGTTCTTCATTCTTTCTCTCTCTTAGCATTGACTGTAGATTCCTTTGAGCCTTGTCTATTCTGGGCCACACAAGCTGAAGGTGTCTGTGTGGTCCTCTTGCAGATCTTCCAACACTCCTCTCTCTTACAAGCCCAGAACAGAACTCTCTTGCACACACCTTGCAATCACATATATCAAGTATGGTCAGGTGACCACCAACTCACAACATAAAACGATACATTTCCAGACAGACATCTCACATATCAGACAGTTAACTCTTTCAGGGCTGCAGCTATGCAATACACATCAATCATACAACACAGAAGACACTGACATTACATAGACAAATGCATGCATACTATTATGAAGGGGCCCCATTGTTCTGGGCCACTACACCACCTGCATCATGCCTCCATCCAAGTCATCCCTTCAGTGGCTGAGCATGCATGGAGTATCCAGACTTTAAGGACTCTATTATGACACCACTCAGCCCACGTATGCACAGTTTCCATTTATATCTTTCCACCTTAATTGAATCTCTGTAATGTCTTGAAAGCTGCAATATACATATGCTCCTTGTGTATAGCCAGCTTTCAAACCCCTTTTAAACCACCTATGAAATCATCAAAGCAGTCCTATACTATAAAGTGATGGTTGCTAGAGGCTCGAGTAAAGGTGAGGCATGTAACTGCATACAGAAGTGCCTAACATAGAACAAAGCTCCTTCATGTTCCTCCTCCCAAAAAGGTAACTATTGGGAGTGCAGAAGCAAGCAGTCACATCTGAGATCTGAAGCCTGAGAAAGGCCAATCATCAATGTTACAGATTATTATTTGGGGCCTAGAAGATTCAAGAACCTGAAACAATTAGAGCAACAAAATCAGTAATCCTCTAATGGTGCTTTTCCCCCAGAATAAAAAAAAAGCTTGTCTCTTTTTGTTATTAAAAATATTTATTCTTCTATATTTTTGAGGGTTTCTGGGAAAGCTAATGTGGCCACCTTGATTTTTGTGCCATACTGGATCTCCATTGTTCTTTAAGGAGCTTTATAAAATTATAGAAATCTATGGTCTCATTTCAATGGTAGAGTTGGAAGGGACCTCCAGGATCATCGGGTCCAACTCCCTGCTCAGTGCAGGATCACTAAATCATCCCAGACAGATATATGTCCAGCTTTTGTTTGAACACTTCCATTGAAGAACTCAGCACCTCCCTTGGTAACCTGTCCCACTCATTGATCCCCCTCACTGTCTAATATCCAATCTGTGTCTCCTCCCTTTTAGTTTCATCCCTTCTTTTTTGCAAACTAAACATTCCCAGATCCTTTAACCATTCCCCTTTGGACATTATTTGCAGACCGCTTACCATCTTGGTGGCTCTTCTCTGAACTTGCTCCAGTTTGTCTATGTCTTTTTTAAAGTGGGGTGCCCAGAACTAGACACAGAAATCCAGATGAGGTCTGACTAAGGAAGAGTAGAGGGGGATAATTACCTCACGTGATCTAGATTCTATGCTTCTCTTAAGGGCTCATGTCCACGGGCAAAATATGATTTAGGATCCGCAGCGGATTACCTGCACGCGGATCCGCACCCCATAGGGATGCATTGACCACCCGCGGGTAGATAAATACCCGCGGATCGTCAATAAAATGGATTTTAAAAAAAATGGAGCATGAAAAAATCTGGACCATGCTCCATTTTCGTGCGGGTCTCCCGTGGGGACGGCTCCCGCGGGCTTCTATTGAAGCCTATGGAAGCCGTCCGGATCCGCGGGAGACCTAAAATAGGAATTTAAAGCATTTACTCACCCGCAGCGGGCCGGGAAGCTCTTCTCTTCCTCACGGCCGCATCTCCCTTGCTTCGGCTCGGCGGATGTGCCCGGCGCATGCGCGCGGCACGTCGACGACGTGCCGGCGACGTGCCGCCGGCGTCAGGAATTCATCCGCCGGCCGAAAAAGAAGATCCGGCCGTGAGGAAGAGCAGAGCTTCGCCGCCCGCTACGGATAGGTAAATTCTTATTTATTTGTATTTTCAGCGCTCACGTCCGCGGGGCAGGAGGGACCCGCTGCAGATTCTACATGTAGAATCCGTAGCGGGCCCGATTTTCCCCGTGGACATGAGGCCTAATACATCCCAGAATTGTGTTTGCCTTTTTTGCTTCCTTTTGTCCCTTCATGCATTTGTGCAGCCATGACACAGACGATCTGAATAGGATAAGTTTTATAGCTCAACTGGCCGGTAACTGACTGCAACAAAGGTGTTTACAGATACAAAGAAAAAGAGCACTAGAGAAGTGGATGTAGCTCTACCTGTACATAATGTTCAGTGATACAAAGATGATGACTAATGTCATATCTTCCTTTCATCCTGGAAGTAGGTATAAGCAATAAAATATCTTTTATCTGGGAAGCAGCAGGGATTTGCTGCTCCAGTAGAGGATCTGACATGTTATGAATAACTCATCCGATATGTTCTTCTCACAGCATTTTACAATATACTTAGATTTTTTTCGGTAAAACATATCTCTATTTGATAGGGAATAGTTTTCTTGTTTCATTGAGACTAGACTCTTGTATTCAGCAAACAAAAAATACACTTACAGGTTTTTTCTGACCCTAAAATGTTTTTTATCCATATGAAAATATTCAGCCCAGTAATATATTGTATATTACTATGTAAAAGTAGCATAAAATGTAATATTAGACAAAGCAAAGCTATAAACTTTTCTTGAACACGTGCTATAATGTAGAGCACTTGCACATCTGGATATATAGTAATTATCTATAGAGGACAGCTGTGGTTAACAGCACTAATGATACATGTTAGAGAGACCCATTAATCACTGGGGTTGGGGGAAGGGGAACTTTAATGTATCAATATAAATATACATATTCATACAGACAGCCTAGATCATTTGAAAAGACCCCAAGGATGTGAAAAGACCCGAAAGATGTACTGTGATAAATATATCAAAAATGGATGAGTGTTTATTATTAAGGGGACTAGTTTTATCTGGCTTAATGGGAATGCATATAGCTTTCAGCCGAATATACTCCATTAGGGCTCATACACAAGGGCGTCAAAATTGCTCAGGCGTCAGCTGCGGGAAAAAAATTGTAGCTAAGTCATAGGGAAATCATGTTAATAAATGATTTTCCGCTATCAAGTCCCCAGCTTAATTAGCTGTGAAATTGCCCATTCACGCGATTGGCAACTGTGTGTTGCAGAAAAAAAGTGCTGCTGCTCTGGGAAGAGAGACGGGCTTCCTTCTATCGCTGTGTACTCCCATAATCTCTGTGGATATAAAGGGCTTCACCTGCAGGGGAAAAAGAGGGATTCCCCCCATAGCGGGAAGAGAGGGTTTCCCCTGCAGGGGAGCTGGAGAGATATCTCTGCTGCAGTGATGGAGGGCTTCCCCTGCAGGAAAGAAGGAGTCATTCCTGCGAAGCGGGTAGAGAGGGGTTTACCTGAAGGTGAGCTGGAGGGATATCCCTGCTGCGGGGATGAAGGGATTCCCTTGCAGGGGAGAAGGAGGGATTCCGATGTAGCAGGGAGAGAGGTGTTCCTCTGCATTCAAAACATTTTTTATGATTCATTTTAGGCCTCTTTCACATGACTGTATGCATTTTTACATTCGACCATATGTGCTAAAAAACATTTCTATGAATAAAGAATAACTGCGATCAAGTCACAATCTTTAGGCACATATTTTCTGCCAATCACACTGGCGGCTGCTGTGTATCAACAAAAAAAATATGCAGCAGCGTTGGACGCAACTAAATTTTTTTTCAACTAACATAGGAGTCTATGGGAGCTACCAGTGTATCTCAGCCAAAGATACGACAAGACCTATCTTTGGTTGCAGTGTATAAAATTGGCTGCTGATATTCTATTTTTTATGGCACGATTTTTTTAAGGGGCTAAAAATCGCTCATCTGAATGAATCCAATGCTTCAGATAGTCATGATTTTTGCTTGATTTTTGGATGCAGCTAAACAGCTGTGTATATACAGTCGTGTGAATAAGGCCTTACATTGTATCCCTTCTTGCTTTTCCTTCTACTCTGAATATGGCTATTGCAATATGTGTTTAGCAACTTCTGAGGAAGAGGTCTGATGACCTTGAAACTCAAATATATGATGGTTTTATAAATAAACTGAGAAGTTTGGCAAAATATACTTCATGTAATCATCTATGTCTGAAGGTCTCGCCTGTTACATCCAACCTGAACGCGCTGGATCTGTCACTCGCAGATCTACCAAAAATGCAAATAAATGACAAAACAGGAATGGGACAAAAATATGGGAAGCACTGTCCCTATGCAGCCAAATCCTGGGAAGGGCCCTGTCTGAAAGCAGGGTGATCACCCCGATAAGGACGGACTTAACCACATGCCTCGGCCCCTTGTTGACCCAACGTGGGGAAAGGAAACAAAGCCAGAAAGCCAAAATAGCAATGCAAAAAAATTCAGCACTTAGCAAGTAACTATCAGAAACCTACTGACTGCTAGCCCAGTTAGGGAGAGACTGAGAATCAACTGCAGTTCAGCTCAGTATCCGGCCACTTAAGTAACCCTAGAATTGCCCACAGGTGCGACCAAGCACATCACACCTAACCCCACACCCACTGAGCCAGAAGATGTAGAAACACATCCAAAACCAGTACCAGACTATCAGCAGGGCAGCAATTCCAGAACTGCTGCAACAGCGCCCTAAACCCTATTTTTTAACCTTTCTTGTATTTATCAAACTTTACGTGTCACAAAACACACTGGGAGTCAGTCATCAACAGAGGTGGTGTTTCCCAACAGTCTTAGTCAGAGCAATAATATTTCTTCCCAGTCACCTCCCAACATTCACATAGAGTTTTTGGGTAGAGAGCTTAAGGAACCAGAATGATACATAATTTACAGTTTTTCCTGCAAGCATGTTGGGACCACATGTCAGATATGTCACTAGGATACAGCAGTTATTCTATGGCAGTCTTCTCTCACCTTCTCTCTCTATGAAGTGTATTGCAATGTCATAGGCCATAATTAACTCACTCTGTTCACCCAAGTTGCTTCGCCCAGTCTGACTATCCCGTAAATTAGAACCTATGAAACAAATATCAAAATTGGAAGAAAAATTTCTAAATACATTTACACATACTAATGGCTCTACTTGAGGATGAGCTACACCAAGTACTAGTCTCTCTCTGTGATGTCTGGCATATATTCATTGTTATTCACGCTATTTCTTGTTCTCCAGACATCTGTCTTAGAATTTAATAAGTAGAAATGTCAGTCCACAAGTGTGATGTCCCCCTTACAATCCATATCTCTTTCAGCACTGAGTATGATTAATTTACTTTTACAGCAAAATGCAACCCAATACTTTGTCATATATATATATATAAAATCACAACAGGGTATTAGTCTTTTATGTGGTACTAGACAAGCAATGTGCAATAACCCCCTTACTGTTGAAATATACAAAAAAACTGGAGAGGACCCTGAGCAGAATCATGGGGTGCTAGTCATCACTTCTGTCATTTACCTGTGGTGAGACTATATGCAATTCCCTCACATGAATGTGTGGCTTCACATGAATAGCCTTAGTACCCAAGTGGAAATGTATTACTCAGCCTCCCCCAGGGACTTCAGTACCTCAGTCATATATTAAGATTCAGAACCAGGGATACCCACTAGAGACAAGCTTACCAGAAGATCATGGGTAAGTCTTGGTTCTCTACCTTCAACGATGCTGGTCATTGTTCAGCTTTTTTCAATCACGCACACATTCATATGCCTAAGACATAAATAGCAACACATACAGTCTTAAATAGCAGGGTAAAAAACAAAAGAGATGTGAGAAAAGAAGTGAAAGACAAGAAATGTAAGATCTCCCAGGAGGAGACCCCATGTTCTTTTTCTTTAGATATCCGCCTCTATCCAAAATTTCAAGCTCTCAAAGAAAGTAAAGAAATAGATTGAAGTGGCAATAATACTCACTGCACGGCTTTCTGTTCTTCATTCCCGAGGGCTCCTGAATTCAAAGACTTAATTTAGGGATCTGGGAACTGCACCTCCACTTGTTGTCAAAGCAGATAAATTATTACCCATTAAGACTTGGTCATCCTTCCAGGATCCTGTCTACAGCCAGGCCATCAGATACAATTGGATCTGTTCTAGCCCCACAAACAGAGATAAACATTTATACCATCTAAGGGCTCAGTCAGATGGGCGTTTTTATGTGCACATGTTACTTGCGTTTGCAATCTGCATCTATATAGAACCAATGCTTTTCAGTGGCAGCGATCACATGTCCGATTTTTACATGCGCATAAAATTCGCCTACAAAAGATAAAACATATGGGTGGTAATTGATGTGGTCACGCGTTTTTTAAAATATATGATTCTATACTCACATATTCCTCTACAGGCAGTCTCCTTGTTGCATATTCTCCTCCTTGATCTTCTCCAGTGCCCCGGATCGCATCCAGCCGGCCGACTTGTTATAAAGCTGGTATTCCTCGCATTCTTCTTCCTGCAGGTTAGTGACGGTCACATCCCTGTGATGTAGTGTTCACTGTCTAGAAAGAGATGCAGATCTACTGCAGACACAGAGTGCAGGAGCAGTTTCTGCATTAGCTCGACACTCTCTTCTAGGCTGTGAACTGTGATGTAATGTACATTAGAAGACTGGCTGTGAATGTACATAACATCACAGGAAGCAGAGGAACCAGCCAGCAAGAGGTGAGGTGACCTCCCCAAACTGCAGGAGAGAGGAGAAGATAGGTGAGGTGAAGATCTGGCAAGTAGACTGACGAGGAGGAATAGGTAAGCATAGATTTTTTTTTTTTTTGAATGACAGAATCCCTTTATGGAAAACTGCAAGGAAACTCCATCATACCTTACACAAGGATGACCATCTGAGAATTATATTTCTGGACCCTCTTCTCCTTTGTTACAGACAACTTCCAAATTTGTGGAACTTTATAATCAGTAGTGTATCGGACACACAAAAAAGAAATCCCTGTAATGTAAGAGATGTAAGACCTGCTCACATATACTAACTGCGGACAGGATGCAAATCCCCAACACACAGCAGGACTATAAGATCCCTGGGACAGTCACATGTTCCACGTCCAATGTTGTATACCTGATCCTGTGTAGTAAATGTCCTGTTAGAGGGCTTTATGTTGGAGAAGCAGGACAAAAACTGAAAGTTAGAATAAGGCCTTAGTCAGACGGGCGTTTTTAGCCGCGATTTGCGCATGCGTCCGGCGATTTTATAAAACCATTGCTTTGCAATGGTATCGGACACATGAGCGCTTTTTATACGCTCGTCCGATAAATTATAGAACAGAAATCGCAGATCGCACCTATCTGCGATCTGCGATTCCTGTTCTCTTCTCTATATGCGCTCAATGGGGCCGGCGGCAGCAGCGCCGACCCCATTGAGAACATATAGAAGACAAATCATTCTTCTCTGCCACAGCTGTAACAGCTGTGACAGAGAAGAACGATGTTTGCCCATTGAATTCAATGGAACCGGCAATACAGCCGCTCCATTGAAAGCAATGGGCTACCGGCGTGCGCGGGGTGAATTGTCGGGAAGGGCTTAAATATATAAGCCCTTCCCTGCGATTCATTCTAAAATGTGTTAAAATAAAAAAAAATTGTATACTCACCTTTCTGCTGCAGCCGGAGTCCAGCCGCGGCCGCTGTCAGTTCTCCTGAACTGCTTCTCGGCACTATTCAGCCGGCGGGGCTTTAAAATCCCCGCCTGCTGAATGATCTGCCTCTGATTGGTCACAGCCCTGACCAATCAGAGGCAGGTTTCACTCACACACCCATTCATGAATTCATGAATGGGTGAGTGACTGCTGCCTCTCAGCGCTGAGCCAATCAGGGGCAGGTCTGACTCACATCCATTCATGAATTCATGAATGGGTGTGAGTGAGACATGCCTCTGATTGGCTCAGCGCTGAGCCAATCAGGGGGCAGGTCTGACTCACACCCCCTTCACACCCACTGCAGGACGGCCGCGCGGAGCTCCGGCTGCCGGGAGAAGGTGAGTATATATATATTTTTTATTTTTACACATTTTAGGATGAATTGCAGGGAAGGGCTTATATATTTAAGCCCTTCCCGACAATTCATCCCGGGCTCGCCCGCAGCGCATTGCTTTAAATGGAGCCGGCTCTATTGCTGTCTCCATTGAATGCAATGCGCTGGACAGCTCCGGCCCGTTTCTAATGAAACGCGGCTAGGAGCAGATTTTTGGGCGATTTGCGCGCACCGGTCACGCGATTTGCGGATGCGCATCCGTCATGCGATCCGCAAATCGCGTGAAAAAACGCCCGTGTGACTAAGGCCTAAGATCACACCA
Organism: Eleutherodactylus coqui; assembly: GCF_035609145.1. Lineage (NCBI taxonomy): Eukaryota > Metazoa > Chordata > Amphibia > Anura > Eleutherodactylidae > Eleutherodactylus > Eleutherodactylus coqui. The sequence goes on from NC_089842.1 coordinate 205,998,979, forward strand.
CCACACAATTGAAGAGAGAAAGACAGAATTTCCTGTGGCTGAGCATTTTTATAGCCATGGAAACAACATAGATTATTTGATCCGTCACGAATTTAACGATCAGCTAGCAGTGCACGAAAAGTGCACGATGGCTGTGTGTTTAGACACAACGATTATTGTCAAACGATTGCCTTTTAGCAATTTTTGAGCAATCATCGCTCTGTGTAAATGGGCCTTTGGTCATTGTATCTGAATTCTTTATTCCTAAAAGTGTAAGATAAGGGATGCATATGTCATATTATGTATTGATTCGTCAGTACTTAATGATTTGCTACTTTTAAGGCCTCGGTCAGACGGGCGTTTTTTCGAGCGATTTGCGCATGCGATCTGCGCATAAACAGAACCATTGCTTCGCAATGGCATCGGACACATGGCTGCTTTTTATGCGGATGTCCGATAAATTATAAGACACGAGGAATCGCAGATCGCAGATAGCTGAGAGCTGCCCCTGATTGGTCCTTGCGCTGAGCCAATCAGAGGCAGCGACTCACTCACCCATTCATGAATTCATGAATGGGTGAGTGAGAGCTGCCTCTGATTGGTGAGGGCTGTGACCAATCAGAGGCAGCCCATTCAGCAGGCGGGGATTTTAAATCCCTGCCTGCTGAATACTACACAGAGCAGTTCAGGAGAACTGCCGGCCGGCCGCGGCTGAACTCTGGCTGCAGGGACAAGGTAAGTATATATATTTTTTTATTTTTATACATTTTTGGATGATTTTCAGGGAAGGGCTTATATTTTTAAGCCCTTCCCGAAAATTCATCCCACGCTCGCCACCAGCCCATTGCTTTCAATGGAGCCGGCTGTATTGCCAGCTCCATTGAATTGCAATGGGTTGGACAGCGCTCCTTTGATCCGGGCCTTTTCACCGAAAACACTGCTAGCTGGAGATTTTTTGGGCGATTCTTCGGCCCCGGTCACGCGATTTGCGGATGCGCATCCGTCATGCGATCCGCAAATCGTGGCAAAAAACGCCCGTCTGACCGAGCCCTAAGGTGTTGTCTCATAATTAAATACTATACTTTTCTTTGTTCTACTTTGCACTATTAATAAGGCTAACGCTGAATTGATCCCTCAGAAAGAGGACAGCAGAGACTTCACGCAGTTGATGTCTCTTGTTCTTTCTCTGATGATCATCATTAATGAGAAAACTCAGATCCCAGTATCCTCATTGCTGAATCTAAAGTTAAAGGAGTACTCCAACAGTTTCTAGCTGGAGAATGCAGCCAGATTAAGAAGTCCAGTAAATTGCCAAATACGGATGGAGGCTAAGCACCAGTAAATTAAAAGCCATGGTAATTAATTTGTTACAACTCTTTACTGCTGCTTTTAGACTCTGTTCTGGGGCAAGTCATGGACTCAATAGTCTTGTTCATATTCTTCTGAGTGTATATGTTTTTATTAAGGCCTCTTTCACACGCGTGACAGCGATATCGCTGCTAGAAAATCGCAGTGATATCGCAGCTGTGTTCTGTGCGATATCGCTGCATTTTCTCACAGCGATATCATGATTTTGTGGTGCCACAAAGTCGCGCCACTTTGCAGTGCTCTTTTGCAGGCATTTCCAGAGGGCTTGAAATATAAGCCCTACTCCAAAAGTAAGCCCTATCTGCAGTTTTTCAAAAGACAGAACGATACATTACCTAACAAGCACTGTCCGCTGTGCCGGACTTCTCCTCCGGCAGTTCCGCATCACCTGCTTGTAGCCGCTGCTTCCCGGTCAGGGGGTTCATAAATCTCACCTCCAGGAAGGGCTGGCTCTAATTGATTCTCGAGCACCGCAGCTCAGCCAATCAATGCAGCGCTCGATTTGAATGGCTGTGATTAGTTCATCGAGGACTGCTTGTTAGATAATGTATTGTTTGTTTTCTTGAATGCAGATAGGGCTAATTTTAGGGACAAACAGTCGGACTTCCTACTATAAAAGTTGCATCGCACCGCACGAAAAGCCCAATTTCGTGCAATGCGTTACAACACAAAGGAAAGCTCTATATTGGAACATGGGCTACAAAAAACACAAATCGTGGCTGTATTGAGCATGCTGTAATTTTTTCCCTTGCAACATCACAACAGAGAAAACATTGAGATTGTGAAGGAACCCATTGGAAAGCATGGGCTTCACATGCATGTGATTTGTAACACTGTCACATCGCAAGAAAATTGCGCGATTTTGTTGCCCTGTGAAAGCGGCCTAAGCTGGATTCTTGTAGACTTGACCTGGATCTGAAGACATGCAGCCCTCCTACAGAATTGCACAATATGTCTCTGCATTGGTGGATATAAATGTCTGTTAAACGTGATACATTTGTGATGGGCCTTTGCTCTGCTGATTTTAATTAATCATAGTTAAACACATCGGGGGATTGTTTCATGGGAAGTAGATATGCCTATATATAGTGGGATATTGTGGCTATCTGTATGCTTGAGAAAGCCTCATGTGAGCCAAAATGTTGCACTTTATATGCTGTTTTAGGCTATTAAAGAACATTTGAAAATCTGCAGACATCTGCCTGCTTTTGAAGTACTATGTGATGCTCTGCTGCATTCCAGTGTTGAAATGAGAAGTCCATTGGTGCCATCTCCAAGTTTGGATTTGTAAGACGATGTGTCTATCAGTTATCACACCTCCAGCTGTACTAAACACCCTTTTTGATAGCACACTGGAAGCAAGACAGGCAAACACCTCTGAAGCATTCTGCACAAGCTCTGGCCACTCGTTTAGCTTAGGCACCCAGAAGTCAAAAGGACCAACACCATGTCCGAGTACATCCACGTGGGAGTTGACATACTCTTAAATAGAGATGAGCGAGCGTACTCGTCCGAGCTTGATTCTCGTTCGAGCATTAGGGTACTCGAGATGCTCGTTACTCGAGACGAGCACCACGCGGTGTTCGAGTCACTTCCATTTTCTTCCCAGAAAAGTTTGCACTATTTTCTGGCCAATAGAAACACAGGGAAGGCATTACAACTTCCTCCTGTGAAGTTCCAGCCCTATCCCACCCCCCTGCAGTGAGTGGCTGGGGAGATCAGGTGACACCCGAGTATGTAAACTGGGCCGGCCGCGGCTCGCCACAGATGCACGCTGAGAGACATTAGGGAAAGTGCCGTCCTGCTGTAGCTGCTATAGGGAGAGTGTTAGGCTGTTATCTTCGTCTTCAAGAACCTCAACGGTCCTTCTTAGGGCCACATCTGACCGTGTGCAGTACTGTTGAGGCTGCTTTTAGCAGTTTTGCACATTTTTTTTTTGTATATCGGGCGTGCAGACCATAGCGTCCTCAGTCTGCAGTCATTTTACTGAGTAAAGGGGCAGTACTGGTGAGGCAGGGACAGTGGTACAGGGAAAGAGATATACTGGCTGTATAGGCAGTGGGCTTTTTCAAAAAAATTGGAAAAAAAAATCTTTGGGCTGCCTGTGACAGTGTTCAGTTTACTGCGTGTCTGCTGGGGGTAGTAGTCGCTCGCTATTACCCAGCTAGGTGTTACTGCAGCCTTGCGCGTAATTTTTTCTGGCTGCACTGTGCTTTCAATAATCACAGTCATCCTCCAACAGGGAAATCCATATACAGGCTATATAGGCAGTGGGCTTTTTCCCAAAAATTGGAAAAAAATACTATATTTGGGCTGCCTGTGGCCGTCTTCAGTTTACTGCGTGTCTGCTGGGGGTAGTAGTTGCTCATTATTACCCAGCCAAGCCTGTGACCGTGTACAGTTTACTGCGTGTCTGCTGGGGGTAGTAGTCGCTCATTATTACCCAGCTAAGCGTTACAGCAGGCTTGCGCATAATTGTTTCCTGGCTCTGCTGTGTCCATTACATGATCGCTGTCATCCCGCCAGAGGGAAAGAGTATACATATATACGCTGCATACGGTGTCTGTCTGGTTTTTCACCTCACCATTTTAAAAAATTGAAGCAAAATACTTAAGGCCTACCACTGGCCTTTGGCCACTTGACTGGTTCTGGCCTGTGAATTCCAGTAGCTCAGTCATACGCACCTAGGTCTGACTACAGGTTTGCGCAAAATTGTTTCCAGGCTCTGCTGTGTCCGTTACATGATCGCCGTCATCCCGTCAGAGGGAAAGAGTATACATATATACGCTGCATACGGTGTCTGTCTGGTTTTTCACCTCACCATTTTAAAAAATTGAAGCAAAATACTTAAGGCCTACCACTGGCCATTGGCCACTTGACTGGTTCTGCCCTGTGAATTCCAGTAGCTCAGTCATATGCACCTAGGTCTGACTACAGGCTTGCTCATAATTGTTTCCTGGCTGCACTGTGCTTTCAATAATCACAGCCATCCTCCAACAGGGAAATCCATATACAGGCTATATAGGCAGTGGGCTTTTTCCCAAAAATTGGAAAAAAATACTATATTTGGGCTGCCTGTGACCGTCTTCAGTTTACTGCGTGTCTGCTGGGGGTAGTAGTCGCTCATTATTACCCAGCCAAGCCTGTGACCGTGTACAGTTTACTGCGTGTCTGCTGGGGGTAGTAGTCGCTCATTATTACTCAGCTAAGCGTTACAGCAGGCTTGCGCATAATTGTTTCCTGGCTCTGCTGTGTCCATTACATGATCGCCGTCATCCCGCCAGAGGGAAAGAATATACATATATACACTGCATACGGTGTCTGTCTGGTTTTTCACCTCACCATTTAAAAAAATTGAAGCAAAATACTTAAGGCCTACCACTGGCCTTTGGCCACTTGACTGGTTCTGGCCTGTGAATTCCAGTAGCTCAGTCATACGCACCTAGGTCTGACTACAGGCTTGCGCAAAATTGTTTCCTGGCTCTGCTGTGTCCGTTACATGATTGCCGTCATCCCGCTAGAGGGAAAGAGTATACATATATACGCTACATACGGTGTCTGTCTGGTTTTTCACCTCACCATTTTAAAAAATTGAAGCAAAATACTTAAGGCCTACCACTGGCCTTTGGCCACTTGACTGGTTCTGCCCTGTGAATTCCAGTAGCTCAGTCATACGCACCTAGGTCTGACTACAGGCTTGCGCATAATTGTTTCCTGGCTCTGCTGTGTCCGTTACATGATCGCCGTCATCCCGCCAGAGGGAAAGAGTATACATATATACGCTGCATACGGTGTCTGTCTGGTTTTTCACCTCACCATTTTAAAAAATAGAAGCAAAATACTTAAGGCCTACCCCTGGCCTTTGGCCACTTGACTGGTTTTGTCCTGTGAATTCCAGTAGCTCAGTCATATGCACCTAGGTCTGACTACAGGCTTGCGGATAATTGTTTCCTGGCTCTGCTGTGCGTTCCGTAAGCGAAGTCAGCCTCCAACCACAGGCCAATAAGCGGCACATTTAATTACAGCATTCTGATTCTGCTCTACTTGTAATACACCATGTTGAGGGGTAGGGGTAGGCCTAGAGGACGTGGACGTGGACGCGGGCGAGGACGCGGAGGCCCAAGTCAGGGTATGGGCACAGGCCGAGCTCCTAGTCCAGGTGTATCGCAGCCGACTGCTGCGGGATTAGGAGAGAGGCAAGTTTCTGGGGTCCCCAGATTCATCTCACAATTAATGGGTCCACACGGTAGACCTTTATTAGAAACTAAGCAGTGTGAGCAGGTCCTGTCGTGAATGGCAGAAAGTGCATCCAGCAAACTATCCACCGTCAGCACCCAGTCTTCTACGCCGTCCACTGCTGCATCCCTGAATCCTCTCGCTGCTGCTCCTTCCTTCTCCCAGCCTCCTCCCTCCCAGCAACTGACACATTCAGAAGAGCAGGCAAACTCCCAGGAACTGCTCTCCGGTCCCGGCCTTGAGTGGGCAAAAATGGATCCTCAATCACCTGAGGAATTTCTCATGACCGATGCCCAACCTTTGGAAAGTTCCAGGGATCTGGGTGAGGAGACTGGGGACTTCCGGCAACTGTCTCAAGATCTTTCAGTGGGTAAGGAGGACGATGACGATGAGACACAGTTGTCTATCAGTGAGGTAGTAGTAAGGGCAGTAAGTCCGAGTGAGGAGCGCACAGAGGATTCGGAGGAAGAGTAGCTGGACGATGAGGTGACTGACCCCACCTACTTTGCTAAGCCTACTTAGGACAGGTCTTCAGAGGGGGAGGCAAGTGCAGCAGCAGGGCAGGTTGGAAGAGGCAGTGCGGTGGCCAGGGGTAGAGGCAGGGCCAGACCAAATAATCCACCAACTGTTTCCCAAAGCGCCCCCTCGCGTCATGCCACCCTGCAGAGGCTGAGGTGCTCAAAGGTGTGGCAGTTTTTCACTGAGAGTGCAGACGACCGACGAACTGTGGTGTGCAAGGTTTGTCGCGCCAAGATCAGCTGGGGAGCCATCACCACCAGCCTCACCACCACCAGCATGCGCAGGCATATGATGGCCAAGCACGCCACAAGCTGGGACGAAGGCCATTCACCACCTCCGGTTTGCACCACTGCCTCTCCCCCTGTGCCCCAACCTGCCACTGAGATCCAACCCCCCTCTCAGGACACAGGCACGACTGTCTCCCGGCCTGCACCCACAGCCTCACCTCCGCTGTCCTTGGCTCCATCCAGCAATGTCTCTCAGCGCAGCGTCCAGCCGTCGCTAGCGCAACTGTTTGAGCGCAAGCGCAAGTACGCCGCCACGCACCCACACGCTCAAGCGTTAAACGTGCACATAACCAAATTGATCAGCCTGGAGATGCTGCCGTATATGCTTGTGGAAACAGAGGCTTTCAAAAACATGATGGTGGTGGCGGCCCCACGCTACTCGGTTCCCAGTCGCCACTACTTTTCCCGATGTGCCGTCCCAGCCCTGCACGACCACGTCTCCCGCAACATTGTACGCGCCCTCACCAACGCGGTTACTGGCAAGGTCCACTTAACAATGGACATGTGGACAAGCACAGGCGGGCAGGGCAACTATATCTCCCTGACGGCACATTGGATGAATTTAGTGGAGGCTGGGACAGAGTCAGAGCCTGGGACCGCTCACGTCCTACCCACCCCCAGAATTGCGGGCCCCAGCTCGGTGCTGGTAGCTGCGGCGGTGTATGCTTCCTCCACTAAACCACCCTCCTCCTCCTCCTCAACCTCTGTCTCGCAATCAAGAAGTGTCAGCAACAGCATGTCGCCAGCAGTCAGTGTCGCGCGGCAGCACAGCAGTGGGCAAGCGTCAGCAGGCCGTGCTGAAACTACTCAGCTTAGGAGAGAAGAGGCACACGGTCCACGAACTGCTGCAAGGTCTGACAGAGCAGACCGACCGCTGGCTTTCGCTGCTGAGCCTCCAACCGGGCATGGTCATGTGTGACAACGGCCGTAACCTGGTGGCGGCTCTGCAGCTCGGCAGCCTCACGCACGTGCCATGCCTGGCCCACGTCTTTAATTTGGTGGTTCAGCGGTTTCTGAAAAGCTACCCACACTTGTCAGACCTGCTCGGAAAGGTGCGCCGGGTCAGCGCACATTTCCGCAAGTCCAACACGGACGCTGCCACCCTGCGGACCCTGCAACATCGGTTTAATCTGCCAGTGCACCGACTGCTGTGCGACGTGCCCACACGGTGGAACTCTACGCTCCACATGTTGGCCAGGCTCTATGAGCAGCGTAGAGCTATAGTGGAATACCAACTCCAACATGGGCGGCGTAGTGGGAGTCAGCCTCCTTAATTCTTTACAGAAGAGTGGGCCAGGTTGGCAGACATCTGCCAGGTCCTTGGAAACTTTGAGGAGTCTACCCAGATGGTGAGCGGCGATGCTGCAATCATTAGCGTCACCATTCCTCTGCTATGCCTCGTGAGAAGTTCCCTGCAAAGCATAAAGACAGACGTTTTGCGCTTGGAAACGGAGGCAGGGGAACACAGTATGTCACTGGATAGTCAGAGCACCCTCATGTCTATATCTCAGCGCGTTGAGGAGGAGGAAGAGGAGGAGGAGGGGGAGGAGCCTAAGGAGGAGTAGGGGGAAGAGACAGCCAGGCCTACTGCTTTCAGCGTGTATGGCCGGAGGAGGAGGAGGATCCTGAAAGTGATCTTCCTAGTTAGGACAGCCATGTGTTGCATACAGGTACCCTGGCACACATGGCTGACTTCATGTTAGGATGCCTTTCTTGTGACCCTCACGTTAGACGCATTCTGGCCACTACTGATTACTGGGTGTACACACTGCTCGACCCACGGTATAAGAAGAACCTTTCCACTCTCATACCCGAAGAGGAAAGGGGTTCGAGAGTGATGCTATACCACAGGACCTTGGTGGACAAACTGATGGTAAAATTCCCATCCGACAGCGCTAGTGGCAGAAGGCGCAGTTCCGAGGGCCAGGTAGCAGGGGAGGCGCGGAGATCAGGCAGCATGTACAGCGCAGGCAAGGGAACACTCTCCAAGGCCTTTGCCAGCTTTAAGGCTCCCCAGCAAGACTGTGTCACCGCTCCCCAGTCAAGGCTGAGTTGGCGGGAGCACTGTAAAAGGATGGTGAGGGAGTACGTAGCCAATCGCACGACAGTCCTCCGTGACGCCTCTGCTCCGTACAACTACTGGGTGTCGAAGCTGGACACGTGGCCTGAACTTGCGCTGTATGCCCTGGAGGTGCTTGCTTGCCCTGCGGCTAGCGTCTTGTCAGAGAGGGTGTTTAGTGCGGCTGGGGGAATCATCACGGAGAAGTGTACCCGCCTGTCAACTGACAGCGCCGACAGGCTTACACTCATAAAGATGAACAAAGCCTGGATTTCCCCAGACTTCTCTTCTCCACCAGCGGAGACTCAATGGGCGGGGTTTCTTCTGGGATGGGCAGGTATACAGGAGGAACATGTGCACAGCGGGAATGCCCATTGGATGGTGCTACCCTCATTTGCATACAAAGACTGAGATATTGGGCTAGTGAAGCCAGACTTGAAAATAAAAAAGGTACCATTGTACTCTTCATATCATTGGGCAACCACCTGTGTATTCAGCTGGTTGCCCAAAATCTGGTGACAGGCTTGTTATAAGCTGAAAAACATTATTATCTATTCAGATTTTCAGAAGCCACATGCTGAAGACATAAGTAACGTTTTTCTTTACATGCCTGTGACCTTAAGTCTGAGTCATTTCTATGGCTATGGGAGACTCATATTGTCATTAAATGCACTGAAGGTTCATTTCAACTATAGGCTATATTCACTGAGTGCGGCCTGACGTCATAAAGATTTGCTTGATAAAAGCTTTAAAGGCCAGTCCATTGTTGACGTGATGAGCACATTTTTGAAATGCGATGGCTCTGCATGGCATATAATTTTTTTTAGAGATTTTTCCACTGCTGTGTATTAAACAGTAACAAGCTTGTTTTGTAGCCGTGCAATAAAATAATATAATAATTCAATGAAACGACTGAAATTTTTCACTTTGCCCATTTTCAGTGCAATTATTTTGTACATTCGAGCTATTTTAACCTTTTTTTTTAGAAAAGAATGAGAAATCTCTAACTTTTATCTATGCTGGAGACCCTGTAAGAGGATCTGGATGACACGGGAGATTTGTATTTACTTTATTATCTTCTATTTTTTGGAGGAAATAAGTGTTCACATTTTGTACAATAAATCATTGACAAGTGTACATCTCGTGCACATCACCAACTGACATGTCAAATCTCTTGCATCACTGGCACAGTAACCATGTCAACTGCTCTGAAAATTGCCCGGATGTATCAAGATCCAGCGGTTGTTGAATAGAGTGTCCTGAGTTTCCTAGCAGAAAGCTTTCAATCTGAGAAGCATAAGAGGGAAATTAAAGTAGAAGAGTATTTAACTAGAACAATTTGGCATATGCTAGAAGTGAAAAGACATTCTTAGATCTATTGAGTTTTTCAAAACTTTTTTAGTTAGTTCAGCTACGAATAAAGTAAAATACAACTAAACGTAATACCTAATTTTGTTGCTCAATTTTTTTTCTATAGTCTTTTTGTAATTGCATGCTCTACATCAGGATGGTCGCGTAAAACATTAACTTATAAGAAAGCATATGGGTCCAATACTTTCTAATGAACATGGCTGGGCCAGGAGCATACATGAAATAGACCCATAGCAAGGGGACCCTTGTTTGGGTTAACTCTCCCGAACCCCTAATAAAATTGGAATAGGGTGATTTAGTGCTTGTTTGTTGTCCCCTTCTGTCCCATTTCTTTTCCATGATCCCTGGGTTTATTTCCACACCCTTATTTGTAGAACCTTCATTAATACAAGAATTCTATAGATTTGCATAAGTGTTTTTCTTATAAGAATAAATCCAAGCTTTCTGGAAGCCATCAACTGTTACTGCGGTAGACCAGTCTGGCACTGAAGGGTATTAATAAATGATACATTGTATGCTGACATTTCGATTACAGACTTTATAATAATTGGCGCAAAATAATTTCCCCATTCCTGCCCCCTCACCTGATTGCTTGTTACACTGGAGATCTCCTCTGTGTATTGCTGCCAATTCCATGCAGTGCAGCCTCTTGTCTGCTGCCTATTATTTACCATCTTGAGAGTGAGGTTTTTTTTACTTTCACTTTCAAATCAATCAAATGATGCATTACTACAGGATTAGCTAGAGCCTGTGCCATTTTTGCCCGCTGGGGGATAGTTTAATCATCATTACCTTCTATATTCACCTAAATAGGCTACATACCATAAGTATACAGTCAGGAGGATGAGCTGTGATCTTCTCTACTATTACTGTGTGACATGAGTTGCGTGATAATCATCAGTAACTGTAATAGGAGTGTCTGTGTCCCCCTCTAGAAATTGACTAGTTTCAGAAAGCATAAGTAGATCTGAACTGGTCACATGATCATCTGAGATGAAATAAGCCATGACTTTCAGATAGAACGTAACAACAAACTGAGATAACACTAGCTGACTTATATAGTATACACTGGGAGATAGCTACATAATGAATGAAAAAAAAATTTCTGGAGTTGCTTTTTACTAATGGTAATCACATTGATAACTTTGTACGAAAGAAAGAGAAGATGGCAAACAAATGTGGTCAATGATTCCTTTTGTCACCTATTGATTTTCTCAGACTGGCTGTGAATACTGAGGCATATTGTATCTATTATGCTCTGTGTACCAGTTTTCTGACATTCAAAAGTCACAATTTTGTTGTACGCCATTGAAAACTGATCTTAACAGATGTCTAAATGATGAAAACGTAAACTAAATAGTTTTTTTTTTTACAGATTCATTTGCTTCAGTTTACACCATTTTTTTTAGTTTTGAGAAGAAATTGAATCCATTAATAACTGATCACAGAATACTGATGTGAACCCAGCCATAACTTATGGAACGATGCCCAACAGCTTGTCCCAGTGATGTTCCCTCCTGTGCCATAACACAGGAGCGAATATCGTTGGCATTGCTGCCAGAGCTGCCAGCATGGAGGTGGAGTGGGTCAGGGAGCGTTCTCCGCCCACCCACCCTTATTCACTGTAAGCAGGCAGTTATTCAGTTTTCTGCATGGAGAAACTGAACAATTAAACAATTCTCGTTTAGTTGCTGCATGCTTTTACATGGCACCATTATCTTGCGGGAGCACAGGAATCTAAATGATTCTGAATAATAATTGTTCCATGTAAAAGAGCCATTAGACAAGCATAAAACACACACCGGTCTATATAAATATGGTGAGAGGAGGATGCATCTATATGCACTCCTCAGTCAGTAAGTAACGGCCATTTTCTGTGATTGTTTTTAATTTTTAATTTCCCCTTCTGTGATGCATTTATATTAGTGTAGGGACCCACTACAACGAAAGGAACCGTGAAGTGGTTAGTGGGCTCATGTATCTTGGCCAACATCCAACCAATGCCTTGCATTTATTATCTATCATTCACATGCAGTGTGGCATTAAGACTCCAGGGGGAGCCCAGGGTGGCAGTACCAATGTGGTTCACTGATGGAAATGCAGGGCAACCCGCCGAATTATCATGGCGTCATTAATAGGTTGCTGGTCTGCATGGTGAACTACATATATCAGAATGGTCTGGCACCCTGTATCCACTATGTGTGGGAGTGTACGCCAAGCATCCACCCCCCTCATTATCAAGAGGCGTTGTGAGTGGTTGTCTTATAGGTGTCCTGCACAGGTGTTATTTGCTCCTCCATTTGGTAGTCAACTACCTGCATGGTGAGAGGATGATGCATCTATATGCACTCCTTACTCAGTAAGTAACGGCCATTTTTCTGGGTCTATATAAATATGCCCCATTGTTTAGTGAGCCTTATATGGAAGCATGTGAGATTATTACTCCTGTCTGTTCCTCACTTTTTAGGTACTCAACACAAGATTGGACAGATCTTCCTGAATCTTATAATGACTATTTATAAACTTTATCTTTTTCTCTATCTACCAGAAGTTTTCTGAGACGCATGCGTTGTTTGCAATAATTCTGGTTGCAACATACGCCTCTGCCTTGAAAGATGAAAATGAAAGAGAGAATGGTGTGCTACCTTTAACTTAGGACTCATTCACATGAGCTACAAAATCACACAGGGGTTAGCCGCGCAAAGAAATTGTGGCTAACTCACGCCAAAATTGCATGAATAGACGATTTCCCGCTATTGAGTCCTGAGCCTAATTAGTAGTGAAATTACCCATTCACATGATTGGGAGCTGTGTGTCGGTGAATAAGAGCGTTGCTGCTTCAGGAGCAGAAAAAAAGATGAAGGAAAGCCCGCAGAACTTCCCTTCATTGCTGGGGACTCCCTTCATCTCACCGTGAAGAGAGGGGTTCCCCTGCAGTGGAGCTGGATGTATATCCCCACTGCGGGGATGGAAGGCTTTCCCTGCAGGGAAGAAGGAAGAATTTCCCCGTAGCGGGGAGAGAGTGGTTCCCCTACAGGGGACCCCCCCCCCTCTCTCCACTATGGGGAAAACCTCCTTCTCCACTGCAGATTTTCCTTTTTGCAGGAATATCCCTCCAGCTCCGCTGCTGGGGAATTCCTCCAGACCCACTGCTGGGGAATTCGCTGAGATGAAGGGAGTCCCCAGCGACAAAGGGGGTTCCCCCAGGGCTTCCATTCATTGGTCTCTCTCTTTCCTCGCTGCGGGGAAATCCCCTCATCTCCCTCTGCCGTCCAGCTCGCATAGTCTCCCATAGGAGTCTATGGAGGTTTCTGCAATTTTCTGCCAAAAGATAGGTCAAGACTAGAGATGAGCGAACGTACTCGTCCGAGCTTGATACTCGTTCGAGTATTAGCGTGTTCGAGATGCTCGTTACTCGAGACGAGTACCACGCGATGTTCGAGTTACTTTCACTTTCATCTCTGAAACGTTAGCGCGCTTTTCTGGCCAATAGAAAGAAAGGGAAGGCATTACAACTTCCCACTGCGACGTTCAAGCCCTATACCACCCCCCTGCAGTGAGTGGCTGGCGAGATCAGGTGTCACCTGAGTATATAAATCGGCCCCTCCCGCGGCTCGCCACGGATGCATTCTGACATAGTTCAGAGAAAGTGCTGCTGGTGCCGGAGCTGCTATAGGGAGAGCGTTAGGAGTTATTTTAGGCTTCAAGAACCCCAACAGTCCTTCTTAGGGCCACATCTAACCGTGTGCAGTAGTGTGGAGGCTGCTTTTTGCAGTGTTGCACATTTTTTTTTTTTTTGTATATCGGCCGTGCAGAGCATTGCGTCCTGCAATAATTTTACATTGTCCAGGGCCAGTAGTGGTGAGGCAGGGACAGAAGACATATTTAGTGTATATAGGCAGTGGGCCTTTCCAAAAACATTTGGGAAAAAAAATCTATTTGGGCTGCCTGTGACCGTCCTCAGTGTACAGGGTCTCTGCTGGGGGTAGTTGTCCTAATTCATACGCAGCCAGCTAAGTGTTACAGCAGGCTTGCGCAAAATTCTTTCCTGCCTCTATGTTGCCTGTTACATTACCGCTGTATTCCTGTCCACAGTGAAACAGTCTGCAGTAATTTTACATTGTCCAGGGCCAGTAGTGGTGAGGCAGGGACAGAAGACATATTTAGTGTATATAGGCAGTGGGCCTTTCCAAAAACATTTGGGAAAAAAAATCTATTTGGGCTGCCTGTGACCGTCCTCAGTGTACAGGGTCTCTGCTGGGGGTAGTTGTCCTAATTCATACGCAGCCAGCTAAGTGTTACAGCAGGCTTGCGCAAAATTCTTTCCTGCCTCTATGTTGCCTGTTACATCACCGCTGTATTCCTGTCCACAGTGAAACAGTCTGCAGTAATTTTACATTGTCCAGGGCCAGTAGTGGTGAGGCAGGGACAGAAGACATATTTAGTGTATATAGGCAGTGGGCCTTTCCAAAAACATTTGGGAAAAAAAATCTATTTGGGCTGCCTGTGACCGTCCTCAGTGTACAGGGTCTCTGCTGGGGGTAGTTGTCCTAATTCATACGCAGCCAGCTAAGTGTTACAGCAGGCTTGCGCAAAATTCTTTCCTGCCTCTGTGTTGCCTGTTACATCACCGCTGTATTCCTGTCCACAGTGAAACAGTCTGCAGTAATTTTACATTGTCCAGGGCCAGTAGTGGTGAGGCAGGAACAGAAGATATATTTAGTGTATATAAACAGTGGGCCTTTCCAAAAACATTTGGGAAAAAAATCTATTTGGGCTGCCTGTGACCGTCCTCAGTGTACAGGGTCTCTGCTGGGGGTAGTTGTCCTAATTCATACGCAGCCAGCTAAGTGTTACAGCAGGCTTGCGCAAAATTCTTTCCTGGCTCTGCTGTGCGTTCCGTAAGCGAAGTCAGCTTCCAACCACAGGCCAATAAGTGGCACATTTAATTACAGCGTTCTGTTTCTGCACTACTGGTAATACAGCATGCTGAGGGGTAGGGGTAGGCCTAGAGGACGTGGACGCGGGCGAGGACGCGGAGGCCCAAGTCAGGGTGTGGGCACAGGCTGAGCCAGTGCGGTGGCCAGGGGTAAGGGCAGGGCCAGACCGAATAATCCACCAACTGTTTCCCAAAGCGCCCCCTTGCACCATGCCACCCTGCAGAGGCCTAGGTGCTCAAAGGTGTGGCAGTTTTTCACAGAGACGCCTGACGACCGATGAACAGTGGTGTGCAACCTTTGTCGCACCAAGATCAGCTGGGGAGCCACCACCACCAGCATGCGCAGGCATATGATGGCCAAGCACCCCACAAGGTGGGACGAAGGCCGTTCACCGCCTCCGGTTTCCACCACTGCCTCTCCCCCTGTGCCCCAACCTGCCACTGAGATCCAACCCCCCTCTGAGGACACAGGCACGAGTGCCTACCGGCCTGCACCCACACCCTCACCTCCGCTGTCCTCGGCCCCATCCAGCAATGTCTCTCAGCGCAGCGTCCACACGTCGCTAGCACAACTGTTTGAGTGCAAGCGCAAGTAGGCCGCCACGTACCCGCACGCTCAAGCGTTAAATGTGCACACAGCCAAATTGATCAGCCTGGAGATGCTGCCGTATAGGCTTGTGGAAACGGAGGCTTTCAAAAGCATGATGGCGGCGGCGGCCCCACGCTACTCGGTTCCCAGTCGCCACTACTTTTCCCGATGTGCCGTCCCAGCCCTACACGACCACGTCTCCCGCAACATTGTACGCGCCCTCACCAACGCGGTTACTGCCAAGGTCCACTTAACAACGGACACTGGGACAAGCACAGGCGGGCAGGGCCACTATATCTCCCTGACGGCACATTGGGTGAATTTAGTGGAGGCTGGGACAGAGTCAGAGCCTGGGACCGCTCAGCTCGGTGCTGGTAGCTGCGGCGGTGTATGCTTCCTCCACTAAACCACCCTCCTCCTCCTCCTCCTCCAACGCAACCTCTGTCTCGCAATCAAGATGTGTCAGCAGCAGCACGTCGCCAGCAGTCGGTGTCGCGCGGTGTGGCAGCACAGCGGTGGGCAAGCGTCAGCAGGCCGTGCTGAAACTACTCAGCTTAGGAGAGAAGAGGCACACGGCCCACAAACTGCTGCAGGGTCTGACAGAGCAGACCGACCGCTGGCTTGCGCCGCTGAGCCTCCAACCGGGCATGGTCGTGTGTGACAACGGCCGTAACCTGCTGGCGGCTCCGCAGCTCGGCAGCCTCATGCACGTGCCTTGCCTGGCCCATGTCTTTAATTTTGCGGTTCAGCGCTTTCTGAAAAGCTACCCACACTTGTCATACCTGCTCGGAAAGGTGCGCCGGGTCAGCGCACATTTCCACAAGTCCAAGACGGACGCTGCCACTCTGCGCACCCTGCAACATCGGTTAAATCTGCCAGTGCACCGACTGCTGTGCGACGTGCCCACACAGTGGAACTCTACGCTCCACATGTTGGCCAGACTCTATGAGCAGCGTAGAGCTATAGTGGAATACCAACTCCAACATGGGCGGCGTAGTGGGAGTCAGCCTCCTTAATTCTTTACAGAAGAGTGGGCCTGGTTGGCAGCCATCTGCCAGGTCCTTGGAAACTTTGAGGAGTCTACCCAGATGGTGAGCGGGGATGCTGCAATCATTAGCGTCACCATTCCTCTGCTATGCCTCTTGAGAAGTTCCCTGCAAAGCATAAAGGCAGACGCTTTGCGCTTGGAAACGGAGGCGGGGGAAGACAGTATGTCGCTGGATAGTCAGATCACCCTCATGTCTATATCTCAGCGCGTTGAGGAGGAGGGGGAGGAGCATGAGGAGGAGGGGGAAGAGACAGCTTGGCCCATCCTTTCAGCGTGTATGGCCGGAGGAGGAGGAGGATCCTGAAAGTGATCTTCTTAGTGAGGACAGCCATGTGTTGCGTACAGGTGGCTGACTTCATGTTAGGATGCCTTTCTCGAGACCCTCGCGTTACACGCATTCTGGCCACTACGGATTACTGGGTGTACACACTGCTCGACCCACGGTATAAGGAGAATCTTTCCACTCTCATACCCAAAGAGGAAAGGGGTTCGAGAGTGATGCTATACCACAGGACCCTGGCGGACAAACTGATGGTAACATTCCCATCCGACAGCGCTAGTGGCAGAAGGTGCAGTTCCGAGGGCCAGGTAGCAGGGGAGGCGCAGAGATGAGGCAGCATGTACAGTGCAGGCAGGGGAACATTCTCCAAGGCCTTTGCCAGCTTTATGGCTCCCCAGCAAGACTGTGTCACCGCTCCCCAGTCAAGGCTGAGTTGGCGGGAGCACTGTAAAAGGATGGTGAGGGAGTATGTAGCCGATCGCACGACCGTCCTCGGTGACGCCTCTGCCCCCTACAACTACTGGGTGTCAAAGCTGGACACGTGGCCTGAACTCGCGCTGTATGCCCTGGAGGTGCTTGCTTGTCCTGCGGCTAGCGTCTTGTCAGAGAGGGTGTTTAGTGCGGCTGGGGGAATCATCACGGATAAGCGTACCCGCCTGTCAACCGACAGTGCCGACAGGCTTACACTCATCAAGATGAACAAAGCCTGGATTTCCCCAGACTTCTCTTCTCCACCAGAGGACAGCAGCGATACCTAAGCAATACGTAGGCTGCACCCGCGGATAGAAGCATCGTTCTCTATCACCATCAAAAACGGGGACATTTTTACTTTATCAATCTGTGTATTCTATTCATCCTCCTCCTCCTGCTCCTCCTCCTGTAACCTCACGTAATCACGCCGAACGGGCAATTTTTCTTAGGCCCACAAGGCTCAGTCATATAATTTTTGTAAACAATTTTTATACGTTTCAATGCTCATTAAAGCGTTGAAACTTTCACCTGAACCAATTTTTATTTTAACTGGGCTGCCTCCAGGCCTAGTTACCAATTAAGCCACTATAACCAAAGCCATTAATGGGTTTCACCTGCCCTCTTGGTTGGGCATGGGCAATTTTTCTGACGTACATTAGTACTGTTGGTACACCAATTTTTTGGGGCCCTCGCCTACAGTGTAATCCAATTAATTTTTTGCCCACCTGCATTAAAGCTGACGTTACATCAGCTGTGCTGGGCACTGCAATGGGATATATTTATGTACCGCCGGTGGGTTCCAGGGAGCCACTCATGCTGTGGGTTCACAGGGAGTTGTAACTGCATGTGTCTACTTCTAAAGAACCCCAGTCTGACTGGGGCATGCAGTGTGGGCTGAAGCCCACCTGCATTTAACATGACATTACCTCAGCTGTGATGGGCAATGCAATGGGATATATTTATGTACCGCCAGTGGCGTCCTGGCACCCACCCATGCTGTGGGTCCACAGGGAGTTGTAACTGCATGTGTCCACTTCTAAAGAACCCCAGTCTGACTGGGGCATGCAGTGTGGGCCGAAGCCCACCTGCATTTAATCGGACGTTACCTCAGCTGTCCAGGGCACTGCAATGGGATACATTTATGTACAGCCGGTGGGTTCCAGGGAGCCACCCATGCTGTGGGTGCACACGGAATTCCCATTGCGGAGTTGGGGATTCCCAGTTGTACCTGCCTGTGACTATTTATAAAAAAACGCGGTCTGACTGGGGCATGTAGACACCTTGACAGAATGAATAGTGTGTGGCACATAGGTTCCCCATTGCTATGCCCACGTGTGCAGCTCCTGATGGCGGTGGCACAGGATTATATTTCTCATTGAGAGCAGCTGAAGGCTGTGCAGGGACACTTTGGTGTGCGCTGTGGACACTGGGTCGTGCGGGGGGGGGGGGGGGGGGGGGGGGGGGGTTGGGCAGCATGTAACCCAGGATAAGTGGCAGCGGAGTGTCATGCAGACAGTGATTGTGCTTTGTTGGAGGTAGTGTGGTGCTTAGCTAAGGTATGCATTGCTAATGAGGGCTTTTCAGAAGTAAAAGTTGTTGGGAGGAGGGGGGGGGGCACTCTTGCCGCTATCGTGGCTTAATAGTGGGACCTGGGAACTTGAGATGCAGCCCAACATGTAGCCCCTCGCCTGCCCTATCGGTTTCTGTGTCGTTCCCATTACTTTCTTGAATTGCCCAGATTTTCACAAATGAAAACCTTAGCGAGCATCGGCGATATACAAAAATGCTCAGGTCGCCCATTGACTTCAATGGGGTTCGTTACTCGAAACGAACCCTCGAGCATCGCGATAATTTCGTCCCGAGTAACGAGCACCCGAGCATTTTGGTGCTCGCTCATCTCTAGTCAAGAAGTTGGCCGCATCTGAAATTTTTGTCTGATAGATGAAATATCTTTATTTCAAAGAAAGATCTTTCATGCACAAATAATCTTTTATTGACAGAACATTCGCAGAAAGATCTTTCATCCATCTCCCAGTGTCATTGAACATCTATTGCCATTGACAGAACATTCGCAGAAAGATCTTTCATCCTTCCACCAGTGTCATTGAACATCTATGGCCAGATTGAACCACTGTGCTGACCAATATGGACTAAAACTAGAGATGAGCGAGCACCAAAATGCTCGGGTGCTCGTTACTCGGGACGAACTTTTCGCGATGCTCGAGGGTTCGTTTCGAGTAACGAACCCCATTGAAGTCAATGGGCGACCCGAGCATTTTTGTATTTCGCCGATGCTCGCTAAGGTTTCCTTGTGTGAAAATCTGGGCAATTCAAGAAAGTGATGGGAACGACACAGCAACGGATAGGGCAGGCGAGGGGCTACATGTTGGGCTGCATCTCAAGTTCACAGGTCCCACTATTAAGCCACAATAGCGGCAAGAGTGGGCCCCCCCCCTCCCAAAAACTTTTACTTCTGAAAAGCCCTCATTAGCATGGCATACCTTTGCTAAGCACCACACTACCTCCAACAAAGCACAATCACTGCCTGCATGACACTCCACTGCCACTTCTCCTGGGTTACATGCTGCCCAACCCCCCCCCCCTCCCCCCCACAGCGCACACCAAAGTGTCCCTGCGCAGCCTTCAGCTGCCCTCATGCCACACCACCCTCATGTCTATTTAGAAGTGCGTCTGCCATGACGAGGAACCGCAGGCACACACTGCAGAGGGTTGGCACGGCTAGGCAGCGACCCTCTTTAAAAGGGGCGGGGCGATAGCCCACAATGCTGTACAGAAGCAATGAGAAATAGAATCCTGTGCCACCGCCATCAGGAGCTGCACATGTGGGCATAGCAATGGGGAACCTATGTGCCACACACTATTCATTCTGTCAAGGTGTCTCTGCATGCCCCAGTCAGACCGGGCTTTTTAATTCATAGACACAGGCAGGTACAACTCCCTATTGTGAAGTCCCTGTCGAACGACAGCATGGGTGGCTCCCTGGAACCCACCGGCGATACTCAAAAATATCCCATTGCATTGCCCAACACAGCTGAGGTAGTAATGTCGTGCTTAATGCAGGTGGGCTTCGGCCCACACTGCATGCCCCAGTCTGACTGGGGTTCTTTACAAGTGGACACATGTAGGTTAAACTCCGTGTGCACCTACAGCATGGGTGGCTCCCTGGAACCCACCGGCGGTACATAAAAATATCCCATTGCATTGCTCAACACAGCTGAGGTAGTAATGTCGTGCTTAATGCAGGTGGGCTTCGGCCCACACTGCATGCCCCAGTCAGACTGGGGTTCTTTACAAGTGGAAACAGATGCATTTATAATTCCCTGTGGACCCACAGCATGGGTGGGTGCCAGGAAGCCACCGGCGGTACATAGAAATATCCCATTGCATTGCCCAACACAGCTGAGGTAGTAATGTTGTGCTTAATACAGGTGGGCTTCGGCCCACACTGCATGCCCCAGTCAGACTGGGGTTCTTTACAAGTGGACAGATGTAGGTTAAACTCTGTGTGCACCTACAGCATGGGTGGCTCCCTGGAACCCACCGGCGGTACATAAAAATATCCCATTGCATTGCTCAACACAGCTGTGGTAGTAATGTCGTGCTTAATGCAGGTGGGCTTCGGCCCACACTGCATGCCCCAGTCTGACTGGGGTTCTTTACAAGTGGAATCAGATGCATTTATAATTCCCTGTGGACCCACAGCATGGGTGGGTGCCAGGAAGCCACCGGCGGTACACAAAAATATCACATTGCCTTGCCCAACACAGCGGATGTAACGTCAGCTGTAATGCAGGTGGGCTAAAAATTCATTTGATTACACTGTAGGCGAGGGCCCACAAAAATTGCTGTATCAACAGTACTAATGTACATCAAAAAAATTGGCCATGGCCAACCAAGAGGGCAGGTGAAACCCATTAATCGCTTTGGTTAATGTGGCTTAAGTGGTAACTAGGCCTGGAGGCAGCCCAGTTTAACTAAAAATTGGTTCAAGTTAAAGTTTCAACGCTTTTAAGAGCATTGAAACATATAAAAATTGTTTAGAAAAATTATGAGTGAGCCTTGTGGCCCTAGGAAAAATTGCCCGTTCAGCGTGATTACGTGAGGTTTCAGGAGGAGGAGCAGGAGGAGGAATATTAGACACAGATTGATGAAGCAGAAATGTCCCCGTTTTGGATGGTGAGAGAGAACGTAGCTTCCATCCGCGGGTGCAGCCTACGTATTGCTTACGTATCGCTGCTGTCTGCTGGTGGAGAAGAGAAGTCTGGGGAAATCCAGGCTTTGTTCATCTTGATGAGTGTTAGCCTGTCGGCACTGTCGGTTGACAGGCGGGTACGCTTATCTGTGATGATTCCCCCAGCCGCACTAAACACCCTTTCCGACAAGACGCTAGCCGCAGGACAAGCAAGCACCTCCAGGGCATACAGCGCTAGTTCAGGCCACGTGTCCAGCTTCGACACCCAGTAGTTGTAGGGTGCAGAGGCGTCACCGAGGATGGTCGTGCGATCGGCTACGTACTCCCTCACCATCCTTTTACAGTGCTCCCGCCAACTCAGCCTTGACTGGGGAGCGGTGACACAGTCTTGCTGGGGAGCCATAAAGCTGGCCAGGCCCTTAAAGACTGTTGCACTGCCTGGGCTGTACATGCTGCTCGATCTCCGCACCTCCCCTGCTACCTGGCCCTCGGAACTGCGCCTTCTGCCACTAGCGCTGTCGGATGGGAATTTTACCATCAGCTTGTCCGCCAGGGTCCTGTGGTATAGCAACACTCTCGAACCCCTTTCCTCTTCGGGAATGAGAGTGGAAAGGTTCTCCTTATAGCGTGGGTCGAGCAGTGTGTACACCCAGTAATCCGTAGTGGCCAGAATGCGTTGAATGCGAGGGTCACGAGAAAGGCATCCTAACATGAAGTCAGCCATGTGTGCCAGGGTACCTGTACGCAACACATGGCTGTCCGCACTAGGAAGATCACTTTCAGGATCCTCCTCCTCAGGCCATACACGCTGAAATGATGACAGGCAAGCAGCATGGGTACCGTCAGCAGTGGGCCAAGCTGTCTCTTCCCCCTCCTCCTCATCCTCCTCATGCTACTCCTCCTCCTGCTGAACGTGCTGAGATATAGACAGGAGGGTGCTCTGACTATCCAGCGACATACTGTCTTCCCCCGGCTCCGTTTCCGAGCGCAAATCGGCTGCCTTTATGGTTTGCAGGGAACTTCTCAAGATGCATAGCAGAGGAATGGTGACGCTAATGATTGCAGCATCGCCGCTCACCACCTGGGTAGACTCCTCAAAGTTTCCAAGGACCTGGCAGATGTCTGCCAACCAGGCCCACTCTTCTGAAAAGAATTGAGGAGGCTGACTCCCACTGCGCCGCCCATGTTGGAGTTGGTATTCCACTATAGCTCTACGCTGCTCATAGAGCCTAGCCAACATGTGGAGCGTAGAGTTCCACCGTGTGGGCACGTCGCACAGCAGTCGGTGCACTGGCAGATTAAACCGATGTTGCAGGGTGCGCAGGGTGGCAGCGTCCCTGTGGGACTTGCGGAAATGTGCGCAGAGCCGGCGCACCTTTACGAGCAGGTCTGACAAGCGTGGGTAGCTTTTCAGAAAGCGCTGAACCACCAAATTAAAGACGTGGGCCAGGCATGGCACGTGCGTGAGGCTGCCGAGCTGCAGAGCCGCCACCAGGTTACGGCCGTTGTCACACACGACCATGCCCGGTTGGAGGCTCAGCGGCGCAAGCCAACGGTCGGTCTGCTCTGTCAGACCCTGCAGCAGTTCGTGGGCCGTGTGCCTCTTCTCTCCTAAGCTGAGTAGTTTCAGCACGGCCTGCTGACGCTTGTCCACCGCTGTGCTGCCACGCCGCGCGACACCGACTGCTGGCGACGTCCTGCTGCTGCTGACACATCTTGATTGCGAGACAGAGGTTGAGGAGGAGGGGGAGGAGGAGGGTGCTTTAGTGGAAGAAGCATACACCGCCGAACATACCACCACCGAGCTGGGGACCGCAATTCTGTGGGTGGGTAGGACGTGAGCGGTCCCAGGCTCTGACTCTGTCCCAGCCTCCACTAAATTCACCCAATGTGCCGTCAGGGAGATGTAGTGGCCCTGCCCGCCTGTGCTTGTCCACGTGTCCGTAGTTAAGTGGACCTTGCCACTAACCGCATTGGTGAGGGCGCGTACAATGTTGCGGGAGACGTGGTCGTGCAGGGCTGTGACGGCACATCGGGAAAAGTAGTGGCGACTGGGAACTGAGTAGCGCGGGGCCGCCGCCGCCATCATAGCTTTGAAGGACTCCGTTTCCACAACCCTATACGGCAGCATCTCAAGGCTGATAAATTTGGCTATGTGGACGGTTAACGATTGAGCGTGCGGGTGCGTGGTGGCGTACTTGCGCTTGCGCTCCAACAGTTGCGCTAGCGACGGCTGGACTGTGCGGTGCGAGACATTGGTGGATGGGGCCGAGGACAGCAGAGGTGAGGGTGTGGGTGCAGGCCATGAGACGGTCGTGCCTGTGTCCTGAGAGGGGGGTTGGATCTCAGTGGCAGGTTGGGGCACAGGGGGAGAGGCAGCGGTGCAAACCGGAGGCGGTGAACGGCCTTCGTCCCACCTTGTGGGGTGCTTGGCCATCATATGTCTGCGCATGCTGGTGGTGGTCAGGCTGTTGGTGGTGGCTCCCCGGCTGATCTTGGCGCGACAAAGGTTGCACACCACTGTTCGTCGGTCGTCAGGCGTCTCGGTGAAAAACTGCCAGACCTTAGAGCACCTCAGCCTCTGCAGGGTGGCATGGCGCGAGGGGGCGCTTTGGGAAACACTTGGTGGATTATTCGGTCTGGCCCTGCCTCTACCCCTGGCCACTGCACTGCCTCTTGCAACCTGCCCTGCTGCTGCCCGTGCCTCCCCCTCTGAAGACCTGTCCTGTGTAGGCGTTGCACACCAGGTGGGGTCAGTCACCTCATCGTCCTGCTGCTCTTCCTCCGAATCCTCTGTGCGCTGCTCCCTCGGACTTACTGCCCTTACTACTACCTCACTGCAAGACAACTGTGTCTCATCGTCATCGTCCTCCTCACCCACTGAAAGGTCTTGAGACAGTTGGCGTAAGTCCCCAGCCTCTTCCCCCGGACCCCGGGAACTTTCGAATGGTTGGGCATCAGTGACGATAAACTCCTCTGGTGGGAGAGGAACCGCTGCTGCCCAATCTAAGCAGGGGCCCGAGAACAGTTCCTGGGAGTGTTCCCGTTCCTGAGCAGGTGTCATTGTAGTGGAGTGAGGAGGCTGGGAGGAAGGAGGAGCAGCAGACAGAGGATTCGGATTTGCAGCAGTGGACGGCGCAGAACTGTGGCTGGACGATAGGTTGCTCGAAGCACTTTCTGCCATCCAGGACAGGACCTGCTCACACTGCTCATTTTCTAATAAAGGTCTCCCGCGTGGACCCATTAATTGGGCGATGAATGTGGGGACGCCAGAAACGTGCCTCTCTCCTAATCGCGCAGCAGTCGGCTGCGACACACCTGGATCAGGAGCTCGGCCTGTGCCCACACCCTCACTTGGCCCTCCGCGTCCTCGGCCGTGTCCACGTCCTCTAGGCCTACCCCTACCCCTCAGCATGCTGTATTACCAGTGATTTGATTTCCCAGGCAGGAAATAAATTGGCGCAAGCCTGCAGGTCAAATATAATTTTTTCGCTTTTTTGCAAAGGGAAGGCCCCACTGCGTATATTCAATGAACAATACGTTTAATAACTGTGGTGTGGCCCTGAAAAAGTGTCACACAACTTTAGTGTAGCAGAGTTATTAACTCTGGCAGAGCAGGTATTTGCCAGTCAGGAAAGAAAATGGCGCAAGCCTGCAGTAAACCGTAGCTGGTTGCGTCTGATTTTTGTACGTTCTCCACGCAGCACACACGTACACGGAGACCTTAGGACTGACACAGGCAGGCCAAATATAATTTTTTCGCTTTTTTGCAAAGGGAAGGCCCCACTGCGTATATTCAATGAGCAATACGTTTAATAACTGTGGTGTGGCCCTGAAAAAGTGTCACACAACTTTAGTGTAGCAGAGTTATTAACTCTGGCAGAGCAGGTATTTGCCAGTCAGGAAAGACAATGGCGCAAGCCTGCAGTAAACCGTAGCTGGTTGCGTCTGATTTTTGTACGTTCTCCACGCAGCACACACGTACACGGAGACCTTAGGACTGACACAGGCAGGCCAAATATAATTTTTTCGCTTTTTTGCAAAGGGAAGGCCCCACTGCGTATATTCAATGAACAATAACTGTGTTATGGCCCTGCCTACACAATTCTGTCCCTGTAGTATCAATGGAGGGTGCAATGCTCTGCACAGACGATTTTTAGAAGAAAAAAAAAAATGCAACACTGCTAACAGCAGCCAGCACAGTACTGCACACGGTTAAATTTGGCCCTAGAAGGGACCGTTGAGGTTCTTGAAGGCTACACTCACTCCTAACACGCTCCCTGCCTAAGCACCACTTCTGTCCCTAATGCCGGGTGCAATGCTCTGCACTGCCGATATTGAGAGAAAAAAAAAAAACACTGCTAGCAGCAGCCTGCACACAGGTAGATGTGGCCCTAAGAAGGACCTTTGGGGTTCTTGAAGCCTACACTAACTCCTAACGCTCTCCCTACAGCAGCTCAGGCACCAGCAGCACTGTCCCTCAGCTAACTCACAAGGCATCTGAGGCAAGCCGCGGGAGGGGCCGACTTTTATACTCGGGTGACATCTGATCTTCCCAGCCACTCACAGCAGGGGGGTGGTATAGGGCTTGAACGTCACAGGGGGAAGTTGTAATGCCTTCCCTGTCTTTCAATTGGCAAGAAAAGCGCGCTAACGTCTCAGAGAGGAAACTGAAAGTAACCAGAACACCGCGTGGTACTCGTTACGAGTAACGAGCATCCCGAACACCCTAATATTCGCACGAATATCAAGCTCGGACGAGTACGTTCGCTCATCTCTAACTAAAACGTGTATTGCTACATCTGCAAGTTGACCATTCATTCAATGGCTGTTCAATTAGTTACCCGCTTCTGTCTGATGTTTATGGCCAGCTTAAGATCCACTAGTTGCCAGTAAGGGCCTTTTATGCAGGCCGATGATTGGGAACCAACGTTGTACTGAATATCCTGTGGATAAGTATAACTTCTAATCATACGGTACCACTTTAATACATTTACTGACCACCTAATTCAAGCTGCTCCAGGCCCCTGTCATCTCACATGATCTCTGTATCTGCTTTGTGGACCAGTAGTCTTTTGTCTATTCAGTCCTATGGGAACCGCAATGTAATTAGGAGTGAATGGAGAAAATAACGTCTGGTCTGCTATAGGACTCTGCTCAAATCAGTGGGGGTCACGTGAAGCAACAGGGAGTGGAGTGGGTCTCTCATGAATAAAGCAATCAGGAAGTGTATAAACTGCACTACAAAACACTTTGACTTAGTTGCAGATTGTGAAAGCCTAGAATAATGCTTCAAGCACATAATTCCTTTAACCAGCTTTTACAGTTCATAAAGCAACGGTCAGCAGTGAAAAAAAATACAGCTTATAATGAATTATTTTTTTTAACTAGACAGAAGTCCTTGTATTTGTAATCATACAGCCACATATACTGGAATTATTCCTAGCTTATGTACTTGATGTACTCTTTCAAAGTTTCATTTTCTCTTTTTAATTATTTTATATTACTTCACTGATAAGAAATTCTCTATGAAATGCTTATTAATGTGCACAAGCCATAACCTCACAATGATTCGCTATGAAATGCTTATTGTATTATGATTGGATGTTGACTAGATGAAGCGAGCTCGTGATCAGCTCCTGAAGGTACTAAGTTTACTATATAAGGTGTTGTTATGTCTTCCAGACCCATGGACTAGCCAACTCAGACGGAACTGCAGAACTGCGAAACAAACTTCATACTCACCCACAGGTGAACTGGACTCCATACTCGTGGACAGACATGAACCAATGACTGACAAGCGCTCAAAACCCTTACTTGTATACCTGCACACATTGCCAGATGGAATAACTATAGAATGTATGAGGTATTAGTTCGTATTTTGGCCAAGATACCTAAGCCTGCAAGGCCACTTCAAGGGTCCTTGTTGTCTCGCGGGTCCTTACTTTAACAACTAACCCCAGGAAACCTGGCTGCATGCGGGCCGAAAGTCCCAACAGGGACGCCCCTGCGCTGTAGTCTAGGGACCTACCTTATCCTGGATGATAAAGGAACCACAGCAAGATACAGGTCACACTATATGTACCAAAATCTGCACAGACACGCAGGAACATGACACTGTTCACACCTAAACACACTAAACAAACCGGGAAAGACCAGCAACCTCTAGCAGAGGAGCTGGTATGTATGAGCAGCAGACTAGTGATGATTGGCTGGCTGGAGACATCCATACCCAGCCAGCTCAATCAACCCCCACCTGTTGGTCGGTGCTGCTAAGTAGTTCGCCTGTTCTAATTTTATAATGAGTGGACTACTTAGCGCATCGCTTAATAAATTACAGCAGTGGCTTTCAGCACTCACACTCAGGAAAGGACATAGAAGGTAAGTAGAACACTTATATCTCCGGACTCAGTGGGTCACTTACTTTCAACCCATAAGCTTAGCTTATAGTGCTAAAAGGAGGTGACAGAGTCTCCTTAAAGATGCACTCCAGTGACATTTTTTATCATGCACTCTGTGTGTTTTGGAGTGATCAATTAAAGGGGTTGTCTCACGCCGAAACTGTTTATTTTTTTTCAATAGGCCCCCCGGTCGGCGCGAGACAAACACAAGGGATGGGTTAAAAAAAAACAACGTTTAGTACTTACCCGAATCCCCGCTCTGCGGCGACTTCTTACTTAACTTACCAAGATGGCCGCCGGGATCTTCACCCACGATGCACCGCGGGTCTTCTCCCATGGTGCGCCGAGGGCTCTGTGCGGTCCATTGCCGATTCCAGCCTCCTGATTGGCTGGAATCGGCACACGTGACGGGGCGGAGCTACGAGGACCAGCTCTCCGGCACGAGCGGCCCCATTCACCACGGAGAAGACCGCACAGCGCAAGCGCATCTAAAATCGCCAGAAGACAGCGAATTTAGACGGATCCATGGCAACGGGGACGCTAGCAACGGAGCAGGTAAGTGAATAACTTCTGTATGGCTCATAATTAATGCACGATGTACATTACAAAGTGCATTAATATGGCCATACAGAAGTATATAACCCCACTTGATTTCATGAGAAAACCCCTTTAATTTAGGTGATACTGAAAGGATATCGATCTTAGCCTTATCAATCGGGTATGCCTAATTGCATATACGATGCATCGGAGAATACTTGTGAAACAGACAAGATGATGTTTCAAGCTTCTCTTCTTCTGAAGCACATTTGTTAAGCACATCTGTCTGAGTGTGCTACTGGAATCTGTTGTACTACATGAGTTTCCATTGCTGCTGGATGTGTAATAAGCACAGTAATAATTCTATGAAATTAGAATGCGCCTCAGGCAATTAGTTGCATATAACAATATATGAAAGGTGAATAATTAACTCACCTGGTGCTCGAAGGGTTAACCCTTTATGGGAAAAACCCTGTTGTCTACGTTGGCTTTGAATAGGTTCCTTTTCCGTCCATTGTCTCCTTGGTAGAGGAGAGGCATCCGGGAGACTCCAGGCTTTTGCTTATATGCAAAGTCGGTTTGAAAGGATCAATGTACAATGATAAAATATACCCGTCATGAACAGGAAAACTCCTATTTAAATGTTCTTTTATTTTCGCTACGCGTTTCAGCACACTTCAATGTGCCTTTGTCAAGCTTAATTCAGACTTAAAACATATATATATATATACTGCTTAGGAGAGAAGAGGCACACGGCCCACGAACTGCTGCAGGGTCTGACAGAGCAGACCGACCGCTGGCTTGCGCCGCTGAGCCTCCAACCGGCATGGTCGTGTGTGACAACGGCCGTAACCTGGTGGCGGCTCCGCAGCTCGGCAGCCTCATGCACGTGCCATGCCTGGCCCATGTCTTTAATTTGGGGGTTCAGCGCTTTCTGAAAAGCTACCCACACTTGTCATACCTGCTCGGAAAGGTGCGCCGGGTCAGCGCACATTTCCGCAAGTCCAAGATGGACGCTGCCACTCTGCGGATCCTGCAACATCGGTTTAATCTGCCAGTGCACCGACTGCTGTGCGACGTGCCCACACGGTGGAACTCTATGCTCCACATGTTGGCCGGGCTCTATGAGCAGCGTAGAGCTATAGTGGAATACCAACTCCAACATGGGCGGCGTAGTGGGAGTCAGCCTCCTCAATTCTTTACAGAAGAGTGGGCCTGGTTGGCAGCCATCTGCCAGGTCCTTGGAAACTTTGAGGAGTCTATCCAGATGGTGAGCGGGGATGCTGCAATCATTAGCGTCACCATTCCTCTGCTATGCCTCTTGAGAAGTTCCCTGCAAAGCATAAAGGCAGACGCTTTGCGCTTGGAAACGAAGGCGGGGGAAGACAGTATGTCGCTGGATAGTCAGAGCACCCTCATGTCTATATCTCAGCGCGTTGAGGAGGAGGGGGAGGAGCATGAGGAGGAGGGGGAAGAGACAGCTTGGCCCATCCTTTCAGCGTGTATGGCCGGAGGAGGAGGATCCTGAAAGTGATCTTCTTAGTGAGGGCAGCCATGTGTTGCGTACAGTTGGCTGACTTCATGTTAGGATGCCTTTCTCGAGACCCTCGCGTTACACGCATTCTGGCCACTACGGATTACTGGGTGTACACACTGCTCGACCCACGGTATAAGGAGAATCTTTCCACTCTCATACCCAAAGAGGAAAGGGGTTCGAGAGTGATGCTATACCACAGGACCCTGGCGGACAAACTGATGGTAACATTCCCATCCGACAGCGCTAGTGGCAGAAGGTGCAGTTCCGAGGGCCAGGTAGCAGGGGAGGCGCAGAGATGAGGCAGCATGTACAGCGCAGGCAGGGGAACATTCTCCAAGGCCTTTGCCAGCTTTATGGCTCCCCAGCAAGACTGTGTCACCGCTCCCCAGTCAAGGCTGAGTTGGCGGGAGCACTGTAAAAGGATGGTGAGGGAGTACGTAGCCGATCGCACGACCGTCCTCGGTGACGCCTCTGCCCCCTACAACTACTGGGTGTCGAAGCTGGACACGTGGCCTGAACTCGCGCTGTATGCCCTGGAGGTGCTTGCTTGTCCTGCGGCTAGCGTCTTGTCAGAGAGGGTGTTTAGTGCGGCTGGGGGAATCATCACGGATAAGCGTACCCGCCTGTCAACCGACAGTGCCGACAGGCTTACACTCATCAAGATGAACAAAGCCTGGATTTCCCCAGACTTCTCTTCTCCACCAGCGGACAGCAGCGATACCTAAGCAATTAGTAGGCTGCACCCGCGGATAGAAGCATCGTTCTCTATCACCATCAAAAACGGGGACCTTTTTGCTTTATCAATCTGTGTATTCTATTCATCCTCCTCCTCCTGCTCCTCCTCCTGTAACCTCACGTAATCACGCCGAACGGGCAATTTTTCTTAGGCCCACAAGGCTCAGTCATATAATTTTTGTAAACAAGTTTTATACGTTTCAATGCTCATTAAAGCGTTGAAACTTTCACCTGAACCAATTTTTATTTTAACTGGGCTGCCTCCAGGCCTAGTTACCAATTAAGCCACTATAACCAAAGCGATTAATGGGTTTCACCTGCCCTCTTGGTTGGGCATGGGCAATTTTTCTGACGTACATTAGTACTGTTGGTACACCAATTTTTTGGGGCCCTCGCCTACAGTGTAATCCAATTAATTTTTTGCCCACCTGCATTAAAGCTGACGTTACATCAGCTGTGCTGGGTACTGCAATGGGATATATTTATGTACCGCCGGTGGGTTCCAGGGAGCCACTCATGCTGTGGGTTCACAGGGAGTTGTAACTGCATGTGTCTACTTCTAAAGAACCCCAGTCTGACTGGGGCATGCAGTGTGGGCCGAAGCCCACCTGCATTTAACATGACATTACCTCAGCTGTGATGGGCAATGCAATGGGATATATTTATGTACCGCCAGTGGCGTCCTGGCACCCACCCATGCTGTGGGTCCACAGGGAGTTGTAACTGCATGTGTCCACTTCTAAAGAACCCCAGTCTGACTGAAGCATGCAGTGTGGGCCGAAGCCCACCTGCATTTAATCGGACGTTACCTCAGCTGTCCAGGGCACTGCAATGGGATACATTTATGTACAGCCGGTGGGTTCCAGGGAGCCACCCATGCTGTGGGTGCACACGGAATTCCCATTGCGGAGTTGGGGATTCCCAGTTGTACCTGCCTGTGACTATTTATAAAAAAACGCGGTCTGACTGGGGCATGCAGACACCTTGACAGAATGAATAGTGTGTGGCACATAGGTTCCCCATTGCTATGCCCACGTGTGCAGCTCCTGATGGCGGTGGCACAGGATTATATTTCTCATTGCTTCTGTACAGCATTGTGGGCTATCGCCCCTTTTAAAGAGGGTCGCTGCCTAGCCGTGCCAACCCTCTGCAGTGTGTGCCTGCGGTTCCTCCTCATGGAAGACGCACTTATAAATAGACATGAAGGTGGTGTGGCATGAGAGCAGCTGAAGGCTGTGCAGGGACACTTTGGTGTGCGCTGTGGACACTGGGTCGTGCGGGGGGGGGGGGGTTGGGCAGCATGTAACCCAGGATAAGTGGCAGCGGAGTGTCATGCAGACAGTGATTGTGCTTTGTTGGAGGTAGTGTGGTGCTTAGCTAAGGTATGCATTGCTAATGAGGGCTTTTCAGAAGTAAAAGTTGTTGGGAGGGGGGGGCCCACTCTTGCCGCTATTGTGGCTTAATAGTGGGACCTGGGAACTTGAGATGCAGCCCAACATGTAGCCCCTCGCCTGCCCTATCCGTTTCTGTGTCGTTCCCATCACTTTCTTGAATTGCCCAGATTTTCACAAATGAAAACCTTAGCGAACATCGGCGATATACAAAAATGCTCAGGTCGCCCATTGACTTCAATGGGGTTCGTTACTCGAAATGAACCCTCGAGCATCGCGATAATTTCGTCCCGTGTAACGAGCACCCGAGCATTTTGGTGCTCGCTCATCTCTAGTCAAGACCTATTATTTGATGCAGCAGGGAATTGCAGCAACTGAATTCTGCCACTGATGTCCTATCTTTTTGTTACTATTTTTTGACACAGCTACAAATCATTCACCTGATGGTTTCCATGGGAAAGCATTGGTTTTATTAGTCGCGATTTTTGAAGCATGTAACTTAGCTGCAGAAAATCGTCTATTTGAAAGAGGCCTTAATCACATCTTCTGTAGGTGCCCATACACATTAAATTAAACGTGATAAAAATGGACGATTTCAATCAGAAGGACTGTTTGTTGGGTGAAGTTTAACAACGATTGTTTCAGCCGACCGATGACAGTCATTGTCTGGAAAGAAGTTGGCCGCATCTGAAATTTTTGTCTGATAGATGAAACATCTTTATTTCAAAGAAAGATCTTTCATGCACAAATCATCTTTTATTGACAGAACATTCGCAGAAAGATCTTTCATCCATCTCCCAGTGTCATTGAACATCTATTGCCATTGACAGAACATTCGCAGAAAGATCTTTCATCCTTCCACCAGTGTCATTGAACATCTATGGCCAGATTGAACCACTGTGCTGACCAATATGGACTAAAACGTGTATTGCTACATCTGCAAGATGACCATTCATTCAATGGCTGTTCAATTAGTTACCCGCTTCTGTCTGATGTTTATGGCCAGCTTAAGATCCACTAGTTGCCAGTAAGGGCCTTTTATGCAGGCCGATGATTGGGAACCAACGTTGTACTGAATATCCTGTGGATAAGTATAACTTCTAATCATACGGTACCACTTTAATACATTTACTGACCACCTAATTCAAGCTGCTCCAGGCCCCTGTCATCTCACATGATCTCTGTATCTGCTTTGTGGACCAGTAGTCTTTTGTCTATTCAGTCCTATGGGAACCGCAATGTAATTAGGAGTGAATGGAGAAAATAACGTCTGGTCTGCTATAGGACTCTGCTCAAATCAGTGGGGGTCACGTGAAGCAACAGGGAGTGGAGTGGCTCTCTCATGAATAAAGCAATCAGGAAGTGTATAAACTGCACTACAAAACACTTTGACTTAGTTGCAGATTGTGAAAGTAGCCTAGAATAATGCTTCAAGCACATAATTCCTTCAACCAGCTTTTACAGTTCATAAAGCAACGGTCAGGAGTGAAAAAAAATACAGCTTATAATGAATTATTTTTTTTAACTAGACAGAAGTCCTTGTATTTGTAATCATACAGCCACATATACTGGAATTATTCCTAGCTTATGTACTTGATGTAC
Source organism: Eleutherodactylus coqui (assembly GCF_035609145.1). NCBI lineage: Eukaryota > Metazoa > Chordata > Amphibia > Anura > Eleutherodactylidae > Eleutherodactylus > Eleutherodactylus coqui. The sequence goes on from NC_089842.1 coordinate 206,032,541, forward strand.
TCTTTCAAAGTTTCATTTTCTCTTTTTAATTATTTTATATTACTTCACTGATAAGAAATTCTCTATGAAATGCTTATTAATGTGCACAAGCCATAACCTCACAATGATTCGCTATGAAATGCTTATTGTATTATGATTGGATGTTGACTAGATGAAGCGAGCTCGTGATCAGCTCCTGAAGGTACTAAGTTTACTATATAAGGTGTTGTTATGTCTTCCAGACCCATGGACTAGCCAACTCAGACGGAACTGCAGAACTGCGAAACAAACTTCATACTCACCCACAGGCGAACTGGACTCCATACTCGTGGACAGACATGAACCAATGACTGACAAGCGCTCAAAACCCTTACTTGTATACCTGCACACATTGCCAGATGGAATAACTATAGAATGTATGAGGTATTAGTTCGTATTTTGGCCAAGATACCTAAGCCTGCAAGGCCACTTCAAGGGTCCTTGTTGTCTCGCGGGTCCTTACTTTAACAACTAACCCCAGGAAACCTGGCTGCATGCGGGCCGAAAGTCCCAACAGGGATGCCCCTGCGCTGTAGTCTAGGGACCTACCTTATCCTGGATGATAAAGGAACCACAGCAAGATACAGGTCACACTATATGTACCAAAATCTGCACAGACACGCAGGAACATGACACTGTTCACACCTAAACACACTAAACAAACCGGGAAAGACCAGCAACCTCTAGCAGAGAAGCTGGTATGTATGAGCAGCAGACTAGTGATGATTGGCTGGCTGGAGACATCCATACCCAGCCAGCTCAATCAACCCCCACCTGTTGGTCGGTGCTGCTAAGTAGTTCGCCTGTTCTAATTTTATAATGAGTGGACTACTTAGCGCATCGCTTAATAAATTACAGCAGTGGCTTTCAGCACTCACACTCAGGAAAGGACATAGAAGGTAAGTAAAACACTTATATCTCCGGACTCAGTGGGTCACCTACTTTCAACCCATAAGCTTAGCTTATAGTGCTAAAAGGAGGTGACAGAGTCTCCTTAAAGATGCACTCCAGTGACATTTTTTATCATGCACTCTGTGTGTTTTGGAGTGATCAATTAAAGGGGTTGTCTCATGCCGAAACTGTTTATTTTTTTTTCAATAGGCCCCCCGGTCGGCGCGAGACAAACACAAGGGATGGGTTAAAAAAAAAAACGTTTAGTACTTACCCGAATCCCCGCTCTGCGGCAACTTCTTACTTAACTTACCAAGATGGCCGCCGGGATCTTCACCCACGATGCACCGTGGGTCTTCTCCCATGGTGCACCGTGGGCTCTGTGCGGTCCATTGCCGATTCCAGCCTCCTGATTGGCTGGAATCGGCACACGTGACGGGGCGGAGCTACGAGGACCAGCTCTCCGGCACGAGCGGCCCCATTCACCACAGAGAAGACCGCACAGCGCAAGCGCATCTAAAATCGCCAGAAGACAGCGAATTTAGACGGATCCATGGCGACGGGGACGCTAGCAACGGAGCAGGTAAGTGAATAACTTCTGTGTGGCTCATAATTAATGCACGATGTACATTACAAAGTGCATTAATATGGCCATACAGAAGTATATAACCCCACTTGATTTCATGAGACAACCCCTTTAATTTAGGTGATACTGAAAGGATATCGATCTTAGCCTTATCAATCGGGTATGCCTAATTGCATATACGATGCATCGGAGAATACTTGTGAAACAGACAAGATGATGTTTCAAGCTTCTCTTCTTCTGAAGCACATTTGTTAAGCACATCTGTCTGAGTGTGCTACTGGAATCTGTTGTACTACATGAGTTTCCATTGCTGCTGGGTGTGTAATAAGCACAGTAATAATTCTATGAAATTAGAATGCGCCTCAGGCAATTAGTTGCATATAACAATATATGAAAGGTGAATAATTAACTCACCTGGTGCTCGAAGGGTTAACCCTTTATGGGAAAAACCCTGTTGTCTACGTTGGCTTTGAATAGGTTCCTTTTCCGTCCATTGTCTCCTTGGTAGAGGAGAGGCATCCGGGAGACTCCAGGCTTTTGCTTATATGCAAAGTCGGTTTGAAAGGATCAATGTACAATGATAAAATATACCCGTCATGAACAGGAAAACTCCTATTTAAATGTTCTTTTATTTTCGCTACGCGTTTCAGCACACTTCAATGTGCCTTTGTCAAGCTTAATTCAGACTTAAAACATATATATATATATATATATATATATATATATATATACACACACACACACGTATACATATACATATATATATATATTACATATATATGACAGTGTGTGTGTGTGTATATATATATATATATATATATATATATATATATATATATATATATACGTAATGTTTTAAGTCTGTATTAAGCTTGACAAGGGGACATTGAAGTGTGCTGAAACGCGTAGCGAAAATAAAAGAACATTTAAATAGGAGTTTTCCTGTTCATGACCGGTATATTTTATCAGTATTTTATGTAGATATCATGTGGTAACTTTAGAAATATCATCATAACTTATGGTAATTCTCAACCATCAATAGTTGATAACATTTTCTTTGTGTGTCATATTTATTAAGTAGTTAGCCTGAAAATAGCCAAATTGCTATCCCTGCTGATAGCATCCATTTTTAATACCATTGATTTCAATGAGGTTTTAAAAAACGGGAAACAAATGGAAAGCTTTCAGCTTGCTTTTGTTGCCCTGGCAACCAAATGGCACCCTGCGATCTTATCATGTTGCGGCAGTACGGGACTCCCCAATTCCGATCGAGGCATTTAACTGCCACTGTCAGAATGGACAGTAGCATTTATAGGGTTAACAGCCACAATCAGCATTTACGCGGTTGTTGTGAGTGGTTGTCTGCTGTCAAAGACAACTGTCACCCGCATTCTATGAACACAAAACTTAAAATAAGCGAACAGCACCCAGCGCTCCGGGGAATAGCACTGCTATGTAAAAGCGTCGGCCCCGTGTCCACGAGTGCAGAATCATTATGATTCTCCGCTCGCGGCTGGCAATTCGCAGCATGCTGTCAATTGCCCCGATTCTCCGCGGTCAGCCTATCTATCAGATTAGGCTGACCGGCGGAGATTCGTGTGCGGCGCCTGCTCCTGGGCGGCGGCTCCCACAGCGGAGATCTTCTGAGGTGGTACGCTAGACGACGTTGTTGGGGAAGGTTGTGTTTATCTCCTGTGATTTTTTTTCAACTAGTTGTTTAGTTTTTCACTTATTTTGTGATGTCTGATTCATACGACTAACGTGCAGCTGTGAAATTTTATTTTCTTTTGGGAAAAAAAAGGCAACAGATATGGATGGTTCTCCCACTTAAAATGAGATGAAAATGTCCCAATTTGTGGCAAACAGGTGACTGGCTCTTCCATTATGACAACGCACCTGCCCACAAGCAATTGATGACGCCTTTGCCTCCACATTCACCCGATTTCACTCTGTGTAACTTTTTTCTATTTCCTCTGGTTAAGGGCTTATTCACACATCCGTATATCGGCCGGGTTTTCACACCCGGCCTATATACGGTGTCCCTTTCTGCAGGAATAGGAGGTGGGCCGGGCCGGAAGCAGTGCACTGAGCTCCCGCCGCCTCCCCGCCCTCTCTCCGCCCCTCGCCCCTGTTTGCAATTGGAGGGGCGGGACGGGGGCAGAGCTAAGTTCCACCCAATCCTGCCCCCTCCCATTGCAAATAGTGGCGAGTGGCAGAGAGAGGGCGGGAGCTCATTGCACTGCTCCTGGCCTGGCCCGCCTCCTCCCCCTGCAGAAAGGGACACCATATATTGGCCGGGTGTGAAAACCCGGCCGATATATGGACGTGTGAATAAGCCCTAAAAGAGACCTCAAAGGAAAATGTTTTGCTTATGTTGAAGAGGTGAAATAAAAAAACGTCATAAGTACTAAAAGACATTAATAATGATGAGTTTAAAGAATACTTTGAGCAGTGGAAAAAGCTTTCGGACAAACATAATGCTTCAGATGGAGAGAACTTGAAAGGAGCCTGTAAATGCACAAATAAACGGCATATTTTTAGTAAATGAATTCCTGTTTCTTTTAAGTACCCCCTCGTATATGACATGGTCCTCAACAATGTTTTTTTTAAACAGAGGCTTAAGGGCTCCTTCACACAGGCGTAGTTGCGTGCCAAATGTGCAGAGAATAAAACCCATTGACTTCAATGGGTTTGTTCAAATTTCAGTACGGTTATGCAAAATAAAAAAAACAGTGTGCCCTACTTTTCTGCACATTTACGCACCAAAGATCATCATAGAAGCCAAAAGGGGGATGCACAAATGCATGCATGATATGCAAAGTGATACAGAAACTCATTAGACTCAATTAGCCACTTCAAGCGATGCGTCATGTTTACCGCGCACAAATGAACATGTCCTGCTGGCGTGAAAAGTACCGCAAAATATGCCAGTACCCATGCAAAAAGGCATTTTTGTCCCGAAAATATGTTGCACTGGGACGTGTGCAAATGTGCATCCACTCATGTGAAGGAGCCCTGAGTTAGGGACCCTGAAGACAAACAATTCTCACAGCTTCTGACTTCTCTGTTCTCACATAGACAGTATTGAGTGCACATTGTATATGGAAAATGGGAGCTGTTAAAGGACCTGTACCAAGTTTGACTTTTAATATCCAAAAGTCTGCTTGCTGATGGTGTCACCACTGAGACCCCAATCAATCCGGAAAACAGGGGTCCCATGTTCCCTCTCTCCTCCTCATTGAATGGCACCGACAGTCGCACATGCATGGTTCCACTCAAATCATTTTCAATTGGACTACCGAGTTATACTAAGTTCTCAGAACCGGTGGGGGTCTTAGTGGTGACACCTCCACTGATCAGACTCTTATCATCTATCCTGTGGATAAATGACCAAAGTCAATTTTGGTACAACCCTTTTAACTTAAGACACATAAAATAGTCATTACACAAAAAAGACCACCCCACCAAGCCTCTAAAGTGATAACAACAAATGATGACAAACACAAATAAAATGTCCATTTTAGAGTAACACTATCAGAAAAAATAACTGCAAAGTAAAAAAAACATATGTCTGGTTACTGATGGCCCAAAACACCGCACAAAATTGCAGAATTTCCGGTCACCGTGATTGAGAAGACCCCTGGTTACGCACTTCCAAAATGTTTTAGGATTGGCTTTTACCATTTCCAACAGACAATTGCTAAAATCACAGCTTTTACATAGAAACAGTGCGGTCATATCTTCCGGAACAGGTTAGCTACAAGTATGTAATCATTACTGCTTTACAAAATACTGAAAGTGGGTTATTTCAAGCTAAATGTCTCCCCACTTTAAGTCGGTCTTTAATTCACTTTTTTTTTTTTTTAAATGAAATAGCGTATTTTATTGTCTATTTATTTGTATGACTTTACTTGCTAAGCAGCAGTGCCACCTAGTGTTCACAAGGTGCGCTTACTGGCAATACATTCCCTCTTATGCCATCCATATACGTAAAGAAACTGGATGCACTAAACTGTTGTTACAGTGAGCATTACTATTGTATGCCAGATTGCATTAGGGTATGTTCTATGCGCTACCCCATATAACAGCGCTTCGCATTAAGTGCCAGAGACCGGTGCCCTACATTTATGGTGCAGGGTGGGAAGGGCTTAAAGACTGGAAATGTTGTTTTCCAATCATGCGCCGTACTCATTGTAATTTGAAGGCCTCGTTTACCATTTGGATCCTAGAAAAAAATGTTTAAAGCAATTTTTGTGGGAAAATAACTTTTTCTTTAATATTTGAAACATTTTATTTTCAGTTTTTTTTAGTCCCGTTGGGGCTTGGGCTATCTGATTGCTCATAGCTCACTGCAATTACTTCTCTAATATAATGTGTTACGCTAACAGGCATCAATTTATAATGTACTAAGACGGCAGACCTGAGAGCTTTCATTAAACTGTCATCTGTCAGGACAACTTATTGACACTCTGGGATCGCATTGCAGTGGTGTAAATTGACAGATCGAGAGATCTAATCACTTAGATGCTGAGGCTGCTATTGACCACAGTATCTAATTGGTTAAATAGACATGATCAGAATTACTGTGTTTCACCGAAAATAAAACCGTTATATAAATTTTTGCCCCAAAAGAGGCACAGGGTCTTATTTTCGGAAGGCATCTTATACTTACCTAGCAGGCACCGTCCAGGTCCTTCACGCTGGACTCAGGCGCTCCAGTTGGCTTTTATATAGACCTCAACGCCGACAGAGCATCTCTTGCTGGTGATGGAGCTTGAACACCCCGCCTCCAGCAAGCAATTGCTTTGATTTGTTTACAATTGCCACCTCAGCCAATCAAAGCTGGCGCTCGATGAACCAATCACAGCCATTCAATGATGGTTTATCAAGCGCCAGCTCTGATTGGCTGAGGCGGCGCTTGTAAACCAATCAGACCAATCGCTTGCTGAAGGCAGGTTATTCAAGCCTCGTCAGCAGCAAGAGATGCTCCATCGGCATTGAGGACTGCACAGAAGCCTGCTGTAGCACCGGAGGCCAGCGGGAGGGACCCAAAATGGTGCCTGCTAGGTATTTTTTTTATGTAGTGTGGCTAGGGCTAATTTTGGTGGTAGGGCTTATATTTCAAGCCCCCCCTTCCCCGCCCCTGAAAATCAGGGTAGGGCTTATTATCGGGATAGGTCTTATTTTTGGGGAAACACTCCAGTCCTGCCCATGGTAAGCAGGTGTCAGGTGTATATTACGCCTCTTGAGCCTGCAACTTCCCGGAGTGATAAACGTATGTTGGCTCGCAGTAATGACAAACCTGCTGTACCAGGGTAGGAAGGGATTAAAATGGCGCATTACATGTAAAAAAAATCAACAGGACAGAATCCTGGGTGCAAAACAAACTTTACTTTATTCCTTACTTTATACACCTAGCTTTAGACATCAGATGGGATGCTTACATATCACATACTGATGTTATGGGACAATTTTGATTCATGTGTATTACTGTATATTAAAGGGGTTTTCCAGGGAAATACTATTGATGGCATATCCTCAAAATAGGTCAGCAGTATTTCTCTGGAAAACTGCTTTAAAATATTGCACAATTCTCTTCACTTTATCACTTGTCAGTTTTATGGTTCAAGAGTATTTTTTTAATTTGACTGCATCATCCGTAGTAATACAAGCATAATGGTCATGAGGTTGTAATTAAAACAAAATTGAATTAAACCGTATCTGTCTAATTTGTTAAATATCCAACTTTGCATGCAATAATTTTTCATAAAGTCCCTAATAACTTATTTCGTGCAGAGACCTGGGGGAACTGTGGAGATCAATAAAGGGAACAAATGGAAAGAAAAAAGACAGAAAATCAAAAGGGAAAGGAGGGAGCTAGGGCAATGGGAGCGGGGATGGGGAACACCTGTTCAGTTGGGCCCGTGCAATGGGCTAAGCCCAAAGTCTACCAGCGAGCTATGATCAGTAGATGACCATCTATTGGTGCGCATTTAAGACGTGGTAGTACCATCACTAAGCCAATTAACGAACAGGACCACCATATGTGGAGTAATGTCCCCTGCTCCTTTAGGCATCTCCAACACAGATCCGGATACTGGGTGTAGATTTTTGCCAGGCCAACCGGGGTCTTATACCACCTTGTCAAGATTTTGTAGTTCAACTCTTGGAACCTACTTGATATGTTCATTTTGTGGGTCAAGACATATGCCTTTCTCCATGTCTCCCTTGAGGGGCTGCTACCCAAGTCCCATTCCCAGTCCAGCTCATGTCTTCCACTCCACACCCCCACCTCCACCTCGAGGAGTGTTTTATATAGCGTTGAGATTTTCAGGGGCTCGTACGGGTCTGACAAGCACAGGCTCTCAAAAGTCATCACAGGCCTCCCCAGATCCCGCAGGCTACCAATGGACCTCACCTAGTGGCAACTTTGCAGATACTGATACTACGCTCTGGTTGGGGGATCCGCTCCACCCAATATCTCTCGCAGAGGTTTCATCTTAGAACCTGTCAGCAAATCCCTAACCCGGGGAACTGGATCTATCATCCTGGCTGTCAGGGACATACCCCGAAGGAAGGCTGGTACATTTGAGTTACTCACCAGAGGAGTCAGGGGGCCTGGTCTAGTTATTAGACCCGATTTTGTGGCAGGATCGATCCATGCTCCGATTAGGTTGTCCAGGAAGTGAACATCCCTAGGTTCCTGTATCTCTCTCTCCCCAGCAACCAGTTGCACCCCATTCCCCCAAATGGGGCTTAATTCTGCTCAGCCTCTACCCAACCTTTGCGCGATCTACCATGATACTGGTCCAATATGCATTTTGTCAAGGATGCTTTGTAATATAGCAAGAAATTAGGTACGCCCATGCCTCCAATCTCTTTCGGACCAGTGAGGGTCCTCCACTTTCGCCTAGGCCTCCAGCTTCCCCAAATGAACCTCATTACAGACTTCCTAACTCGAGATAAAAACGTCCATGGGAGCTATATCTTTAGTGTCTGAAAGATATATAGAAACTTCGGCAGGAAATTCATTTTGACCGTCACTTGTCGGTTTTAGTAATCTGCAGATGCAGGTTGAAAAAGGCTGAGATAAAAAGGGGGAAGTAGTATTCTGTAGAATAGGAGAGGGTTACTAGTAGACAAGAAGCAGGAAACTGGGGGACAATTGCATTAACTCCTTGAAAATCTAGATCGTTTTGACTTGAAGACCTTAAAGGGACTATGTCACTATTAAAATGCAGTTCACTTTGCTATAGAGTCCGAGGAGTTGAGTAAATTGATATATAGGCTTGTGAAAAAAGCTTCAGTATAACTTCTATTTTCTTCATTCAAAGTCTACTGAGATTAATGGTCCAGTGGGCGGTCATATTAGTGACAGATAGTCTACCTACTACTGAGTAGGCAGCAGTACTAGGAAGCAGCTCTCCACCCTTGTCAACGCCAAAAATCACAGAGTAGACACTAAACAAGCCAAAATGGGAAATCCTTGTTTAAATAGTAGTATAGTTTGAAAGCTGAAAAAAAGACATATCCATCCAGTTCAGCCTATTACTCCACAATGTTGATCCAGAGGAAGACAAAAAAAACAATCCAATGAGGTAGATAGAAGCCAATTTTTCTCATTAAGGCCTCGGTCAGACAAGCATTTGTTTTGGCACGCATTATGCACGCTTCTAAAAAAAACAATGGGTTCCTATAGAAGCGTTCATATGCGTGGAATTTGAAGCGCAAAACAAGGTGCACCTAAAAAGGATAGGACACAGGTACGGGTTTTGCAGGAGTTTCCATTGACTCCTATGGAAGCTGGAGTTAATAGAAACTCCTGCACACGGAATAGCTTCCTCGCTGCTTACAGCAGGGCATTTAAAAGGTGCTTCTAGTCAGAAGCACCTTTTAAATTTTCCGCTGTTAACCCCTTAGTCCCCTCGGGGATGAGGGTACCACTCACTGAGGGTTCCGTTAATCCCCGCGGGGAGAGTCCCCTCATCACTGAATACTGTGACAGCACTGTCACGGTGTTCAGTGATGAAGGTACTGCAGCAGGGACAAAAGAAATCCCTGTCACAGCTGTGGCAGAGGACCGTGATGTTATCCCATTGCTTTCAATGGGGCCAACCCTGCTGCTGTCCCATTGGAAGCAATGGGATGAAGGTAACCCTCACAGTGATTTTCGGGGAAGGACTTGAAATATAAGTGATAGGCTTCTTTCCCACGAGTGTATATCAGCCAGCCATTTTCTCAGCCGGCTGATATACGCTGTGATCTGATGTATTAGATTCCAATGCATCAGATCACATGGCCATTTTCCTGAGACGTAAAAGCAGTGCTATGTTGGGCTGGCTGGGCGTTTTTATGTCGGGTCCAAAAGATAGTCCTAGAACTACCTTTTGTCCCGGAATACGTCGGCCATTGCATGGCTGCTAAACACCCTCCCTCTGCTTTCCTCCCCCCATGCAGGCTCGCCTGTCCTCTCCTCCCCGCTGGCTCTTCGCAATGGGAGGGGGCAGGATGGGGGCGGAGCTAAGTGCTGTCCCGTTCCGCCTCCTTCCATTGCTAGCTGTGGACAAGGGGTGGGATGTGGGAGTAGCTAAGTTCCCACCCTCTCTCTGCCCCTTATCCATAGCCATCAATGGTAGGAGGTGGGACGGGGCGGCTCTTAGCTCCATCCCCTCCCATTGCAAAGAACGAGCGGGGAGGAGTAGAGAGGTGAGCCTGCAATGGGGAAGGAGGGAAAAGGGGCGACGGCATAGTAGTCTCGGCGTATATGCGCCGGGACCCATGCCGTCTGAACAGGCACACAAACATTTGATTTGTGCGCCTGTTCACCAATTTTATCTTTCCCAACATAGCGTATATCGGATGGCTGTGAAAACAGCCAGCTGATATACGCTCATGGGAAAGAAGCTATATTATGATAAAATGATTATGCGTGATGGATGTAATTAGCACTACATGAATGAACAATTCAACGAATTTGAATTTCATTTATCAAACCTGTCTAATAGTAAAGCTGGATTTGTTGCTCATAGTGACCAATGACAGCTCAGCTTTTCATTTCTTTCTCTGCTTTGGTAAAATGAAAGCTAAGCTGTGATTGGTTCATCTAGTGCTAATTACAATTCATCATTTATCATCATTTTATCATACTGATTGATTGTAATGTGGGAGGTGTGAGACACTGAACGGTGTAATTCTGGATATATTTTACCCCAATTCAGATGTTATGCCCAGTGGGTATGAAGGAAATCCATGTCTCACTGCGTGGCACACAGAGAAAATACAGGGATGTGATCTCCAGCATGTAGTTGCTGGAGATGCTTTTTACAAAATGTGTTGGGCCTGTTTTTTTGGAATAGATGGCAGGCTTCGTAGTGGGGCTGTCCATTCCACCACCTCCACTTCAGGTCTTATTAGGGGGAGGCAAGCTCCCCAGATGTAGAGGCTGGGTAATTAACCCAGCCTATAAAGTCTGCAAAGAGGCAGACAGAGAAGAGGCTGGGTGCAGCTAGATGTATCACATCTTGTATCCAAGCTAGAGGTGGTATGACAGGGTACCAGAGCCTTCATGCCTGCCTGTATCACATCTTGTATCCAAGCTAATGGTGGTACAAGAGGGAACTTGAGCCTCTGTGCCTGTCTGTATCACATCTTGTATCCAAGCTAGAGGTGGTACAACGGGATACTAGAGCCTTCATTCCTGCCTGTATCACATCTTGTATCCAAGCTAGAGGTGGTACAACAGGGTACTAGAGCCTCCATGCCTGCCCGTATCACATCTTGTATCGAAGCTAGAGGTGGTACAATGGGGTTCTAGTGCCTCCATGCCCCCCGTATTATGTCTTGTATCCAAGCTAGAGGCAGTAAAACAGGGTACTAGAACCTCTATGCTCCCTGTATCACATCTTGTATCCAAGCTAGAGGTGGTACATCAGGGTACTAGAGCCTCCATACCCTCCTGTATCACATCTTGTATCCAAGCTAGAGGCGGTACAACAGGACATACATATATACATACAATAAGACCAGCTTTACACAGATGTAAGTGCAGTTGCACACACTTTTGTGCACTTTTTTGTCTCTCTGAGGGCAGCCACACATGGGTGTAAGCGCATGTACGCTCACTATCGTGGAACGTACATGTCCTATGCAGTGTGTATATATATTATACATATTATGAGTATATATATATATATATATATATATATATATCTCTATATATGCATCTTGATACATATACGCATAGACATAGGCGTAGCGTCAGGGGGTGCTGGGGTCGCCATGGAGACCCGGCCCCTGCGCTCAGGGGGACCCGAGGCCGCCCTCTGCAATACCAACATGCACATTTAGTGCATTAATCACTGGCCGTTCTGACTGCAGCAAAATTCTCATCATGCGGCAGCCGGAACGGCCAGCGTGAGAGGAAGGCTCGGCAGAGCAGGGAGGTACTCACATGGGCCGGCAGGGGAAGAGGGAAGAAGTCACATGGGGCGGCAGAGCATAGTGATCATGTGCTGCCCCCTGCTTGCTGCTGAAAGGGAAGCTTCTGAGTTGCTGGCTTGCTGCTGCTGTCACATGAAGAAGTGGACCGGGCCCTGGGGTAAGTGCATATGTGTGTGTGTGTGTCTGTCTGCCTGTGTGTGTCATATCTATCTATCTATCTACCTACCTATGTCATATCTATCTATCTGCTATCTATATACTATCTATCTGCTATCTATCTATCTATCTATCTATATACTATGTATCTATCTACTATCTATCTATCCCATATCTATATATATACTATCTATCCCATATCTATTTATATACTATCTATCTTTTCATCAAACTATCTATATACTATATATCTGCTATCTATATACTATCTATCTATCTGCTATCTGTATACTATAGATAGCAGATAGCTAGTACTATATACTATAGATAGCAAATAGCTAGTATATCGATAGATATGGGATAGATAGTATATAGATAGATATGGGATAGATAGTGTATAGATAGATATGAGATAGATAGATAGTATATAGATATGAGATAGTGTATAGATAAATAGATAGATAGTTATAGATAGATAGCGTATAGATAGGTGGATGAATAGATAGTATACAGATAGCAGATAGATAGTATATAGATAGATATGGGATAGATATATAGTATATAGATGGATATGGGATAGATAGATAGTATATAGATGGATATGAGATAGATAGTATATAGATGGATATGAGATAGATAGTATATAGATGGATATGAGATAGATAGTATATAGATGGATATGAGATAGATAGTATATAGATGGATATGAGATAGATAGTATATAGATGGATATGAGATAGATAGTATATAGATGGATATGAGATAGATAGTATATAGATGGATATGAGATAGATAGTATATAGATGGATATGAGATAGATAGTATATAGATAGATATGAGATAGATAGTATATAGATAGATATGGGATAGATAAATAGTATATAGATAGATATGGGATAGATAAATAGTATATAGATAGATATGGGATAGATAAATAGTATATAGATAGATATGGGATAGATAGTATATAGATAGATAGTATATAGATAGATAGACACGTGTTCAGAACACGCAGCTTGAAATTGTGGCATTTTCGCCAGGATTTTGAGCAGCGTTTTTGAACACAGGTTACAGCGTCTGACGGCGCTTTTTAATGCTCCCCCCCAATCATTGTGAGGAGGTGTGTTAAAAACCATAACAACGCAAAAATAGAACAGACAGCTCTCGAAATCACAGCGTTAGAAACCCTGTGTTCGAGCGCAGGTTTAAGTAAGCTTATTAAAATCTCTGGGAGTGTTGTACTGTGGTTAGTACGGCACTCGGGACACCGTGCTAATAGCAGTAAAAAGCAGTGTGTGTGAGAGTGGCCTGCGGGGCTACAAACAAATGTTCATGTGCAGGAAATGTGTCATGTTTGGAAAAATTACACCGAGGGGGAGATCATGTATGCAGCACGATCTAGGTATGGGTACGGGGGAGTATGGGGTGGAGGTCCAAGGGGGGGCCCCGAGCTGCAACTTTTGCACCTGGGCCCCTGAGCCCTTAGGTACGCCCCTGCGCATAGATAAATGTATCTATACATGCACTCATACAATACATTGCATGGGGAATATTCCTGTTTTTACCATGAGGAGTGACTACTGTGAAGGGCTACCGTGAGTGATTTTTATGAGTGACTGCTTTGAGTGGCTACAGTGAGTGGCTACAGTGAGACTGCAAGGAAGATCTGGAGGCCCTTGGGAAACTTTGGGTGTTCAGAGACAGAGGCAGGGAGAGACACTAGCAGATTTTGGTAGACTTCAGGCAGGACTGTAAGCTGTATTCACTGCACTGGATGGCCGGAAGTAGCTTTGTGAGGGCAGAAGTGTTCAGCACAGCAAGGTGTGCTGGGAGATGACCTTTTAGCAGGAGGGGCTGAAGATGTAAACAGAACATGGAGGTGAAAAATGGAGCCTAGGTAAGTACTACTACTGAAAAAAACGTTTTATATGTGTTAACAACAGGCTGTGCCGGCAGGGCGGATTTACTGGAGAAAAAAAAAAATACAGATTGTAATGACAGAACCCCTTTAATGACATCACCAGTCAGCTTCAACTGTCAGACATCCGGGGTTATTGCACACAGTCTATCTATCTATCGCGGTAGGTACTGTTGGAAGCCAAACCACAGGCCAGCTCATATGCCAACTCCACTCCATATCGCTTAGGACTGTGCCATTACCCAAGATGTAAACATAGGTCAGAGAATACTGCTGGTGAAAACGAAACCACAGAAATCTTAGGCTTAGTTTTGTCCCAATATACGGCCGTGACAATCACCAGCGATGCTTTTTTTTTTAAGAGGATTAAATCGCATTGCTGCCGCGCACATTAAAAACCGCATGTTTTTGTTTAACGCGCAAGTCCGCAAGTCGGTAGGACTTTCCAATGTTAACATTGCAGCGCATATTTGTTGCCTTGTGATGCGATAAAACGCAGCCTCCATAGGATGACATGGGAGATTTTAAAAAATGCACAGCGCAGAAGGACACAGCAGGCTGCGATTTTCTCTCTCAACATCACATCAGTGAAAACCTTGCTGATGGGAAGGGAACCGTCGGGAATCATTGGCTGCGAAATCTGCATTTTTTTTTTCAATAACCAACGCATCGGTTAAAAATGGCGCGATTTTCCCGCCGGTTTGAAACCACCCTAGAGAAAAATAGGGCAAAAAGATGGAGAACTGGGAGGTGACCCGCTAATCTCTATGGTGCTGTAAGTTTGGGTAAATCCAATAGGAGGTGCAGCACGTTTCTGTAAAACCAATAGAGGGCGCTGCAATGTTACTGTAGAAACCAATGGACATAGATTTTAATGACAACGACTGCCAAGGCTAAAGCCCGTGTATATTCCATAGACTATAGCTATCTCCAGGACAGGAGGACAGCTGTACAGCCTACTGGGTGCAGGGGGGTTCTTGTGCAGCCTTCCTCGCACACCGCCTATGTCGTGGAGAGTGTGCAGCGTTCCTTCGTGTCATCTGGACGAGACCCTTTTGGACGTGTAAATCCTCGGACCGTCATGTATTGCAGACGAATAGTTTTACATTCATTAAATCCTGTGCCTCGCTGAGAACTGTCTGCGTCGTTTTAGTTTGGTTTTCTCGCTCCGCCATATTTTCTTTCGGCGACTTTCAGGAATCTTTTCCTCCTCCGTTATTCTCATCCGTGACTTACAGCTTGGTTTGCGCCAGATGTACATGGTAACAACTAGCGAATGCTGTCTGAAAAAAAACGTATCTTTTATCTGCTGTGTAGCGTGGTATCGGTAAAGCCGGCCAAGGGATCGCTCTCCTCGAGGCACAATTGCGCTTCATGCCGCCAAGTGTATTGCGCCCACGCTCCTGGGAAGAAGCTTTCGCAGTCATGAAGAGCGATAGCCTCGAACGCCCCTTTAACAATATTGTCAGACGTGCACGGCAATTTTTCAGCACCAGCGATGCTTTTTTAGAGGATTAAATTGCATCTGTCAGGACAGTGTCCGGGATATGGGGGTCCCTGAGAAATCCCGCAACCCCTGTCCCTGCCTACTTGCCCCCCTGGGCTAACCCCCAGGGCGACAACTGGGCGACGGTCCCTACCCTCACTAGGGAAGCGGGACACGAGAAGACAAACAGACACTGAAGACAAACAAACGGTAGAATGGTCAGACAATCCGGGTCGGCAACAGGAGGGTACGCAGTACAGAGGGGAAGGCAAAACGTAGTCAAAGTCAAAAAGCAGAAGTCAGAAAAGCCGGGGTAACAAGAGCAGTCAAAATAAACGCGGGTGCAGCTGGAGAACCAAACTAACACTGGCAAGGGCTGGAAGGAAAACACACACATTTAAATGCTGTCAGAACTCCCGCCCCAGCAGCTGATTGGGGCGGGGAGCCTGACAGCAGCAGGGCCCATCAAGGAGGTGCTGGAACACCGCCCACAGCCTTGCAGAACAGACCGTTACCAGGGAAGCCAGCTAGGTAGTCAAGTAACTAGAGAAGCACCTGCTGCCTCCCTAGCAACCCGGCGGTGACCAGTTTTACAGCGGCCTGGGGAGATTACTAGAACCGGGGCTCCACTACGCCGCACTCCTGTAACCCGGGTGGCATGACCGGTGGTGCGGGCACGGCGGGCGCGAGAATTGCTGGTTCTGACAGCATCGCTGCCGCACACATTAAAAACCGCATGTTTTTGTTTAACGTGCAAGACGGTAGGACTTTCCAATGTTAACATTGCAGCGCATATTTGTCGCCTTGTGATGCGATAAAACGCAGCCTCCATAGGGATACATGGGAGATTTTTAAAAACGCACGGCGCAGAAGGACACAGCAGGCTGCGATTTTATTTCTTACCATCACATCAGTGAAAACCTTGCTGATGGGAAGGGAACTGTCGGGAATCATTGGCTGCGGAATCTGCTTTTTTTTTTTCAATAACCAACGCATCGGGTAAAATTGGCGTGATTTTCCCACCTGTTTGAAACCACCCTAGAGAGCAATAGGATTATCAGTCCTGGGGGTAATAGATGAGCACCACACTGCTGGTCCCTGTATAGTTCGTCACTGAGCAGCACCCCCCAGCTACATGTCTGCCCGCGGTCCTGACACACAGGCGCCATTATCAGTCCTGGGGAATCATTGGCTGCAGAATCTGCTTCTTTTTTTTTCAATAACCAACGCATCTGGTAAAAATGGCGTAATTTTCTCGCCTGTCTGAAACCACCCTAGAGAGAAACAGGGCAAAGAGAAAGATGCAGAACTGGGAGGTGACCCGCTAATCTCTATGGTGCTGTAAGTTTGGGTAAATCCAATAGGTGGTGCAGCACGTTTCTGTAAAACCAACAGAGGGCGCTGCAATGTTACTGTAGAAACCAATGGACAGCATGGCGGGTAGCTATACATAGACTATACAAAATCTGATTGGTCGCTGCTGCTGCCGCCATTTTTTTAAAAGGTACGCTCAGTTCTTTCATGGAGAACAAGAAGGTAGGTACTTACAATTCAGGTAGGTAGGTTCAGTTCTTGGAGGTTGGGGAATGCGTATGGGCAAGGCCTTATGTCTGATCATATTGGCTGCTCTGTGGTTTTGCTTCCAACTCTACCTACCGCAAGCAGACGCTCAGTGGGAAGTGAGAGAATTAGATTCTGTACGTAAAATTTGGACGGTAATTCTTTGGCGCTTAGAATTGAATAATCGGGTTGGGACTCATTACCTTTTCCTATTTATGATATAATCAATGCTCGTGCCAAATTACATTGGGAAGTGAGAAAATTAGATTCCGTACATAAAATTTGGATGCTAATTCTTTGGCGCTTAGAATTGAATAATCGAGTTGGGACCCTTGAACTTTTCCTATTTATGACATAATCAATGCTCGTGCCAAATTTCACGAATGTACACAGACAAGGAGCACCCTTGGCTGACTGATGCCCCAGCACAATCAACCACACCTGGCCAGCACAATCTACCCCACCTGTGAAGCTGAGCCGTCCACTGCTGCAACTCTGAATCCTCTGGCTGCTGCTCCACAGAGGCCGTGCGAGTTTCTCCAGAGGCCGGCGAGTCTCCACCGAGGCCGGGCGAGTCTCCACCGAGGCAGGGCGAGTCTCTCCAGAGGCCGGACGAGTCTTCACAGAGGCCGGGCGAGTCTCTACAGTGACTGAGCGAGTTTCTACAGAGGCCGGGCGAGTCTCCACAGAGGCCGGGCAAGTCTCCCCAGAGGCCGGGCGAGTCTCCCCAGAGGCCGGGCGAGTCTCCCCAGAGGCCGGGCGAGTCTCCCCAGAGGCCGGGAAAATCTCTAGAGGCCGGGCGAGTCTCCACAGAGGCCGGGGGAGTCTCCACAGAGGCCGGGCGAGTCTCCACAGAGGCCGGGCGAGTCTCCACAGAGGCCGGGCGATTCATTACAGAGGCCGGGCGAGTCTCCACAGAGGCCGGGCGAGTCTCCACAGAGGCCGGGCGAGTCTCCACAATGGCCGGGCGAATCTCTACAGAGGCCGGGCGAATCTCTACAGAGGCCGGGCGAATCTCTACAGAGGCCGGGCGAGTCTCTACAGAGGCCGGGCGATTTTCTCCATAGGACGGACGAGTCTCCACAGAGGGCGGGTGAGTCTCCACAAAGGCCGGGTGAGTCTCCACACAGGCCGGGCGAGTCTCCACACAGGCCGGGCGAGTCTCCACAGAGGCCGGACGAGTCTCTATAGAGGGCGGGCGAGTCTGTATAGAGGCCGGGCGAGTCTCGACAGAGGCCGGGTGATTCTCTACAGAGGCCCGGCGAATCTCTTCAGAGGCCGGGCGAGTCTCCACAGAGGCCGGGCGAGTCTCCACAGAGGCCGCGCGAATCTCTACAGAGGCCAAGCAAATGTCTACAGAGGCCGGGCGAGTCTCTACAGAGGCCGTGCGAGTTTCTCCAGAGACCGGGCGAATCTCCACCGAGGCCGGGCGAGTCTCTCTAGAGGCCGGGCGAGTCTCCACTTTGGCCAGGCGAGTCCGTCCAGAGGCCGGGCGAGTCTTCACAGAGGCCGGGCGAGTTTCTACAGAGGCCGGGCGAGACTCCACAGAGGCGGGGCGAATCTCTACAGAGGCCGGGTGAGTCTCCACACAGGCCGGACGAGTCTCTACAGAGGCCGGGCGAGTCTCTACAGAGGCCGAACGAGTCTCCACAGAGCCCGGGCGAGTCTCTCCAGAGGCCGGGCGAGTCTCCGCAGAGGCGGGGCGAATCTCTACAGAGGCCGGGTGAGTCTCCACACAGGGCGGACGAGTCTCTACAGAGGCCGGGCGAGTCTCCACAGAGGCCATGGGAATCTCCACAGAGGCCGGGCGAGTCTCCACAGAGGCCGGGCGAGTTTTCCACAGAGGCCGGACGAGTCTCTATAGAGGCCGGGCGAGTCTCCACAGAGGCGGGGCGAATCTCTACAGAGGCCGGGTGAGTCTCCACACAGGCCGGACGAGTCTCTACAGAGGCCGGGCGAGTCTCCACAGAGGCCGGGGGAATCTCCACAGAGGCCGGGCGAGTCTCCACAGAGGCCGGGCGAGTTTTCCACAGAGGCCGGACGAGTCTCTATAGAGGCCGGGCGAGTCTCCACAGAGGCCGGGCGAGTCTCTCCAGAGGTCGGGCGAGTCTCCAGAGGCCGGGCGAGTCTCCACAGAGGCCGGGCGAGTTTCCACGGAGGCTGTGTGAGTCTCCACAGAGGCCGGGCGAGTCTCCACAGAGGCCGGGCGAGTCTCTACAGAGGCCGGGCCAATCTCTACAGAGGCCGGGCGAGTCGATACAGAGGCCGGGCGAGTCTCCCCAGAGGCCGGGCGAGTCTCCCCAGAGGCCGGACGAGTCTTCACAGAGACCGGGCGAGTTTCTACAGAGGCCAAGCGAGTCTCAACAGAGGCGGCGTGCGTCTCCACAGAGGCCGGGCGAGTCTCTACAGAGGCCGGGGGAATCTCCACAGAGGTCGGGCGAGTCTCTACAGAGGCCGGGCGAAACTCTCCAGAAGCAGGGCAAGTCTCCACAGAGGCCGGGCGAGTCTCCACAAAGTCCGGGCGAGTCTCCACAGAGGCCGGGCGAGTCTCCACAGAGGCCGGTCGAGTCTCCACAGAGGCCGGGCGAGTCTCCACAGAGGCCGGTCGAGTCTCCACAGAGGCCGGGCGAATCTCCACAGAGGACAGGCGAGTCTCCACTTAGGCCGGGCGAGTCTCTACACAGGCCGGGCGAGTCTCAACAGAGTCCGGGTGAGTCTCTACAGAGCCTAGGCGAGTCTCCACAGAGACCGGGTGAGTCTCCACAGAGGCCAGGCGAGTCTCCAGAGGCCGGGCGAGTCTCCACAGAGGCCGGGCGAGTTTCCACGGAGGCCGGGCGAGTCTCCACACAGGCCGCGTGAGTCTCCACAGAGGCTGGGCGAGTCTCCACAGAGGCCGGGCGAGTCTCTACAGAGGCCGGGCCAATCTCTACAGAGGCCGGGTGAGTCCATACAGAGGCCGGGCGAGTCTCCCTAGAGGCCG
This sequence comes from Eleutherodactylus coqui, assembly GCF_035609145.1. Lineage (NCBI taxonomy): Eukaryota > Metazoa > Chordata > Amphibia > Anura > Eleutherodactylidae > Eleutherodactylus > Eleutherodactylus coqui. The sequence continues at coordinate 206,052,576 of NC_089842.1, forward strand.
GACGAGTCTTCACAGAGGCCGGACGAATCTCTACAGAGACCGGGCGAGTTTCTACAGAGGCCAAGCGAGTCTCCACAGAGGCCGGGCGAATCTCTACAAAGGCCGGGCGAGTCTCCACAGAGGCCGGGCGAATCTCCACAGAGGACAGGCGAGTCTCCACTGAGGCCGGGCGAGTCTCCACACAGGCCGGGCGAGTCTCAACAGAGTCCGGGTGAGTCTCTACAGAGCCTAGGCGAGTCTCCACAGAGGCCGGGCGAGTCTCCACAGAGGCCAGGCGAGTCTCCAGAGGCCGGGCGAGTCTCCACAGAGGCCGGGCGAGTTTCCACGGAGGCCGGGCGAGTCTCCACACAGGCCGCGTGAGTCTCCACAGAGGCCGGGCAAGTCTCCACAGAGGCCGGGCGAGTCTCTACAGAGGCCGGGCCAATCTCTACAGAGGCCGGGCGAGTCCATACAGAGGCCGGGCGAATCTCCACAGAGGCCGGACGAGTCTCCACAGAGGCCGGACGAGTCTCCACAGAGGCCGGTCGAGTCTCCACACAGGCCGGGCGAGTCTCAACAGAGGCCGGGCGAGTCTCTACAGAGCCTGGGTGAGTCTCCAGAGTGGCCGGGCGAGTCTCTACAGAGGCCGGGCGAGTCTCCACAAAGGCCGAACGAGTTTCCACAGTGGCCGGTCGAGTCTCCATACAGGCCGGGCGAGTCTCAACAGAGGTCGGGCGAGTCTCTCCAGAGGCCGGGCACGTCTCCACAGAGGCCGGTCTAGGCTCCACAGAGGTTGGGAGACTCTCCAGAGCCAGGAGAGTCTCAACAGAAGTCGGGCGAATCTCTACAGAGGCCAGGCGAGTCTCCACAGAGGACAGGCGATTCTCTCCAGAGGCCAGGTGAGTCTTTGAAGAAGAAGTCTATGAAGGTCTCTGTGAAGACTCGTCCGGCGTCTGGGGAGACTCGCCCGGCCTCTGTATGGACTCGCCCGGCCTCTGTAGAGATTGGCCCGGCCTCTGTAGAGACTCGCCCGGCCTCTGCGGAGACTCGCCCCGCCTCTGTGGAGACTCGCGCAGCCTGGGTGGAGACTCGCGCAGCCTCCGTGGAAACTCGCCCAGCCTCTGTGGAGACTCGCCCGGCCTCTGTGAAGACTCGCCCGGCCTCTGTGGAGACTCGCCTAGGCTCTGTAGAGATTCGCCCGGCCTCTGTAGAGACTTGCCCGACCTCTGTTTAGACACGCCCGGCCTCTATGGAGACTCGCCCGGCCTCTGTGGAGATTCGCCCGTCCTCTGTGAAGACTCGCCCGGCCTCTGTGGAGTCTCGCCCGGCCATTGTGGAGACTCGCCCGGCCTCTGTAGAGACTCGTCCGCCCGTGTGGAGACTCACCTGGCCTCTGGAGAATCTCACCCGGTCTCTGTAGAGACTCGCCCGGCCACTGTGTAAACTCGCCTGGCCTCTGTGTAAACTCACCCCGCTCTGCAGAGACTCGCCAGGCCTGTGTGGAGATTCACCCGGCCTCTGTAGAGACTCACTTGGCCTCTGTGGAGACTCACCCCGAATCTGTAGAGACTCGCCCGACCTCTGTGGAGATTTCCCCGGACTCTGTAGAGATTCGCCCGGCCTCTGTGAAGACTCTGGACGAGTCTTCACAGAGGCCGGGCGAGTCTCCACAGAGGCCTCTGGGTAGACTCGTTCAGCCTCTGTGGAAACTCACCCGGCCTCTGTGGAGATTCGCCCGGCCTCTGTGGAGACTCGCCCGGCTTCTGTAGAGATACGTACAGCCTCTGTGGAGACTCACCCCGCCTCTGTGGAGACTCACCCGGCCTCTGGGAATACTCGCCAGGCCTCTGTGCAGACTCGCCCGGCCTCTATAGAGCCTCCAAAGGCCTCTGTGGAGACTCGCCCAGCCCCTGTGGAGACTCGCCCGGTCTCTGAGGAGCTTCGAAGGCCTCTGTGGAGACTCTCCCGGCCTCTGTGAAGACTAGCCCGAACTCTGTAGAAACTCGCCCGGTCTCTGTAGAGACTCGCCCGGCCTCTGTGGAGACTCACCCGGCCTCTGTGAAGACTTGCCCGGCCTCTGTGGAGAGTCGACCGGCTTTTGTGGAGACTCATCCGGCCTCTGTGGAGACTCACCCGGCCTCTGTGGAGACTCACACGGCCTCTGTGGAGACTCGCCCAGGCTCTGTAGAGACTCACCCGGCCTCTGTTGATACTCGCCCGGCCTCTGTGGAGACTCGACCGGCTTTTGTGGAGAATCATCCGGCCTCTGTGGAGACTCGCCAGGCCTCTGTGAAGACTCAGCCAGCCTCTGTTGAGACTCGCCCGGCCTCTGTGAAGACTCGCGCGGCCTGTGTGGAGACTCACCCGGCCTCTGTGGAGACTCGCCCGGCCTCTGTGGAGATTCACCCGGCCTCTGTAGAGACTCGCCTGGCCTCTGTGGAACCTCGCCCGGCCTCCGTGGAGACTCGTCCGGCCTCTGGAGAGATTCACCCGGCCTCTGTAGAGTCTCACCCGACCTCTGTGGAGATTCCCCCGGCTTCTGTAGAGACTCGCCCGGCCTCTGTGGAGACTCACCTCGCCTCTGTGAAGACTCACCCGGCTTCTGGGAATACTCACCCGGCCTCTGTGGAGACTCGACCGGCCTCAATAGAGCCTCGCAAGGCCTCTGTGGAGACTCGCCCGACCTCTGTGGAGACTCGCTTGGTCTCTGTGGAGACTCGCCCGGTCTCTGTAGAGATTCGCCCGGCCTCTGTGAAGACTCGTCCGGCCTCTGGGGAGACTCGTCCGGCCTCTGTAGACTCTCGCCAGGCCTGTGTGGAGATTCGCCCGGCTTCTGTGAAGACTCGCCCGGCCTCTGGGGAGACTCACCCGGCCTCTGGGGAGACTCGCCCGGCCTCTGTTGAGACTCGCCCAGCCTGTGTGGAGACTCACGTGGCCTTTGTGAAGACGCGCCCGGCCTCTGTGGAGACTCGCCCGGCCTCCGTGGAGACTCGCCCGGCCTCTGTGGAGACTCGCTCGGCCTCTGTGGAAACTTGCGCGGCCTCTGGAGAGATTCTCCCGTCCTCTGTGGAGACTCACCCGGCCTCTGTGGAGACTCACCCGGCCTCTGTGAAGACTCGCCCGGTCTCTGTGGAAACTCGCCCCGCCTCTGTGGACACTAACCCGGCCTCTGTGGAGACTCGCCCGGCCTCTGTAGTGACTCACCCGGCCTCTCTAGAGATTCGCCCAGCCTCCTTAGACTCGCCCGGCCTCTGTGGAGAGTCGCCCGACCTCTGTGGAAACTCGCCCGGCCTCTGTGGAGACTAGCCCGGCCTCTGGAGAGATTCCCCCGGCCTCTGTGGAGAGTCACCCGGCCTCTGTGGAGACTCGCCTGGCCTCTGCGAAGACTCGTCCGGCCTCTGCGGAGAAACGTCCGGCCTCTGTGGAGACTCGCCCGGCCTCTGGAGACTCGCCTGGCCTCTGTGGAGACTCGCCCGGCCTCTGTGGAGACTCGCCTAGGCTCTGTAGAGACTCACCCGGACTCTGTTGAGACTCGCCCGGCCTGTGTGGAGACTCGCCCGGCCTCAGTGGAGACTCGCCTGTCCTCTGTGGAGATTCGCCCGGCCTCTGTGGAGACTCGCCCGGCCTCTGTGGAGACTCGCCCGGCCTGTGTGGAGACTCGCCCGGACTTTATGGAGACTCGCCCGGCCTCTGTGGCGACTTGCCAAGCCTCTGGAGAGTTTCGCCCGGCCTCTGTGGAGACTCGCCCGGCCTCTGTGGAGACTCGCTTGGCCTCTGTAGAAACTCGCCCGGCCTCTGTGGCGACTTGCCAAGCCTCTGGAGAGTTTCGCCCGGCCTCTGTAGAGACTCGCCCGACCTCTGTGGAGATTCCCCCGGCCTCTGTAGAGCCTCGCCTGGCCTCTGTGGAGACGCACCCCGCCTCTGTGGAGACTCACCCGGCCTCTGGGAATACTCACCCGGCCTCTGTGAAGACTCCTCCGGCCTCTGGGGAGACTCGCCCGGCCTCTGTATGTACTCGCCCGGCCTCTGTAGAGATTGGCCCGGCCTCTGTAGAGACTCGCCCGGCCTCTGTGGAGACTCGCCCGGCCTCTGTGGAGACTCACGCGTCCTGTGTGGAGACTCGCCTGGCCTCCGTGGAAACTCGCCCGGCCTCTGTGGAGACTCGCCCGGCCTCTGGAGACTCGCCTGGCCTCTGTGGAGACTCGCCCGGCCTCTGTGGATACTCGCCTAGGCTCTGTAGAGACTCACCCGGACTCTGTTGAGACTCGCCCGGCCTGTGTGGAGACTCGCCCGGCCTCAGTGGAGACTCGCCTGTCCTCTGTGGAGATTCGCCCGGCCTCTGTGGAGACTCGCCCGGCCTCTGTGAAGACACGCCCGGCCTCTGGGCAGAATCGCCTGGCCTCTGTGGAGTCTCGCCTGGCCTCTGGAGAGACTCGCCCGGCCTCGGTTGAGACTCGCCCGGCCTCGGTGGAGACTCGCCGGCCTCTGGAGAAACTCGCCCGGCCTCTGTGGAGACTCGCCCGGCCTCTGGAGACTCGCCTGGCCTCTGTGGAGACTCGCCCGGCCTCTGTGGAGACTCGCCTAGGCTCTGTAGAGACTCACCCGGACTCTGTTGAGACTCGCCCGGCCTGTGTGGAGACTCGCCCGGCCTCAGTGGAGACTCGCCTGTCCTCTGTGGAGATTCGCCCGGCCTCTGTGGAGACTCGCCCGGCCTTTGTAGAGATTCGCCCGGCCTCTGTGGAGACTCGCTTGGCCTCTGTAGAAACTCGCCCGGTCTCTGTAGAGATTCGCCCGGCCTCTGTGAAGACTCGTCCGGCCTCTGGGGAGACTCGCCCGGCCTCTGTATGGACTAACCCGGCCTCTGTAGAGATTGACCCGGCCTCTGTAGAGACTCGCCCGGCCTCTGTGGAGACTCGCCCGGCCTCTGTGCAGACTCACGCGGCCTGTGTGGAGACTCGCCCGGCCTCCGTGGAAACTCGCCCGGCCCATGTGGAGACTCGCCCGGCCTCTGGAGACTCGCCTGGCCTCTGTGGAGACTCACCTGGCCTCTGGGAATACTCACCCGGCCTCTGTGGAGACTCGCCCTGCCTCTGTGGAGACTCGCTTGGCCTCTGTAGAAACTCGCCCGGTCTCTGTGAAGACTCGTCTGGCCTCTGGGGAGACTCGCCCGGCCTCTGTATCTACTCGCCCGGCCTCTGTAGAGATTGGCCCGGCCTCTGTAGAGACTCGCCCGGCCTCTGTGGAGACTCACGCGGCCTGTGTGGAGGCTCGCCCGGCCTCCGTGGAAACTCACCCGGCCTCTGTGGAGACTCGCCCGGCCTCTGGAGACTCGCCTGGCCTCTGTGGAGACTCGCCCGGCCTCTGTGGAGACTCGCCTAGGCTCTGTAGAGACTCACCCGGACTCTGTTGAGACTCGCCCGGCCTGTGTGGAGACTCGCCCGGCCTCAGTGGAGACTCGCCTGTCCTCTGTGGAGATTCGCCCGGCCTCTGTGGAGACTCGCCCGGCCTCTGTGGAGACTCGCCCGGCCTTTGTGGAGACTCGCCCGGACTTTGTGGAGACTCGCCCGACCTCTGTGGAGACTCGCCCAGCCTCTGGAGAGATTCGCCTAGCCTCTGTAGAGACTCGCCCGACCTCTGTGGAGATTCCCCCGGCCTCTGTAGACACTCGCCCGGCCTCTGTGGAGACGCACCTTGCCTCTGTGGAGACTCACCCGGCCTCTGGGAATTCTTGCCCGGCCTCTGTGGAGATTCGCCCGGCCTCTACAGAGCCTCGCAAGTCCTCTGTGGAGACTCGCCCGGCCTCTGTGGAGACTCGCTTGGCCGCTGTAGAGACTCGCCCGGCCTCTGTAGAGACTCATCCGGCCTGTGTGGAGACTCGCCCGGCCTGTGTGGAGACTCGCCCGGCCTCTGTAGAGATTCACCCAGCCTCTGTGGAGACTCGCCCGGCCACTGTGGAGTCTCGCCCGGCCTCTGTGGAGACTCGCCCGACCTCTGTAGAAACTTGCCCGGTCTCTGTAGAGACTCGCCCGGCCTCTGTGAAGACTCGCCCGGCCTCTGGAGAGACTCGCCCGGCCTCGGTGGAGACTCGCCGGCCTCTGGAGAAACTCGCACAGCTTCTGTAGAGACTCGCCCGGCCTCTGTAGACATTTGCCCGGCCTCTGTATAGACTCGCCCAGCCTCTGTGAAGACTCGCCCGGCTTCTGTGGAGACTCACCCGGCCTCTGGAGACTCGCCTGGCCTCTGTGGAGACTCGCCCAGGCTCTGTGGAGACTCGCCTAGGCTCTGTAGAGACTCACCCGGACTCTGTTGAGACTCGCCCGGCCTGTGTGGAGACTCGCCCGGCCTCAGTGGAGACTCGCCTGTCCTCTGTGGAGATTCGCCCGGCCTCTGTGGAGACTCGCCCGGCCTCTGTGGAGACTCGCCCGGCCTTTGTGGAGACTTGTCCGGACTTTGTGGAGACTCGCCCGACCTCTGTGGAGACTCGCCCAGCCTCTGGAGAGATTCGCCTAGCCTCTGTAGAGACTCGCCCGACCTCTGTGGAGATTCCCCCGGCCTCTGTAGACACTCGCCCGGCCTCTGTGGAGACTCACCCGGCCTCTGGGAATACTTGCCCGGCCTCTGCGGAGACTCGCCCGGCCTCTAAAGAGCCTCGCAAGTCCTCTGTGGAGACTCGCCCGGCCTCTGTGGAGACTCGCTTGGCCGCTGTAGAAACTCGCCCGGTCTCTGTAGAGACTCGCCCGGCCTCTGTAGAGACTCATCCGGCCTGTGTGGAGACTCGCCCGGCCTGTGTGGAGACTCGCCCGGCCTCTGTAGAGATTCACCCAGCCTCTGTGGAGACTCGCCCGGCCACTGTGGAGTCTCGCCCGGCCTCTGTGGAGACTCGCCCGACCTCTGTAGAAACTTGCCCGGTCTCTGTAGAGACTCGCCCGGCCTCTGTGAAGACTCGCCCGGCCTCTGGGCAGAATCGCCTGGCCTCTGTGGAGACTCGCCTGGCCTCTGGAGAGACTCGCCCGGCCTCGGTGGAGACTCGCCCGGCCTCGGTGGAGACTCGCCGGCCTCTGGAGAAACTCGCCCGGCCTCTGTGGAGACTCGCCCGGCCTCTGGAGACTCGCCTGGCCTCTGTGGAGACTCGCCCGGCCTCTGTGGAGACTCGCCTAGGCTCTGTAGAGACTCACCCGGACTCTGTTGAGACTCGCCCGGCCTGTGAGGAGACTCGCCCGGCCTCAGTGGAGACTCGCCTGTCCTCTGTGGAGATTCGCCCGGCCTCTGTGGAGACTCGCCCGGCCTTTGTAGAGATTCGCCCGACCTCTGTGGAGACTCGCTTGGCCTCTGTAGAAACTCGCCCGGTCTCTGTAGAGATTCGCCCGGCCTCTGTGAAGACTCGTCCGGCCTCTGGGGAGACTCGCCCGGCCTCTGTATGGACTCACCCGGCCTCTGTAGAGATTGACCCGGCCTCTGTAGAGACTCGCCCGGCCTCTGTGGAGACTCGCCCGGCCTCTGTGGAGACTCACGCGGCCTGTGTGGAGACTCGCCCGGCCTCCGTGGAAACTCGCCCGGCATCTGTGGAGACTCGCCCGGCCTCTGGAGACTCGCCTGGCCTCTGTGGAGACTCACCCGGCCTCTGGAAATACTCACCCGGCCTCTGTGGAGACTCGCCCTGCCTCTGTGGAGAGACGCTTGGCCTCTGTAGACAATCGCCCGGTCTCTGTGAAGACTCGCCCGGCCTCTGGGGAGACTTGCCCGGCCTCTGTATGTACTCGCCCGGCCTCTGTGGAGACTCACGCGGCCTGTGTGGAGGCTCGCCCGGCCTCCGTGGAAACTCACCCGGCCTCTGTGGAGACTCGCCCGGCCTCTGGAGACTCGCCTGGCCTCTGTGGAGACTCGCCCGGCCTCTGTGGAGACTCGCCTAGGCTCTGTAGAGACTCACCCGGACTCTGTTGAGACTCGCCCGGCCTGTGTGGAGACTCGCCCGGCCTCAGTGGAGACTCGCCTGTCCTCTGTGGAGATTCGCCCGGCCTCTGTGGAGACTCGCCCGGCCTCTGTGGAGACTCGCCCGGCCTTTGTGGAGACTCGCCCGGACTTTGTGGAGACTCGCCCGACCTCTGTGGAGACTCGCCCAGCCTCTGGAGAGATTCGCCTAGCCTCTGTAGAGACTCGCCCGACCTCTGTGGAGATTCCCCCGGCCTCTGTAGACACTCGCCCGGCCTCTGTGGAGACGCACCTTGCCTCTGTGGAGACTCACCCGGCCTCTGGGAATTCTTGCCCGGCCTCTGTGGAGATTCGCCCGGCCTCTACAGAGCCTCGCAAGTCCTCTGTGGAGACTCGCCCGGCCTCTGTGGAGACTCGCTTGGCCGCTGTAGAGACTCGCCCGGCCTCTGTAGAGACTCATCCGGCCTGTGTGGAGACTCGCCCGGCCTGTGTGGAGACTCGCCCGGCCTCTGTAGAGATTCACCCAGCCTCTGTGGAGACTCGCCCGGCCACTGTGGAGTCTCGCCCGGCCTCTGTGGAGACTCGCCCGACCTCTGTAGAAACTTGCCCGGTCTCTGTAGAGACTCGCCCGGCCTCTGTGAAGACTCGCCCGGCCTCTGGAGAGACTCGCCCGGCCTCGGTGGAGACTCGCCGGCCTCTGGAGAAACTCGCACAGCTTCTGTAGAGACTCGCCCGGCCTCTGTAGACATTTGCCCGGCCTCTGTATAGACTCGCCCAGCCTCTGTGAAGACTCGCCCGGCTTCTGTGGAGACTCACCCGGCCTCTGGAGACTCGCCTGGCCTCTGTGGAGACTCGCCCAGGCTCTGTGGAGACTCGCCTAGGCTCTGTAGAGACTCACCCGGACTCTGTTGAGACTCGCCCGGCCTGTGTGGAGACTCGCCCGGCCTCAGTGGAGACTCGCCTGTCCTCTGTGGAGATTCGCCCGGCCTCTGTGGAGACTCGCCCGGCCTCTGTGGAGACTCGCCCGGCCTTTGTGGAGACTTGTCCGGACTTTGTGGAGACTCGCCCGACCTCTGTGGAGACTCGCCCAGCCTCTGGAGAGATTCGCCTAGCCTCTGTAGAGACTCGCCCGACCTCTGTGGAGATTCCCCCGGCCTCTGTAGACACTCGCCCGGCCTCTGTGGAGACTCACCCGGCCTCTGGGAATACTTGCCCGGCCTCTGCGGAGACTCGCCCGGCCTCTAAAGAGCCTCGCAAGTCCTCTGTGGAGACTCGCCCGGCCTCTGTGGAGACTCGCTTGGCCGCTGTAGAAACTCGCCCGGTCTCTGTAGAGACTCGCCCGGCCTCTGTAGAGACTCATCCGGCCTGTGTGGAGACTCGCCCGGCCTGTGTGGAGACTCGCCCGGCCTCTGTAGAGATTCACCCAGCCTCTGTGGAGACTCGCCCGGCCACTGTGGAGTCTCGCCCGGCCTCTGTGGAGACTCGCCCGACCTCTGTAGAAACTTGCCCGGTCTCTGTAGAGACTCGCCCGGCCTCTGTGAAGACTCGCCCGGCCTCTGGGCAGAATCGCCTGGCCTCTGTGGAGACTCGCCTGGCCTCTGGAGAGACTCGCCCGGCCTCGGTGGAGACTCGCCCGGCCTCGGTGGAGACTCGCCGGCCTCTGGAGAAACTCGCCCGGCCTCTGTGGAGACTCGCCCGGCCTCTGGAGACTCGCCTGGCCTCTGTGGAGACTCGCCCGGCCTCTGTGGAGACTCGCCTAGGCTCTGTAGAGACTCACCCGGACTCTGTTGAGACTCGCCCGGCCTGTGAGGAGACTCGCCCGGCCTCAGTGGAGACTCGCCTGTCCTCTGTGGAGATTCGCCCGGCCTCTGTGGAGACTCGCCCGGCCTTTGTAGAGATTCGCCCGACCTCTGTGGAGACTCGCTTGGCCTCTGTAGAAACTCGCCCGGTCTCTGTAGAGATTCGCCCGGCCTCTGTGAAGACTCGTCCGGCCTCTGGGGAGACTCGCCCGGCCTCTGTATGGACTCACCCGGCCTCTGTAGAGATTGACCCGGCCTCTGTAGAGACTCGCCCGGCCTCTGTGGAGACTCGCCCGGCCTCTGTGGAGACTCACGCGGCCTGTGTGGAGACTCGCCCGGCCTCCGTGGAAACTCGCCCGGCATCTGTGGAGACTCGCCCGGCCTCTGGAGACTCGCCTGGCCTCTGTGGAGACTCACCCGGCCTCTGGAAATACTCACCCGGCCTCTGTGGAGACTCGCCCTGCCTCTGTGGAGAGACGCTTGGCCTCTGTAGACAATCGCCCGGTCTCTGTGAAGACTCGCCCGGCCTCTGGGGAGACTTGCCCGGCCTCTGTATGTACTCGCCCGGCCTCTGTGGAGATTGGCCCGGCCTCTGTAGAGACTCGCCCGGCCTCTGTGGAGACTCGCCCGGCCTCTGTGGAGACTCACGCGGCCTGTGTGGAGACTCGCCCGGCCTCCGTGGAAACTCGCCCGGCCTCTGTGGAGACTCGCCTGGCCTCTGGAGACTCGCCTGGCCTCTGTGGAGATTTACCCGGCCTCTGTAGAGACTCGCCCGGCCTCTGTGGAGACTCGCCCGGCCTCTGTGCAGACTCACGCGGCCTGTGTGGACTCGCCCGGCCTCCGTGGAAACTCGCCCGGCCTCTGTGGAGACTCGCCCGGCCTCTGGAGACTCGCCTGGCCTCTGTGGAGACTCACCCGGCCTCTGGGAATACTCACCCGGCCTCTGTGGAGACTCGCCCTGCCTCTGTGGAGACTCGCTTGGCCTCTGTAGAAACTCGCCCGGTCTCTGTGAAGACTCGTCCGGCCTCTGGGGAGACTCGCCCGGCCTCTGTATCTACTCGCCCGGCCTCTGTAGACACTCGCCCGGCCTCTGTGGAGACGCACCCTGCCTCTGTGGTGACTCACCCGGCCTCTGGGAATACTTGCCCGGCCTCTGTGGAGACTCGCCCGGCCTCTAAAGAGCCTCGCAAGTCCTCTGTGGAGACTCGCCCGGCCTCTGTGGAGACTCGCTTGGCCGCTGTAGAAACTCGCCCAGTCTCTGTAGAGACTCACCCGGCCTCTGTAGAGACTCATCCGGCCTGTGTGGAGACTCGCCCGGCCTGTGTGGAGACTCGCCCGGCCTCTGTAGAGATTCACCCAGCCTCTGTGGAGACTCGCCCGGCCACTGTGGAGTCTCGCCCGGCCTCTGTGGAGACTCGCCCGACCTCTGTAGAAACTTGCCCGGTCTCTGTAGAGACTCGCCCGGCCTCTGTGAAGACTCGCCCGGCCTCTGGGCAGAATCGCCTGGCCTCTGTGGAGACTCGCCTGGCCTCTGGAGAGACTCGCCCGGCCTCGGTGGAGACTCGCCGGCCTCTGGAGAAACTCGCACGGCTTCTGTAGAGACTCGCCCGGCCTCTGTAGACATTTGCCCAGCCTCTGTATAGACTCGCCCAGCCTCTGTGAAGACTCCCCCGGCTTCTGTGGAGACTCACCCGGCCTCTGGAGACTCGCCTGGCCTCTGTGGAGACTCGCCCGGCCTCTGTGGAGACTCGCCTAGGCTCTGTAGAGACTCACCCGGACTCTGTTGAGACTCGCCCGGCCTGTGTGGAGACTCGCCCGGCCTCAGTGGAAACTCGCCTGTCCTCTGTGGAGATTCGCCCGGCCTCTGTGGAGACTCGCCCGGCCTCTGTGGAGACTCGCCCGGCCTTTGTGGAGACTTGTCCGGACTTTGTGGAGACTCGCCCGACCTCTGTGGAGACTCGCCCAGCCTCTGGAGAGATTCGCCTAGCCTCTGTAGAGACTCGCCCGACCTCTGTGGAGATTCCCCCGGCCTCTGTAGACACTCGCCCGGCCTCTGTGGAGACTCACCCGGCCTCTGGGAATACTTGCCCGGCCTCTGCGGAGACTCGCCCGGCCTCTAAAGAGCATCGCAAGTCCTCTGTGGAGACTCGCCCGGCCTCTGTGGAGACTCGCTTGGCCGCTGTAGAAACTCGCCCGGTCTCTGTAGAGACTCGCCCGGCCTCTGTAGAGACTCATCCGGCCTGTGTGGAGACTCGCCCGGCCTGTGTGGAGACTCGGCCGGCCTCTGTAGAGATTCACCCCGCCTCTGTGGAGACTCGCCCGGCCTCTGTGGAGACTCGCCCGGCCTCTGTGGAGACTCGCACAGCTTCTGTAGAGACTCGCCCGGCCTCTGTAGACATTTGCCCAGCCTCTGTATAGACTCGCCCAGCCTCTGTGAAGACTCGCCCGGCTTCTGTGGAGACTCACCCGGCCTCTGGAGACTCGCCTGGCCTCTGTGGAGACTCGCCCAGGCTCTGTGGAGACTCGCCTAGGCTCTGTAGAGACTCACCCGGACTCTGTTGAGACTCGCCCGGCCTGTGTGGAGACTCGCCCGGCCTCAGTGGAGACTCGCCTGTCCTCTGTGGAGATTCGCCCGGCCTCTGTGGAGACTCGCCCGGCCTCTGTGGAGACTCGCCCGGCCTTTGTGGAGACTTGTCCGGACTTTGTGGAGACTCGCCCGACCTCTGTGGAGACTCGCCCAGCCTCTGGAGAGATTCGCCTAGCCTCTGTAGAGACTCGCCCGACCTCTGTGGAGATTCCCCCGGCCTCTGTAGACACTCGCCCGGCCTCTGTGGAGACTCACCCGGCCTCTGGGAATACTTGCCCGGCCTCTGTGGAGACTCGCCCGGCCTCTAAAGAGCCTCGCAAGTCCTCTGTGGAGACTCGCCCGGCCTCTGTGGAGACTCGCTTGGCCGCTGTAGAAACTCGCCCAGTCTCTGTAGAGACTCACCCGGCCTCTGTAGAGACTCATCCGGCCTGTGTGGAGACTCGCCCGGCCTGTGTGGAGACTCGCCCGGCCTCTGTAGAGATTCACCCAGCCTCTGTGGAGACTCGCCCGGCCACTGTGGAGTCTCGCCCGGCCTCTGTGGAGACTCGCCCGACCTCTGTAGAAACTTGCCCGGTCTCTGTAGAGACTCGCCCGGCCTCTGTGAAGACTCGCCCGGCCTCTGGGCAGAATCGCCTGGCCTCTGTGGAGACTCGCCTGGCCTCTGGAGAGACTCGCCCGGCCTCGGTGGAGACTCGCCGGCCTCTGGAGAAACTCGCACGGCTTCTGTAGAGACTCGCCCGGCCTCTGTAGACATTTGCCCAGCCTCTGTATAGACTCGCCCAGCCTCTGTGAAGACTCCCCCGGCTTCTGTGGAGACTCACCCGGCCTCTGGAGACTCGCCTGGCCTCTGTGGAGACTCGCCCGGCCTCTGTGGAGACTCGCCTAGGCTCTGTAGAGACTCACCCGGACTCTGTTGAGACTCGCCCGGCCTGTGTGGAGACTCGCCCGGCCTCAGTGGAAACTCGCCTGTCCTCTGTGGAGATTCGCCCGGCCTCTGTGGAGACTCGCCCGGCCTCTGTGGAGACTCGCCCGGCCTTTGTGGAGACTTGTCCGGACTTTGTGGAGACTCGCCCGACCTCTGTGGAGACTCGCCCAGCCTCTGGAGAGATTCGCCTAGCCTCTGTAGAGACTCGCCCGACCTCTGTGGAGATTCCCCCGGCCTCTGTAGACACTCGCCCGGCCTCTGTGGAGACTCACCCGGCCTCTGGGAATACTTGCCCGGCCTCTGCGGAGACTCGCCCGGCCTCTAAAGAGCATCGCAAGTCCTCTGTGGAGACTCGCCCGGCCTCTGTGGAGACTCGCTTGGCCGCTGTAGAAACTCGCCCGGTCTCTGTAGAGACTCGCCCGGCCTCTGTAGAGACTCATCCGGCCTGTGTGGAGACTCGCCCGGCCTGTGTGGAGACTCGGCCGGCCTCTGTAGAGATTCACCCCGCCTCTGTGGAGACTCGCCCGGCCTCTGTGGAGACTCGCCCGGCCTCTGTGGAGACTCGCACAGCTTCTGTAGAGACTCGCCCGGCCTCTGTAGACATTTGCCCAGCCTCTGTATAGACTCGCCCAGCCTCTGTGAAGACTCGCCCGGCTTCTGTGGAGACTCACCCGGCCTCTGGAGACTCGCCTGGCCTCTGTGGAGACTCGCCCAGGCTCTGTGGAGACTCGCCTAGGCTCTGTAGAGACTCACCCGGACTCTGTTGAGACTCGCCCGGCCTGTGTGGAGACTCGCCCGGCCTCAGTGGAGACTCGCCTGTCCTCTGTGGAGATTCGCCCGGCCTCTGTGGAGACTCGCCCGGCCTCTGTGGAGACTCGCCCGGCCTTTGTGGAGACTTGTCCGGACTTTGTGGAGACTCGCCCGACCTCTGTGGAGACTCGCCCAGCCTCTGGAGAGATTCGCCTAGCCTCTGTAGAGACTCGCCCGACCTCTGTGGAGATTCCCCCGGCCTCTGTAGACACTCGCCCGGCCTCTGTGGAGACTCACCCGGCCTCTGGGAATACTTGCCCGGCCTCTGCGGAGACTCGCCAGGCCTCTAAAGAGCCTCGCAAGTCCTCTGTGGAGACTCGCCCGGCCTCTGTGGAGACTCGCTTGGCCGCTGTAGAAACTCGCCCGGTCTCTGTAGAGACTCGCCCGGCCTCTGTAGAGACTCATCCGGCCTGTGTGGGGACTCGCCCGGCCTGTGTGGAGACTCGCCCGGCCTCTGTAGAGATTCACCCAGCCTCTGTGGAGACTCGCCCGGCCTCTGTGGAGACTCGCCCGACCTCTGTAGAAACTTGCCCGGTCTCTGTAGAGACTCGCCCGGCCTCTGTGAAGACTCGCCCGGCCTCTGGGCAGAATCGCCTGGCCTCTGTGGAGACTCGCATGGCCTCTGGAGAGACTCGCCCGGCCTCGGTGGAGACTCGCCCGGCCTCGGTGGAGACTCGCCGGCCTCTGGAGAAATTCGCCCGGCCTCTATGGAGACTCGCCTGGCCTCTGTGGAGACTCGCCCGGCCTCTGTGGAGACTCGCCTAGGCTCTGTAGAGACTCACCCGGACTCTGTTGAGACTCGCCCGGCCTGTGTGGAGACTCGCCCGGCCTCAGTGGAGACTCGCCTGTCCTCTGTGGAGATTCGCCCGGCCTCTGTGGAGACTCGCCCGGCCTTTGTAGAGATTCGCCCGACCTCTGTGGAGACTCGCTTGGCCTCTGTAGAAACTCGCCCGGTCTCTGTAGAGATTCGCCCGGCCTCTGTGAAGAGTCGTCCGGCCTCTGGGGAGACTCGCCCGGCCTCTGTATGGACTCACCCGGCCTCTGTAGAGATTGACCCGGCCTCTGTAGAGACTCGCCCGGCCTCTGTGGAGACTCGCCCGGCCTCTGTGGAGACTCACGCGGCCGGTGTGGAGACTCGCCCGGCCTCCGTGGAAACTCGCCCGGCATCTGTGGAGACTCGCCCGGCCTCTGGAGACTCGCCTGGCCTCTGTGGAGACTCACCCGGCCTCTGGAAATACTCACCCGGCCTCTGTGGAGACTCGCCCTGCCTCTGTGGAGACACGCTTGGCCTCTGTAGACAATCGCCCGGTCTCTGTGAAGACTCGTCCGGCCTCTGGGGAGACTCGCCCGGCCTCTGTATGTACTCGCCCGGCCTCTGTAGAGATTGGCCCGGCCTCTGTAGAGACTCGCCCGGCCTCTGTGGAGACTCGCCCGGCCTCTGTGGAGACTCACGCGGCCTGTGTGGAGACTCGCCCGGCCTCCGTGGAAACTCGCCCGGCCTCTGTGGAGACTCGCCCGGCCTCTGGAGACTCGCCTGGCCTCTGTGGAGATTGACCCGGCCTCTGTAGAGACTCGCCCGGCCTCTGTGGAGACTCGCCCGGCCTCTGTGCAGACTCACGCGGCCTGTGTGGAGATTCGCCGGCCTCTGTGGAAACTCGCCCGGCCTCTGTGGAGACTCGCCCGGCCTCTGGAGACTCGCCTGGCCTCTGTGGAGACTCACCCGGCCTCTGGGAATACTCACCCGGCCACTGTGGAGACTCGCCCTGCCTCTGTGGAGACTCGCTTGGCCTCTGTAGAAACTCGCCCGGTCTCTGTGAAGACTCGTCCGGCCTCTGGGGAGACTCGCCCGGCCTCTGTATCTACTCGCCCGGCCTCTGTAGACACTCGCCCGGCCTCTGTGGAGACGCACCCTGCCTCTGTGGAGACTCACCCGGCCTCTGGGAATACTTGCCCGGCCTCTGTGGAGACTCGCCCGGCCTCTAAAGAGCCTCGCAAGTCCTCTGTGGAGACTCGCCCGGCCTCTGTGGAGACTCGCTTGGCCGCTGTAGAAACTCGCCCGGTCTCTGTAGAGACTCGCCCGGCCTCTGTAGAGACTCATCCGGCCTGTGTGGAGACTCGCCGGGCCTGTGTGGAGACTCGCCCGGCCTCTGTAGAGATTCACCCAGCCTCTGTGGAGACTCGCCCGGCCACTGTGGAGTCTCGCCCGGCCTCTGTGGAGACTCGCCCGACCTCTGTAGAAACTTGCCCGGTCTCTGTAGAGACTCGCCCGGCCTCTGTGAAGACTCGCCCGGCCTCTGGGCAGAATCGCCTGGCCTCTGTGGAGACTCGCCTGGCCTCTGGAGAGACTCGCCCGGCCTCGGTGGAGACTCGCCGGCCTCTGGAGAAACTCGCACGGCTTCTGTAGAGACTCGCCCGGCCTCTGTAGACATTTGCCAAGCCTCTGTATAGACTCGCCCAGCCTCTATGAAGACTCGCCCGGCTTCTGTGGAGACTCACCCGGCCTCTGGAGACTCGCCTGGCCTCTGTGGAGACTCGCCCGGCCTCTGTGGAGACTCGCCTAGGCTCTGTAGAGACTCACCCGGACTCTGTTGAGACTCGCCCGGCCTGTGTGGAGACTCGCCCGGCCTCAGTGGAAACTCGCCTGTCCTCTGTGGAGATTCGCCCGGCCTCTGTGGAGACTCGCCCGGCCTCTGTGGGGACTCGCCCAGCCTTTGTGGAGACTTGTCCGGACTTTGTGGAGACTCGCCCGACCTCTGTGGAGACTCGCCCAGCCTCTGGAGAGATTCGCCTAGCCTCTGTAGAGACTCGCCCGACCTCTGTGGAGATTCCCCCGGCCTCTATAGACACTCGCCCGGCCTCTGTGGAGACTCACCCGGCCTCTGGGAATACTTGCCCGGCCTCTGCGGAGACTCGCCCGGCCTCTAAAGAGCCTCGCAAGTCCTCTGTGGAGACTCGCCCGGCCTCTGTGGAGACTCGCTTAGCCGCTGTAGAAACTCGCCCGGTCTCTGTAGAGACTCGCCCGGCCTCTGTAGAGACTCATCCGGCCTGTGTGGAGACTCGCCCGGCCTGTGTGGAGACTCGCCCGGCCTCTGTAGAGATTCACCCAGCCTCTGTGGAGACTCGCCCGGCCTCTGTGGAGACTCGCCCGGCCTCTGTGGAGACGCGCCCGACCTCTGTAGAAACTTGCCCGGTCTCTGTAGAGACTCGCCCGGCCTCTGTGAAGACTCGCCTAGCCTCTGGGCAGAATCGCCTGGCCTCTGTGGAGACTCGCCTGGCCTCTGGAGAGACTTGCCCGGCCTCTGTGGAGACTCGCCGGCCTCTGGAGAAACTCGCCCGGCCTCTGTGGAGACTCGCCCGGCCTCTGGAGACTCGCCTGGTCTCTGTGGAGACTCGTCCGGCCTCTGGGGAGACTCGCCCGGCCTCTGTATGTACTCGCCCGGCCTCTGTAGAGATTGGCCCGGCCTCTGTAGAGACTCGCCCGGCCTCTGTGGAGACTCGCCCGGCCTCTGTGGAGACTCACGCGGCCTGTGTGGAGACTCGCCCGGCCTCCGTGGAAACTCGCCCGGCCTCTGTGGAGACTCGCCCGGCCTCTGGAGACTCGCCTGGCCTCTGTGGAGATTGACCCGGCCTCTGTAGAGACTCGCCCGGCCTCTGTGGAGACTCGCCCGGCCTCTGTGCAGACTCACGCGGCCTGTGTGGAGACTCGCCCGGCCTCCGTGGAAACTCGCCCGGCCTCTGTGGAGACTCGCTTGGCCGCTGTAGAAACTCGCCCGGTCTCTAAAGAGACTCGCCCGGCCTCTGTAGAGACTCATCCGGCCTGTGTGGAGACTCGCCCGGCCTGTGTGGAGACTCGCCCGGCCTCTGTAGAGATTCACCCAGCCTCTGTGGAGACTCGCCCGGCCTCTGTGGAGACTCGCCCGACCTCTGTAGAAACTTGCCCGGTCTCTGTAGAGACTCGCCCGGCCTCTGTGAAGACTCGCCCGGCCTCTGGGCAGAATCGCCTGGCCTCTGTGGAGACTCGCATGGCCTCTGGAGAGACTCGCCCGGCCTCGGTGGAGACTCGCCCGGCCTCGGTGGAGACTCGCCGGCCTCTGGAGAAATTCGCCCGGCCTCTATGGAGACTCGCCTGGCCTCTGTGGAGACTCGCCCGGCCTCTGTGGAGACTCGCCTAGGCTCTGTAGAGACTCACCCGGACTCTGTTGAGACTCGCCCGGCCTGTGTGGAGACTCGCCCGGCCTCAGTGGAGACTCGCCTGTCCTCTGTGGAGATTCGCCCGGCCTCTGTGGAGACTCGCCCGGCCTTTGTAGAGATTCGCCCGACCTCTGTGGAGACTCGCTTGGCCTCTGTAGAAAC
The DNA here is from genome assembly GCF_035609145.1 of Eleutherodactylus coqui. Lineage (NCBI taxonomy): Eukaryota > Metazoa > Chordata > Amphibia > Anura > Eleutherodactylidae > Eleutherodactylus > Eleutherodactylus coqui. The sequence goes on from NC_089842.1 coordinate 206,070,958, forward strand.
TCGCCCGGTCTCTGTAGAGATTCGCCCGGCCTCTGTGAAGAGTCGTCCGGCCTCTGGGGAGACTCGCCCGGCCTCTGTATGGACTCACCCGGCCTCTGTAGAGATTGACCCGGCCTCTGTAGAGACTCGCCCGGCCTCTGTGGAGACTCGCCTGGCCTCTGTGGAGACTCACGCGGCCGGTGTGGAGACTCGCCCGGCCTCCGTGGAAACTCGCCCGGCATCTGTGGAGACTCGCCCGGCCTCTGGAGACTCGCCTGGCCTCTGTGGAGACTCACCCGGCCTCTGGAAATACTCACCCGGCCTCTGTGGAGACTCGCCCTGCCTCTGTGGAGACACGCTTGGCCTCTGTAGACAATCGCCCGGTCTCTGTGAAGACTCGTCCGGCCTCTGGGGAGACTCGCCCGGCCTCTGTATGTACTCGCCCGGCCTCTGTAGAGATTGGCCCGGCCTCTGTAGAGACTCGCCCGGCCTCTGTGGAGACTCGCCCGGCCTCTGTGGAGACTCACGCGGCCTGTGTGGAGACTCGCCCGGCCTCCGTGGAAACTCGCCCGGCCTCTGTGGAGACTCGCCCGGCCTCTGGAGACTCGCCTGGCCTCTGTGGAGATTGACCCGGCCTCTGTAGAGACTCGACCGGCCTCTGTGGAGACTCGCCCGGCCTCTGTGCAGACTCACGCGGCCTGTGTGGAGACTCGTCCGGCCTCCGTGGAAACTCGCCCGGCCTCTGTGGAGACTCGCCCGGCCTCTGGAGACTCGCCTGGCCTCTGTGGAGACTCACCCGGCCTCTGGGAATACTCACCCGGCCTCTGTGGAGACTCGCCCTGCCTCTGTGGAGACTCGCTTGGCCTCTGTAGAAACTCGCCCGGTGTCTGTGAAGACTCGTCCGGCCTCTGGGGAGACTCGCCCGGCCTCTGTATCTACTCGCCCGGCCTCTGTAGACACTCGCCCGGCCTCTGTGGAGACGCTCCCTGCCTCTGTGGAGACTCGCCCGGCCTCTGTGGAGACTCACGCGGCCTGTGTGGAGACTCGCCCGGCCTCCGTGGAAACTCGCCCGGCCTCTGTGGAGACTCGCCCGGCCTCTGGAGACTCGCCTGGCCTCTGTGGAGATTGACCCGGCCTCTGTAGAGACTCGCCCGGCCTCTGTGGAGACTCGCCCGGCCTCTGTGCAGACTCACGCGGCCTGTGTGGAGATTCGCCCGGCCTCTGTGGAAACTCGCCCGGCCTCTGTGGAGACTCGCCCGGCCTCTGGAGACTCGCCTGGCCTCTGTGGAGACTCACCCGGCCTCTGGGAATACTCACCCGGCCTCTGTGGAGACTCGCCCTGCCTCTGTGGAGACTCGCTTGGCCTCTGTAGAAACTCGCCCGGTCTCTGTGAAGACTCGTCCGGCCTCTGGGGAGACTCGCCCGGCCTCTGTATCTACTCGCCCGGCCTCTGTAGACACTCGCCCGGCCTCTGTGGAGACGCACCCTGCCTCTGTGGAGACTCACCCGGCCTCTGGGAATACTTGCCCGGCCTCTGTGGAGACTCGCCCGGCCTCTAAAGAGCCTCGCAAGTCCTCTGTGGAGACTCGCCCGGCCTCTGTGGAGACTCGCTTGGCCGCTGTAGAAACTCGCCCGGTCTCTGTAGAGACTCGCCCGGCCTCTGTAGAGACTCATCCGGCCTGTGTGGAGACTCGCCGGGCCTGTGTGGAGACTCGCCCGGCCTCTGTAGAGATTCACCCAGCCTCTGTGGAGACTCGCCCGGCCACTGTGGAGTCTCGCCCGGCCTCTGTGGAGACTCGCCCGACCTCTGTAGAAACTTGCCCGGTCTCTGTAGAGACTCGCCCGGCCTCTGTGAAGACTCGCCCGGCCTCTGGGCAGAATCGCCTGGCCTCTGTGGAGACTCGCCTGGCCTCTGGAGAGACTCGCCCGGCCTCGGTGGAGACTCGCCGGCCTCTGGAGAAACTCGCACGGCTTCTGTAGAGACTCGCCCGGCCTCTGTAGACATTTGCCAAGCCTCTGTATAGACTCGCCCAGCCTCTGTGAAGACTCGCCCGGCTTCTGTGGAGACTCACCCGGCCTCTGGAGACTCGCCTGGCCTCTGTGGAGACTCGCCCGGCCTCTGTGGAGACTCGCCTAGGCTCTGTAGAGACTCACCCGGACTCTGTTGAGACTCGCCCGGCCTGTGTGGAGACTCGCCCGGCCTCAGTGGAAACTCGCCTGTCCTCTGTGGAGATTCGCCCGGCCTCTGTGGAGACTCGCCCGGCCTCTGTGGGGACTCGCCCAGCCTTTGTGGAGACTTGTCCGGACTTTGTGGAGACTCGCCCGACCTCTGTGGAGACTCGCCCAGCCTCTGGAGAGATTCGCCTAGCCTCTGTAGAGACTCGCCCGACCTCTGTGGAGATTCCCCCGGCCTCTATAGACACTCGCCCGGCCTCTGTGGAGACTCACCCGGCCTCTGGGAATACTTGCCCGGCCTCTGCGGAGACTCGCCCGGCCTCTAAAGAGCCTCGCAAGTCCTCTGTGGAGACTCGCCCGGCCTCTGTGGAGACTCGCTTGGCCGCTGTAGAAACTCGCCCGGTCTCTGTAGAGACTCGCCCGGCCTCTGTAGAGACTCATCCGGCCTGTGTGGAGACTCGCCCGGCCTGTGTGGAGACTCGCCCGGCCTCTGTAGAGATTCACCCAGCCTCTGTGGAGACTCGCCCGGCCTCTGTGGAGACTCGCCCGGCCTCTGTGGAGACGCGCCCGACCTCTGTAGAAACTTGCCCGGTCTCTGTAGAGACTCGCCCGGCCTCTGTGAAGACTCGCCTAGCCTCTGGGCAGAATCGCCTGGCCTCTGTGGAGACTCGCCTGGCCTCTGGAGAGACTTGCCCGGCCTCTGTGGAGACTCGCCGGCCTCTGGAGAAACTCGCCCGGCCTCTGTGGAGACTCGCCCGGCCTCTGGAGACTCGCCTGGTCTCTGTGGAGACTCGTCCGGCCTCTGGGGAGACTCGCCCGGCCTCTGTATGTACTCGCCCGGCCTCTGTAGAGATTGGCCCGGCCTCTGTAGAGACTCGCCCGGCCTCTGTGGAGACTCGCCCGGCCTCTGTGGAGACTCACGCGGCCTGTGTGGAGACTCGCCCGGCCTCCGTGGAAACTCGCCCGGCCTCTGTGGAGACTCGCCCGGCCTCTGGAGACTCGCCTGGCCTCTGTGGAGATTGACCCGGCCTCTGTAGAGACTCGCCCGGCCTCTGTGGAGACTCGCCCGGCCTCTGTGCAGACTCACGCGGCCTGTGTGGAGACTCGCCCGGCCTCCGTGGAAACTCGCCCGGCCTCTGTGGAGACTCGCTTGGCCGCTGTAGAAACTCGCCCGGTCTCTAAAGAGACTCGCCCGGCCTCTGTAGAGACTCATCCGGCCTGTGTGGAGACTCGCCCGGCCTGTGTGGAGACTCGCCCGGCCTCTGTAGAGATTCACCCAGCCTCTGTGGAGACTCGCCCGGCCTCTGTGGAGACTCGCCCGACCTCTGTAGAAACTTGCCCGGTCTCTGTAGAGACTCGCCCGGCCTCTGTGAAGACTCGCCCGGCCTCTGGGCAGAATCGCCTGGCCTCTGTGGAGACTCGCATGGCCTCTGGAGAGACTCGCCCGGCCTCGGTGGAGACTCGCCCGGCCTCGGTGGAGACTCGCCGGCCTCTGGAGAAATTCGCCCGGCCTCTATGGAGACTCGCCTGGCCTCTGTGGAGACTCGCCCGGCCTCTGTGGAGACTCGCCTAGGCTCTGTAGAGACTCACCCGGACTCTGTTGAGACTCGCCCGGCCTGTGTGGAGACTCGCCCGGCCTCAGTGGAGACTCGCCTGTCCTCTGTGGAGATTCGCCCGGCCTCTGTGGAGACTCGCCCGGCCTTTGTAGAGATTCGCCCGACCTCTGTGGAGACTCGCTTGGCCTCTGTAGAAACTCGCCCGGTCTCTGTAGAGATTCGCCCGGCCTCTGTGAAGAGTCGTCCGGCCTCTGGGGAGACTCGCCCGGCCTCTGTATGGACTCACCCGGCCTCTGTAGAGATTGACCCGGCCTCTGTAGAGACTCGCCCGGCCTCTGTGGAGACTCGCCCGGCCTCTGTGGAGACTCACGCGGCCGGTGTGGAGACTCGCCCGGCCTCCGTGGAAACTCGCCCGGCATCTGTGGAGACTCGCCCGGCCTCTGGAGACTCGCCTGGCCTCTGTGGAGACTCACCCGGCCTCTGGAAATACTCACCCGGCCTCTGTGGAGACTCGCCCTGCCTCTGTGGAGACACGCTTGGCCTCTGTAGACAATCGCCCGGTCTCTGTGAAGACTCGTCCGGCCTCTGGGGAGACTCGCCCGGCCTCTGTATGTACTCGCCCGGCCTCTGTAGAGATTGGCCCGGCCTCTGTAGAGACTCGCCCGGCCTCTGTGGAGACTCGCCCGGCCTCTGTGGAGACTCACGCGGCCTGTGTGGAGACTCGCCCGGCCTCCGTGGAAACTCGCCCGGCCTCTGTGGAGACTCGCCCGGCCTCTGGAGACTCGCCTGGCCTCTGTGGAGATTGACCCGGCCTCTGTAGAGACTCGCCCGGCCTCTGTGGAGACTCGCCCGGCCTCTGTGCAGACTCACGCGGCCTGTGTGGAGACTCGCCCGGCCTCCGTGGAAACTCGCCCGGCCTCTGTGGAGACTCGCCCGGCCTCTGGAGACTCGCCTGGCCTCTGTGGAGACTCACCCGGCCTCTGGGAATACTCACCCGGCCTCTGTGGAGACTCGCCCTGCCTCTGTGGAGACTCGCTTGGCCTCTGTAGAAACTCGCCCGGTGTCTGTGAAGACTCGTCCGGCCTCTGGGGAGACTCGCCCGGCCTCTGTATCTACTCGCCCGGCCTCTGTAGACACTCGCCCGGCCTCTGTGGAGACGCTCCCTGCCTCTGTGGAGACTCGCCCGGCCTCTGTGGAGACTCACGCGGCCTGTGTGGAGACTCGCCCGGCCTCCGTGGAAACTCGCCCGGCCTCTGTGGAGACTCGCCCGGCCTCTGGAGACTCGCCTGGCCTCTGTGGAGATTGACCCGGCCTCTGTAGAGACTCGCCCGGCCTCTGTGGAGACTCGCCCGGCCTCTGTGCAGACTCACGCGGCCTGTGTGGAGATTCGCCCGGCCTCTGTGGAAACTCGCCCGGCCTCTGTGGAGACTCGCCCGGCCTCTGGAGACTCGCCTGGCCTCTGTGGAGACTCACCCGGCCTCTGGGAATACTCACCCGGCCTCTGTGGAGACTCGCCCTGCCTCTGTGGAGACTCGCTTGGCCTCTGTAGAAACTCGCCCGGTCTCTGTGAAGACTCGTCCGGCCTCTGGGGAGACTCGCCCGGCCTCTGTATCTACTCGCCCGGCCTCTGTAGACACTCGCCCGGCCTCTGTGGAGACGCACCCTGCCTCTGTGGAGACTCACCCGGCCTCTGGGAATACTTGCCCGGCCTCTGTGGAGACTCGCCCGGCCTCTAAAGAGCCTCGCAAGTCCTCTGTGGAGACTCGCCCGGCCTCTGTGGAGACTCGCTTGGCCGCTGTAGAAACTCGCCCGGTCTCTGTAGAGACTCGCCCGGCCTCTGTAGAGACTCATCCGGCCTGTGTGGAGACTCGCCGGGCCTGTGTGGAGACTCGCCCGGCCTCTGTAGAGATTCACCCAGCCTCTGTGGAGACTCGCCCGGCCACTGTGGAGTCTCGCCCGGCCTCTGTGGAGACTCGCCCGACCTCTGTAGAAACTTGCCCGGTCTCTGTAGAGACTCGCCCGGCCTCTGTGAAGACTCGCCCGGCCTCTGGGCAGAATCGCCTGGCCTCTGTGGAGACTCGCCTGGCCTCTGGAGAGACTCGCCCGGCCTCGGTGGAGACTCGCCGGCCTCTGGAGAAACTCGCACGGCTTCTGTAGAGACTCGCCCGGCCTCTGTAGACATTTGCCAAGCCTCTGTATAGACTCGCCCAGCCTCTGTGAAGACTCGCCCGGCTTCTGTGGAGACTCACCCGGCCTCTGGAGACTCGCCTGGCCTCTGTGGAGACTCGCCCGGCCTCTGTGGAGACTCGCCTAGGCTCTGTAGAGACTCACCCGGACTCTGTTGAGACTCGCCCGGCCTGTGTGGAGACTCGCCCGGCCTCAGTGGAAACTCGCCTGTCCTCTGTGGAGATTCGCCCGGCCTCTGTGGAGACTCGCCCGGCCTCTGTGGGGACTCGCCCAGCCTTTGTGGAGACTTGTCCGGACTTTGTGGAGACTCGCCCGACCTCTGTGGAGACTCGCCCAGCCTCTGGAGAGATTCGCCTAGCCTCTGTAGAGACTCGCCCGACCTCTGTGGAGATTCCCCCGGCCTCTATAGACACTCGCCCGGCCTCTGTGGAGACTCACCCGGCCTCTGGGAATACTTGCCCGGCCTCTGCGGAGACTCGCCCGGCCTCTAAAGAGCCTCGCAAGTCCTCTGTGGAGACTCGCCCGGCCTCTGTGGAGACTCGCTTAGCCGCTGTAGAAACTCGCCCGGTCTCTGTAGAGACTCGCCCGGCCTCTGTAGAGACTCATCCGGCCTGTGTGGAGACTCGCCCGGCCTGTGTGGAGACTCGCCCGGCCTCTGTAGAGATTCACCCAGCCTCTGTGGAGACTCGCCCGGCCTCTGTGGAGACTCGCCCGGCCTCTGTGGAGACGCGCCCGACCTCTGTAGAAACTTGCCCGGTCTCTGTAGAGACTCGCCCGGCCTCTGTGAAGACTCGCCTAGCCTCTGGGCAGAATCGCCTGGCCTCTGTGGAGACTCGCCTGGCCTCTGGAGAGACTTGCCCGGCCTCTGTGGAGACTCGCCGGCCTCTGGAGAAACTCGCCCGGCCTCTGTGGAGACTCGCCCGGCCTCTGGAGACTCGCCTGGTCTCTGTGGAGACTCGTCCGGCCTCTGGGGAGACTCGCCCGGCCTCTGTATGTACTCGCCCGGCCTCTGTAGAGATTGGCCCGGCCTCTGTAGAGACTCGCCCGGCCTCTGTGGAGACTCGCCCGGCCTCTGTGGAGACTCACGCGGCCTGTGTGGAGACTCGCCCGGCCTCCGTGGAAACTCGCCCGGCCTCTGTGGAGACTCGCCCGGCCTCTGGAGACTCGCCTGGCCTCTGTGGAGATTGACCCGGCCTCTGTAGAGACTCGCCCGGCCTCTGTGGAGACTCGCCCGGCCTCTGTGCAGACTCACGCGGCCTGTGTGGAGACTCGCCCGGCCTCCGTGGAAACTCGCCCGGCCTCTGTGGAGACTCGCTTGGCCGCTGTAGAAACTCGCCCGGTCTCTAAAGAGACTCGCCCGGCCTCTGTAGAGACTCATCCGGCCTGTGTGGAGACTCGCCCGGCCTGTGTGGAGACTCGCCCGGCCTCTGTAGAGATTCACCCAGCCTCTGTGGAGACTCGCCCGGCCTCTGTGGAGACTCGCCCGACCTCTGTAGAAACTTGCCCGGTCTCTGTAGAGACTCGCCCGGCCTCTGTGAAGACTCGCCCGGCCTCTGGGCAGAATCGCCTGGCCTCTGTGGAGACTCGCATGGCCTCTGGAGAGACTCGCCCGGCCTCGGTGGAGACTCCCCCGGCCTCGGTGGAGACTCGCCGGCCTCTGGAGAAATTCGCCCGGCCTCTATGGAGACTCGCCTGGCCTCTGTGGAGACTCGCCCGGCCTCTGTGGAGACTCGCCTAGGCTCTGTAGAGACTCACCCGGACTCTGTTGAGACTCGCCCGGCCTGTGTGGAGACTCGCCCGGCCTCAGTGGAGACTCGCCTGTCCTCTGTGGAGATTCGCCCGGCCTCTGTGGAGACTCGCCCGGCCTTTGTAGAGATTCGCCCGACCTCTGTGGAGACTCGCTTGGCCTCTGTAGAAACTCGCCCGGTCTCTGTAGAGATTCGCCCGGCCTCTGTGAAGAGTCGTCCGGCCTCTGGGGAGACTCGCCCGGCCTCTGTATGGACTCACCCGGCCTCTGTAGAGATTGACCCGGCCTCTGTAGAGACTCGCCCGGCCTCTGTGGAGACTCGCCTGGCCTCTGTGGAGACTCACGCGGCCGGTGTGGAGACTCGCCCGGCCTCCGTGGAAACTCGCCCGGCATCTGTGGAGACTCGCCCGGCCTCTGGAGACTCGCCTGGCCTCTGTGGAGACTCACCCGGCCTCTGGAAATACTCACCCGGCCTCTGTGGAGACTCGCCCTGCCTCTGTGGAGACACGCTTGGCCTCTGTAGACAATCGCCCGGTCTCTGTGAAGACTCGTCCGGCCTCTGGGGAGACTCGCCCGGCCTCTGTATGTACTCGCCCGGCCTCTGTAGAGATTGGCCCGGCCTCTGTAGAGACTCGCCCGGCCTCTGTGGAGACTCGCCCGGCCTCTGTGGAGACTCACGCGGCCTGTGTGGAGACTCGCCCGGCCTCCGTGGAAACTCGCCCGGCCTCTGTGGAGACTCGCCCGGCCTCTGGAGACTCGCCTGGCCTCTGTGGAGATTGACCCGGCCTCTGTAGAGACTCGACCGGCCTCTGTGGAGACTCGCCCGGCCTCTGTGCAGACTCACGCGGCCTGTGTGGAGACTCGCCCGGCCTCCGTGGAAACTCGCCCGGCCTCTGTGGAGACTCGCCCGGCCTCTGGAGACTCGCCTGGCCTCTGTGGAGACTCACCCGGCCTCTGGGAATACTCACCCGGCCTCTGTGGAGACTCGCCCTGCCTCTGTGGAGACTCGCTTGGCCTCTGTAGAAACTCGCCCGGTGTCTGTGAAGACTCGTCCGGCCTCTGGGGAGACTCGCCCGGCCTCTGTATCTACTCGCCCGGCCTCTGTAGACACTCGCCCGGCCTCTGTGGAGACGCTCCCTGCCTCTGTGGAGACTCGCCCGGCCTCTGTGGAGACTCACGCGGCCTGTGTGGAGACTCGCCCGGCCTCCGTGGAAACTCGCCCGGCCTCTGTGGAGACTCGCCCGGCCTCTGGAGACTCGCCTGGCCTCTGTGGAGATTGACCCGGCCTCTGTAGAGACTCGCCCGGCCTCTGTGGAGACTCGCCCGGCCTCTGTGCAGACTCACGCGGCCTGTGTGGAGATTCGCCCGGCCTCTGTGGAAACTCGCCCGGCCTCTGTGGAGACTCGCCCGGCCTCTGGAGACTCGCCTGGCCTCTGTGGAGACTCACCCGGCCTCTGGGAATACTCACCCGGCCTCTGTGGAGACTCGCCCTGCCTCTGTGGAGACTCGCTTGGCCTCTGTAGAAACTCGCCCGGTCTCTGTGAAGACTCGTCCGGCCTCTGGGGAGACTCGCCCGGCCTCTGTATCTACTCGCCCGGCCTCTGTAGACACTCGCCCGGCCTCTGTGGAGACGCACCCTGCCTCTGTGGAGACTCACCCGGCCTCTGGGAATACTTGCCCGGCCTCTGTGGAGACTCGCCCGGCCTCTAAAGAGCCTCGCAAGTCCTCTGTGGAGACTCGCCCGGCCTCTGTGGAGACTCGCTTGGCCGCTGTAGAAACTCGCCCGGTCTCTGTAGAGACTCGCCCGGCCTCTGTAGAGACTCATCCGGCCTGTGTGGAGACTCGCCCGGCCTGTGTGGAGACTCGCCCGGCCTCTGTAGAGATTCACCCAGCCTCTGTGGAGACTCGCCCGGCCACTGTGGAGTCTCGCCCGGCCTCTGTGGAGACTCGCCCGACCTCTGTAGAAACTTGCCCGGTCTCTGTAGAGACTCGCCCGGCCTCTGTGAAGACTCGCCCGGCCTCTGGGCAGAATCGCCTGGCCTCTGTGGAGACTCGCCTGGCCTCTGGAGAGACTCGCCCGGCCTCGGTGGAGACTCGCCGGCCTCTGGAGAAACTCGCACGGCTTCTGTAGAGACTCGCCCGGCCTCTGTAGACATTTGCCAAGCCTCTGTATAGACTCGCCCAGCCTCTGTGAAGACTCGCCCGGCTTCTGTGGAGACTCACCCGGCCTCTGGAGACTCGCCTGGCCTCTGTGGAGACTCGCCCGGCCTCTGTGGAGACTCGCCTAGGCTCTGTAGAGACTCACCCGGACTCTGTTGAGACTCGCCCGGCCTGTGTGGAGACTCGCCCGGCCTCAGTGGAAACTCGCCTGTCCTCTGTGGAGATTCGCCCGGCCTCTGTGGAGACTCGCCCGGCCTCTGTGGGGACTCGCCCAGCCTTTGTGGAGACTTGTCCGGACTTTGTGGAGACTCGCCCGACCTCTGTGGAGACTCGCCCAGCCTCTGGAGAGATTCGCCTAGCCTCTGTAGAGACTCGCCCGACCTCTGTGGAGATTCCCCCGGCCTCTATAGACACTCGCCCGGCCTCTGTGGAGACTCACCCGGCCTCTGGGAATACTTGCCCGGCCTCTGCGGAGACTCGCCCGGCCTCTAAAGAGCCTCGCAAGTCCTCTGTGGAGACTCGCCCGGCCTCTGTGGAGACTCGCTTAGCCGCTGTAGAAACTCGCCCGGTCTCTGTAGAGACTCGCCCGGCCTCTGTAGAGACTCATCCGGCCTGTGTGGAGACTCGCCCGGCCTGTGTGGAGACTCGCCCGGCCTCTGTAGAGATTCACCCAGCCTCTGTGGAGACTCGCCCGGCCTCTGTGGAGACTCGCCCGGCCTCTGTGGAGACGCGCCCGACCTCTGTAGAAACTTGCCCGGTCTCTGTAGAGACTCGCCCGGCCTCTGTGAAGACTCGCCTAGCCTCTGGGCAGAATCGCCTGGCCTCTGTGGAGACTCGCCTGGCCTCTGGAGAGACTTGCCCGGCCTCTGTGGAGACTCGCCGGCCTCTGGAGAAACTCGCCCGGCCTCTGTGGAGACTCGCCCGGCCTCTGGAGACTCGCCTGGTCTCTGTGGAGACTCGTCCGGCCTCTGGGGAGACTCGCCCGGCCTCTGTATGTACTCGCCCGGCCTCTGTAGAGATTGGCCCGGCCTCTGTAGAGACTCGCCCGGCCTCTGTGGAGACTCGCCCGGCCTCTGTGGAGATTGACCCGGCCTCTGTAGAGACTCGCCCGGCCTCTGTGGAGACTCGCCCGGCCTCTGTGCAGACTCACGCGGCCTGTGTGGAGACTCGCCCGGCCTCCGTGGAAACTCGCCCGGCCTCTGTGGAGACTCGCTTGGCCGCTGTAGAAACTCGCCCGGTCTCTAAAGAGACTCGCCCGGCCTCTGTAGAGACTCATCCGGCCTGTGTGGAGACTCGCCCGGCCTGTGTGGAGACTCGCCCGGCCTCTGTAGAGATTCACCCAGCCTCTGTGGAGACTCGCCCGGCCTCTGTGGAGACTCGCCCGACCTCTGTAGAAACTTGCCCGGTCTCTGTAGAGACTCGCCCGGCCTCTGTGAAGACTCGCCCGGCCTCTGGGCAGAATCGCCTGGCCTCTGTGGAGACTCGCATGGCCTCTGGAGAGACTCGCCCGGCCTCGGTGGAGACTCGCCGGCCTCTGGAGAAATTCGCCCGGCCTCTATGGAGACTCGCCTGGCCTCTGTGGAGACTCGCCCGGCCTCTGTGGAGACTCGCCTAGGCTCTGTAGAGACTCACCCGGACTCTGTTGAGACTCGCCCGGCCTGTGTGGAGACTCGCCCGGCCTCAGTGGAGACTCGCCTGTCCTCTGTGGAGATTCGCCCGGCCTCTGTGGAGACTCGCCCGGCCTTTGTAGAGATTCGCCCGACCTCTGTGGAGACTCGCTTGGCCTCTGTAGAAACTCGCCCGGTCTCTGTAGAGATTCGCCCGGCCTCTGTGAAGAGTCGTCCGGCCTCTGGGGAGACTCGCCCGGCCTCTGTATGGACTCACCCGGCCTCTGTAGAGATTGACCCGGCCTCTGTAGAGACTCGCCCGGCCTCTGTGGAGACTCGCCTGGCCTCTGTGGAGACTCACGCGGCCGGTGTGGAGACTCGCCCGGCCTCCGTGGAAACTCGCCCGGCATCTGTGGAGACTCGCCCGGCCTCTGGAGACTCGCCTGGCCTCTGTGGAGACTCACCCGGCCTCTGGAAATACTCACCCGGCCTCTGTGGAGACTCGCCCTGCCTCTGTGGAGACACGCTTGGCCTCTGTAGACAATCGCCCGGTCTCTGTGAAGACTCGTCCGGCCTCTGGGGAGACTCGCCCGGCCTCTGTATGTACTCGCCCGGCCTCTGTAGAGATTGGCCCGGCCTCTGTAGAGACTCGCCCGGCCTCTGTGGAGACTCGCCCGGCCTCTGTGGAGACTCACGCGGCCTGTGTGGAGACTCGCCCGGCCTCCGTGGAAACTCGCCCGGCCTCTGTGGAGACTCGCCCGGCCTCTGGAGACTCGCCTGGCCTCTGTGGAGATTGACCCGGCCTCTGTAGAGACTCGCCCGGCCTCTGTGGAGACTCGCCCGGCCTCTGTGCAGACTCACGCGGCCTGTGTGGAGACTCGCCCGGCCTCCGTGGAAACTCGCCCGGCCTCTGTGGAGACTCGCCCGGCCTCTGGAGACTCGCCTGGCCTCTGTGGAGACTCACCCGGCCTCTGGGAATACTCACCCGGCCTCTGTGGAGACTCGCCCTGCCTCTGTGGAGACTCGCTTGGCCTCTGTAGAAACTCGCCCGGTGTCTGTGAAGACTCGTCCGGCCTCTGGGGAGACTCGCCCGGCCTCTGTATCTACTCGCCCGGCCTCTGTAGACACTCGCCCGGCCTCTGTGGAGACGCTCCCTGCCTCTGTGGAGACTCGCCCGGCCTCTGTGGAGACTCACGCGGCCTGTGTGGAGACTCGCCCGGCCTCCGTGGAAACTCGCCCGGCCTCTGTGGAGACTCGCCCGGCCTCTGGAGACTCGCCTGGCCTCTGTGGAGATTGACCCGGCCTCTGTAGAGACTCGCCCGGCCTCTGTGGAGACTCGCCCGGCCTCTGTGCAGACTCACGCGGCCTGTGTGGAGATTCGCCCGGCCTCTGTGGAAACTCGCCCGGCCTCTGTGGAGACTCGCCCGGCCTCTGGAGACTCGCCTGGCCTCTGTGGAGACTCACCCGGCCTCTGGGAATACTCACCCGGCCTCTGTGGAGACTCGCCCTGCCTCTGTGGAGACTCGCTTGGCCTCTGTAGAAACTCGCCCGGTCTCTGTGAAGACTCGTCCGGCCTCTGGGGAGACTCGCCCGGCCTCTGTATCTACTCGCCCGGCCTCTGTAGACACTCGCCCGGCCTCTGTGGAGACGCACCCTGCCTCTGTGGAGACTCACCCGGCCTCTGGGAATACTTGCCCGGCCTCTGTGGAGACTCGCCCGGCCTCTAAAGAGCCTCGCAAGTCCTCTGTGGAGACTCGCCCGGCCTCTGTGGAGACTCGCTTGGCCGCTGTAGAAACTCGCCCGGTCTCTGTAGAGACTCGCCCGGCCTCTGTAGAGACTCATCCGGCCTGTGTGGAGACTCGCCCGGCCTGTGTGGAGACTCGCCCGGCCTCTGTAGAGATTCACCCAGCCTCTGTGGAGACTCGCCCGGCCACTGTGGAGTCTCGCCCGGCCTCTGTGGAGACTCGCCCGACCTCTGTAGAAACTTGCCCGGTCTCTGTAGAGACTCGCCCGGCCTCTGTGAAGACTCGCCCGGCCTCTGGGCAGAATCGCCTGGCCTCTGTGGAGACTCGCCTGGCCTCTGGAGAGACTCGCCCGGCCTCGGTGGAGACTCGCCGGCCTCTGGAGAAACTCGCACGGCTTCTGTAGAGACTCGCCCGGCCTCTGTAGACATTTGCCAAGCCTCTGTATAGACTCGCCCAGCCTCTGTGAAGACTCGCCCGGCTTCTGTGGAGACTCACCCGGCCTCTGGAGACTCGCCTGGCCTCTGTGGAGACTCGCCCGGCCTCTGTGGAGACTCGCCTAGGCTCTGTAGAGACTCACCCGGACTCTGTTGAGACTCGCCCGGCCTGTGTGGAGACTCGCCCGGCCTCAGTGGAAACTCGCCTGTCCTCTGTGGAGATTCGCCCGGCCTCTGTGGAGACTCGCCCGGCCTCTGTGGGGACTCGCCCAGCCTTTGTGGAGACTTGTCCGGACTTTGTGGAGACTCGCCCGACCTCTGTGGAGACTCGCCCAGCCTCTGGAGAGATTCGCCTAGCCTCTGTAGAGACTCGCCCGACCTCTGTGGAGATTCCCCCGGCCTCTATAGACACTCGCCCGGCCTCTGTGGAGACTCACCCGGCCTCTGGGAATACTTGCCCGGCCTCTGCGGAGACTCGCCCGGCCTCTAAAGAGCCTCGCAAGTCCTCTGTGGAGACTCGCCCGGCCTCTGTGGAGACTCGCTTAGCCGCTGTAGAAACTCGCCCGGTCTCTGTAGAGACTCGCCCGGCCTCTGTAGAGACTCATCCGGCCTGTGTGGAGACTCGCCCGGCCTGTGTGGAGACTCGCCCGGCCTCTGTAGAGATTCACCCAGCCTCTGTGGAGACTCGCCCGGCCTCTGTGGAGACTCGCCCGGCCTCTGTGGAGACGCGCCCGACCTCTGTAGAAACTTGCCCGGTCTCTGTAGAGACTCGCCCGGCCTCTGTGAAGACTCGCCTAGCCTCTGGGCAGAATCGCCTGGCCTCTGTGGAGACTCGCCTGGCCTCTGGAGAGACTTGCCCGGCCTCTGTGGAGACTCGCCGGCCTCTGGAGAAACTCGCCCGGCCTCTGTGGAGACTCGCCCGGCCTCTGGAGACTCGCCTGGTCTCTGTGGAGACTCGTCCGGCCTCTGGGGAGACTCGCCCGGCCTCTGTATGTACTCGCCCGGCCTCTGTAGAGATTGGCCCGGCCTCTGTAGAGACTCGCCCGGCCTCTGTGGAGACTCGCCCGGCCTCTGTGGAGATTGACCCGGCCTCTGTAGAGACTCGCCCGGCCTCTGTGGAGACTCGCCCGGCCTCTGTGCAGACTCACGCGGCCTGTGTGGAGACTCGCCCGGCCTCCGTGGAAACTCGCCCGGCCTCTGTGGAGACTCGCTTGGCCGCTGTAGAAACTCGCCCGGTCTCTAAAGAGACTCGCCCGGCCTCTGTAGAGACTCATCCGGCCTGTGTGGAGACTCGCCCGGCCTGTGTGGAGACTCGCCCGGCCTCTGTAGAGATTCACCCAGCCTCTGTGGAGACTCGCCCGGCCTCTGTGGAGACTCGCCCGACCTCTGTAGAAACTTGCCCGGTCTCTGTAGAGACTCGCCCGGCCTCTGTGAAGACTCGCCCGGCCTCTGGGCAGAATCGCCTGGCCTCTGTGGAGACTCGCATGGCCTCTGGAGAGACTCGCCCGGCCTCGGTGGAGACTCGCCCGGCCTCGGTGGAGACTCGCCGGCCTCTGGAGAAATTCGCCCGGCCTCTATGGAGACTCGCCTGGCCTCTGTGGAGACTCGCCCGGCCTCTGTGGAGACTCGCCTAGGCTCTGTAGAGACTCACCCGGACTCTGTTGAGACTCGCCCGGCCTGTGTGGAGACTCGCCCGGCCTCAGTGGAGACTCGCCTGTCCTCTGTGGAGATTCGCCCGGCCTCTGTGGAGACTCGCCCGGCCTTTGTAGAGATTCGCCCGACCTCTGTGGAGACTCGCTTGGCCTCTGTAGAAACTCGCCCGGTCTCTGTAGAGATTCGCCCGGCCTCTGTGAAGAGTCGTCCGGCCTCTGGGGAGACTCGCCCGGCCTCTGTATGGACTCACCCGGCCTCTGTAGAGATTGACCCGGCCTCTGTAGAGACTCGCCCGGCCTCTGTGGAGACTCGCCCGGCCTCTGTGGAGACTCACGCGGCCGGTGTGGAGACTCGCCCGGCCTCCGTGGAAACTCGCCCGGCATCTGTGGAGACTCGCCCGGCCTCTGGAGACTCGCCTGGCCTCTGTGGAGACTCACCCGGCCTCTGGAAATACTCACCCGGCCTCTGTGGAGACTCGCCCTGCCTCTGTGGAGACACGCTTGGCCTCTGTAGACAATCGCCCGGTCTCTGTGAAGACTCGTCCGGCCTCTGGGGAGACTCGCCCGGCCTCTGTATGTACTCGCCCGGCCTCTGTAGAGATTGGCCCGGCCTCTGTAGAGACTCGCCCGGCCTCTGTGGAGACTCGCCCGGCCTCTGTGGAGACTCACGCGGCCTGTGTGGAGACTCGCCCGGCCTCCGTGGAAACTCGCCCGGCCTCTGTGGAGACTCGCCCGGCCTCTGGAGACTCGCCTGGCCTCTGTGGAGATTGACCCGGCCTCTGTAGAGACTCGCCCGGCCTCTGTGGAGACTCGCCCGGCCTCTGTGCAGACTCACGCGGCCTGTGTGGAGACTCGCCCGGCCTCCGTGGAAACTCGCCCGGCCTCTGTGGAGACTCGCCCGGCCTCTGGAGACTCGCCTGGCCTCTGTGGAGACTCACCCGGCCTCTGGGAATACTCACCCGGCCTCTGTGGAGACTCGCCCTGCCTCTGTGGAGACTCGCTTGGCCTCTGTAGAAACTCGCCCGGTGTCTGTGAAGACTCGTCCGGCCTCTGGGGAGACTCGCCCGGCCTCTGTATCTACTCGCCCGGCCTCTGTAGACACTCGCCCGGCCTCTGTGGAGACGCTCCCTGCCTCTGTGGAGACTCGCCCGGCCTCTGTGGAGACTCACGCGGCCTGTGTGGAGACTCGCCCGGCCTCCGTGGAAACTCGCCCGGCCTCTGTGGAGACTCGCCCGGCCTCTGGAGACTCGCCTGGCCTCTGTGGAGATTGACCCGGCCTCTGTAGAGACTCGCCCGGCCTCTGTGGAGACTCGCCCGGCCTCTGTGCAGACTCACGCGGCCTGTGTGGAGATTCGCCCGGCCTCTGTGGAAACTCGCCCGGCCTCTGTGGAGACTCGCCCGGCCTCTGGAGACTCGCCTGGCCTCTGTGGAGACTCACCCGGCCTCTGGGAATACTCACCCGGCCTCTGTGGAGACTCGCCCTGCCTCTGTGGAGACTCGCTTGGCCTCTGTAGAAACTCGCCCGGTCTCTGTGAAGACTCGTCCGGCCTCTGGGGAGACTCGCCCGGCCTCTGTATCTACTCGCCCGGCCTCTGTAGACACTCGCCCGGCCTCTGTGGAGACGCACCCTGCCTCTGTGGAGACTCACCCGGCCTCTGGGAATACTTGCCCGGCCTCTGTGGAGACTCGCCCGGCCTCTAAAGAGCCTCGCAAGTCCTCTGTGGAGACTCGCCCGGCCTCTGTGGAGACTCGCTTGGCCGCTGTAGAAACTCGCCCGGTCTCTGTAGAGACTCGCCCGGCCTCTGTAGAGACTCATCCGGCCTGTGTGGAGACTCGCCCGGCCTGTGTGGAGACTCGCCCGGCCTCTGTAGAGATTCACCCAGCCTCTGTGGAGACTCGCCCGGCCACTGTGGAGTCTCGCCCGGCCTCTGTGGAGACTCGCCCGACCTCTGTAGAAACTTGCCCGGTCTCTGTAGAGACTCGCCCGGCCTCTGTGAAGACTCGCCCGGCCTCTGGGCAGAATCGCCTGGCCTCTGTGGAGACTCGCCTGGCCTCTGGAGAGACTCGCCCGGCCTCGGTGGAGACTCGCCGGCCTCTGGAGAAACTCGCACGGCTTCTGTAGAGACTCGCCCGGCCTCTGTAGACATTTGCCCAGCCTCTGTATAGACTCGCCCAGCCTCTGTGAAGACTCGCCCGGCTTCTGTGGAGACTCACCCGGCCTCTGGAGACTCGCCTGGCCTCTGTGGAGACTCGCCCGGCCTCTGTGGAGACTCGCCTAGGCTCTGTAGAGACTCACCCGGACTCTGTTGAGACTCGCCCGGCCTGTGTGGAGACTCGCCCGGCCTCAGTGGAAACTCGCCTGTCCTCTGTGGAGATTCGCCCGGCCTTTGTGGAGACTCGCCCGGCCTCTGTGGGGACTCGCCCAGCCTTTGTGGAGACTTGTCCGGACTTTGTGGAGACTCGCCCGACCTCTGTGGAGACTCGCCCAGCCTCTGGAGAGATTCGCCTAGCCTCTGTAGAGACTCGCCCGACCTCTGTGGAGATTCCCCCGGCCTCTATAGACACTCGCCCGGCCTCTGTGGAGACTCACCCGGCCTCTGGGAATACTTGCCCGGCCTCTGCGGAGACTCGCCCGGCCTCTAAAGAGCCTCGCAAGTCCTCTGTGGAGACTCGCCCGGCCTCTGTGGAGACTCGCTTAGCCGCTGTAGAAACTCGCCCGGTCTCTGTAGAGACTCGCCCGGCCTCTGTAGAGACTCATCCGGCCTGTGTGGAGACTCGCCCGGCCTGTGTGGAGACTCGCCCGGCCTCTGTAGAGATTCACCCAGCCTCTGTGGAGACTCGCCCGGCCTCTGTGGAGACTCGCCCGGCCTCTGTGGAGACGCGCCCGACCTCTGTAGAAACTTGCCCGGTCTCTGTAGAGACTCGCCCGGCCTCTGTGAAGACTCGCCTAGCCTCTGGGCAGAATCGCCTGGCCTCTGTGGAGACTCGCCTGGCCTCTGGAGAGACTTGCCCGGCCTCTGTGGAGACTCGCCGGCCTCTGGAGAATCTCGCCCGGCCTCTGTGGAGACTCGCCCGGCCTCTGGAGACTCGCCTGGTCTCTGTGGAGACTCGCCCGGCCTCTGTGGAGACTCGCCTAGGCTCTGTAGAGACTCACCCGGACTCTGTTGAGACTCGCCCGGCCTGTGTGGAGACTCGCCCGGCCTCAGTGGAGACTCGCCTGTCCTCTGTGGAGATTCGCCCGGCCTCTGTGGAGACTCGCCCGGCTTTTGTAGAGATTCGCCCGGCCTCTGTGAAGACTCGTCCGGCCTCTGGGGAGACTCGCCCGGCCTCTGTATGGACTCACCCGGCCTCTGTAGAGATTGACCCGGCCTCTGTAGAGACTCGCCCGGCCTCTGTGGAGACTCGCCCGGCCTCTGTGGAGACTCACGCGGCCTGTGTGGAGACTCGCCCGGCCTTTGTAGAGATTCGCCCGACCTCTGTGGAGACTCGCTTGGCCTCTGTAGAAACTCGCCCGGTCTCTGTAGAGATTCGCCCGGCCTCTGTGAAGACTCGTCCGGCCTCTGGGGAGACTCGCCCGGCCTCTGTATGGACTCACCCGGCCTCTGTAGAGATTGGCCCGGCCTCTGTAGAGACTCGCCCGGCCTCTGTGGAGACTCGCCCGGCCTCTGTGGAGACTCAGGCGGCCTGTGTGGAGACTCGCCCGGCCTCCGTGGAAACTCGCCGGCCTCTGTGGAGACTCGCCCGGCCTCTGGAGACTCGCCTGGCCTCTGTGGAGACTCGCCCGGCCTCTGTGGAGACTCGCCTAGGCTCTATAGAGACTCACCCGGACTCTGTTGAGACTCGCCCGGCCTGTGTGGAGACTCGCCCGTCCTCAGTGGAGACTCGCCTGTCCTCTGTGGAGATTTGCCCGGCCTCTGTGGAGACTCGCCCGGCCTCTGTGGAGACTCGCCCGGCCTCTGTGGAGACTCGCCCAACCTCTGTAGAAACTTGCCCGGTCTCTGTAGAGACTCGCCCGGCCTCTGTGAAGGCTCGCCAAGCCTCTGGGCAGAATCGCCTGCCCTCTGTGGAAACTCGCCTGGCCTCTGGAGAGACTCGCCCGGCCTCGGTGGAGACTCGCCGGCCTCTGGAGAAACTCGCACGGCCTCTGTAGACTTTTGCCCAGCCTCTGTATAGACTCGCCCGGCCTCTTTGAAGACTCGCCCGGCTTCTGTGGAGACTCGCCCGGCCTCTGTGTAGACTCGCCCGGCCTCTGTGTAGACTCGCCCAGCCTCTATAGAGCCTCGCAACGCCTCTGTGGAGACTCGCCCGGCCTCTGTGGAGACTCCCCCCCCCTCTGTGGAGACTCACCCGGCCTCTGGGAATACTCGCCAGGCCTCTATTGAGCCTCGCAAGGCCTCTGTGGAGAAACGCCTGGCCTCTGTGGAGACTCACTTGGCCTCTGTAGAAATTCGCCCGGTCTCTGTAGAGATTCGCCCGGCCTCTATGAAGACTCGTCCGTCCACTGGGGAGACTCGCCCGACCTCTGTAGAGACTCGCCCGGCCTCTGTAGAGACACGCCCTGCCTCTGCAGAGACTCGCCCGGCCTCTGTGGAGACTCGCCTGGCCTCTGTGGAGACTCGCCCGGCCTCTGGAGAGACTCCCCCGGCCTCTGTGGAGACTCACCCGGCCTCTGTTGAGACTCGCCCGGCCTGTGTGGAGACTCGCCCGGACTTTGTGGAGACTCGCCCGGCCTCTGTGGAGTCTCGCCTAGCCTCTGGAAAGTTTTGCCCGGCCTCTGTAGAGACTCGCCCGACCTCTGTGGAGATTCCCCCGGCCTCTGTAGAGACTCACCCGGCCTCTGCGGAGACGCACCCCGTCTCTGCGGAGACTCACCCGGCCTTTGGGAATACTCACCCGGCCTCTGCGGAGACTCGCCCGGCCTCTATAGAGCCTCGCAAGGCCTCTGTAGAGACTCGCCCGGCCTCTGTGGAGACTCGCTTGGCCTCTGTAGAAACTCGCCCGGTCTCTGTAGAGATTCGCCCGGCCTCTGTGAAGACTCGTCCGGCCTCTGGGGAGACTCGCCCGGCCTCTGTATGGACTCACCCGGCCTCTGTAGAGATTGGCCCGGCCTCTGTAGAGACTCGCCCGGCCTCTGTGGAGACTCGCCCGGCCTCTGTGGAGACTCAGGCGGCCTGTGTGGAGACTCGCCCGGCCTCCGTGGAAACTCGCCGGCCTCTGTGGAGACTCGCCCGGCCTCTGGAGACTCGCCTGGCCTCTGTGGAGACTCGCCCGGCCTCTGTGGAGACTCGCCTAGGCTCTATAGAGACTCACCCGGACTCTGTTGAGACTCGCCCGGCCTGTGTGGAGACTCGCCCGGCCTCAGTGGAGACTCGCCTGTCCTCTGTGGAGATTTGCCCGGCCTCTGTGGAGACTCGCCCGGCCTCTGTGGAGACTCGCCCGGCCTCTGTGGAGACTCGCCCAACCTCTGTAGAAACTTGCCCGGTCTCTGTAGAGACTCGCCCGGCCTCTGTGAAGGCTCGCCAAGCCTCTGGGCAGAATCGCCTGCCCTCTGTGGAAACTCGCCTGGCCTCTGGAGAGACTCGCCCGGCCTCGGTGGAGACTCGCCGGCCTCTGGAGAAACTCGCACGGCCTCTGTAGACTTTTGCCCAGCCTCTGTATAGACTCGCCCGGCCTCTTTGAAGACTCGCCCGGCTTCTGTGGAGACTCGCCCGGCCTCTGTGTAGACTCGCCCGGCCTCTGTGGAGACTCGTCCGACCTCTGGAGAGACTCGCCCGGCCTCGGTGGAGACTCGCCCGGCCTCTGTGGAGACTCGTCCGGCCTCTGGAGAGACTCGCCCGGCCTCGGTGGAGACTCGCCGGCCTCTGGAGAAACTCGCACGGCCTCTGTAGAGACTCGCCTGGCCTCTGTAAACATTTGCCCGGCCTCTGTATAGACTCGCCCAGCATCTGTGAAGACTCGCCCGGCTTCTGTGGAGACTCGCCCGGCCTCTATAGAGACTCGCCCAGCCTCTGGAGAGATTCGCCCGACCACTGTGGAGATTCCCCCGGCTGCTGTAGAGACTCGCCCGGCCTCTGTGGAGACTCGCTTATCCTCTGTAGAAACTCGCCCGGTCTCTGTAGAGATTCGCCCGGCCTCTGCGAAGACTCGTCCGGCCTCTGTGGAGACTTGCCGGCCTCTGTGGAGACTCGCGCGGCCTGTGTGGAGACTCTCCCGGCCTCCGTGGAAACTTGCCCCGCCTCTGTGGAGACTCGCCCGGCCTCTGTGGAGACTCGTCCGGCCTCTGTGGAGGCTCGCCCGGCCTCTGGGGAGACTCGCCTGGCCTCTGTGGAGACTCGCCCGGCCTCTGTGGAGACTCGTCCGGCCTCTGTGGAGACTCACCCTGCCTCTGTGGAGACTCACCCGGCCTCTGGGAATACTCGCCCGGCCTCTATTGAGCCTCGCAAAGCCTCTGTGGAGAAACGCCTGGCCTCTGTGGAGACTCACTTGGCCTCTGTAGAAATTCGCCCGGTCTCTGTAGAGATTCGCCCGGCCTCTGTGAAGACTCGTCCGTCCACTGGGGAGACTCGCCGGCCACTGTAGAGACTCGCCCGGTCTCTGTAGAGACTTGCCCGGCCTTTGCAGAGACTCGCCCGGCCTCTGTGGAGACTCGCCCGGCCTATGTGGAGACTTGCCCGGCCTCTGGAAAGACTCCCCCGACCTCCGTGGAGACTCGCCCGGCCTCTGTTGAGACTCGCCCGGCCTGTGTGGAGATTCGCCCGGACTTTGTGGAGACTCGCCCGGCCTCTGTGGAGACTCGCCTAGCCTCTGGAAAGTTTTGCCCGGCCTCGGTGGAGACTCGCCCGGCCTCTGTGGAGACTCGCCCGGCCTCTGTGGAGACTCGTCCGTCCTCTGGAGAGACTCGCCCGGCCTCGGTGGAGACTCGCCCGGCCTCTGTGGAGACTCGTCCGGCCTCTGGAGAGACTCGCCCGGCCTCGGTGGAGACTCGCCCGGCCTCGGTGGAGACTCGCCGGCCTCTGGAGAAACTCGCACGGCCTCTGTAGAGACTCCCCCGACCTCTGTGGAGACTCGCCCGGCCTCTGTTGAGACTCGCCCGGCCTGTGTGGAGATTCGCCCGGACTTTGTGGAGACTCGCCCGGCCTCTGTGGAGACTCGCCTAGCCTCTGGAAAGTTTTGCCCGGCCTCTTTGGAGACTCGCCCGACCTCTGTGGAGATTCCCCCGGCCTCTGTAGAGACTCGCCCGGCCACTGTGGAGACGCACCCCGGCTCTGCGGAGACTCACCCGGCCTTTGGGAATACTCACCCGGCCTCTCTGGAGACTCGCCCGGCCACTGAGGAGACTCGCTTGGCCTCTGTAGAAACTCGCTCGGTCTCTGTAGAGATTCGCCCGGCCTCTGTGAAGACTCGTCCGGCCTCTGGGGAGACTCGCACGGCCTCTGTATAGACTCACCCGGCCTCTGTAGAGATTGGCCCGGCCTCTGTAGAGACTCGCCCGGCCTCTGTGGAGACTCGCCCGGCCTCTGTGGAGACTCACGCGGCCTGTGTGGAGACTCGCCCGGCCTCCGTGGAAACTCGTCCGGCCTCTGTGGAGACTCGTCTGGCCTCTGTGCAGACTCGCCCGGCCTCTGGGGAGACTCGTCCGGCCTCTGGGGAGACTCGCCCGGCCTCTGTGGAGACTCGCCCGGCCTCTGTAGAGACTCGCTTGGCTTCTGTAGAGACTCACCCGGCATCTGTAGAGACTCGCCCGGCCTCTATGGAGACTCGCCCAGCCTGTAGGAACACGTCCGGCCTCTGTGGAGACTCGCCCGGCCTCTGTGTAGACTCGCCCAGGATTTGTAGAGACTCGCCCGGCCTCTGATGAGACTCGCCCTGCCTCTCTGGAGACTCGCCCGGCCTCTGTGGAGACTCGCCCGGCCTCTCGAGAGATTCGCCCGGCCTCCGTGAAGACTCGCCCTGCCTCTGTGGAGACTAATCCAGCCTCTGTGGAGACTCGCCCGGACTCTGGAGAGATTCGCTCGGCCTCTGTCAAAACTCGCCCGGCCTCTGTGGAGACTTGTCCGGCTTCTGTGGAGACTCGTCCGACCTCTGTGGAGACTCGCCTGGCCTCTGTGGAGACTCGCCTGGCCTCTGTGGAGACTCGCCCCGGCTCTGTAGAGACTCACCCTGCCTCTGTTGAGACTCGCCCGGCCTGTGTGGAGACTCGCGCGGCCTGTGTGGAGACTCGAACGGCCTCTATAGAGACTCGCCCGGCCTCTGTGGAGACTCGCCCGGCCTCTGTGGAGACTCGCCCGGCCTCCGTGGAGACTCGCCCGGCCTCCGTGGAGACTCGCCCGGCCACTGGAGAGATTCGCACGGCCTCTGCAGAGACTCGCCCGGCCTCTGTGGAGACTCGCCCGGCATCTTTAGAGACTCGTCCGGCCTCTGTGGAGACTCGCCCGGCCTCCGTGGAGACTCGCCCGGCCTCTGGAGACTCGCCTGGCCTCTGTGGAGACTCACCTGGCCTCTGGGAATACTCACCCGGCCTCTGTGGAGACTCGCCCTGCCTCTGTGGAGACTCGCCCGGCCTCTGTGGAGACTCGCCCGGCCTCTGTGGAGACGCGCCCGACCTCTGTAGAAACTTGCCCGGTCTCTGTAGAGACTCGCCCGGCCTCTGTGAAGACTCGCCTAGCCTCTGGGCAGAATCGCCTGGCCTCTGTGGAGACTCGCCTGGCCTCTGGAGAGACTTGCCCGGCCTCTGTGGAGACTCGCCGGCCTCTGGAGAATCTCGCCCGGCCTCTGTGGAGACTCGCCCGGCCTCTGGAGACTCGCCTGGTCTCTGTGGAGACTCGCCCGGCCTCTGTGGAGACTCGCCTAGGCTCTGTAGAGACTCACCCGGACTCTGTTGAGACTCGCCCGGCCTGTGTGGAGACTCGCCCGGCCTCAGTGGAGACTCGCCTGTCCTCTGTGGAGATTCGCCCGGCCTCTGTGGAGACTCGCCCGGCTTTTGTAGAGATTCGCCCGGCCTCTGTGAAGACTCGTCCGGCCTCTGGGGAGACTCGCCCGGCCTCTGTATGGACTCACCCGGCCTCTGTAGAGATTGACCCGGCCTCTGTAGAGACTCGCCCGGCCTCTGTGGAGACTCGCCCGGCCTCTGTGGAGACTCACGCGGCCTGTGTGGAGACTCGCCCGGCCTTTGTAGAGATTCGCCCGACCTCTGTGGAGACTCGCTTGGCCTCTGTAGAAACTCGCCCGGTCTCTGTAGAGATTCGCCCGGCCTCTGTGAAGACTCGTCCGGCCTCTGGGGAGACTCGCCCGGCCTCTGTATGGACTCACCCGGCCTCTGTAGAGATTGGCCCGGCCTCTGTAGAGACTCGCCCGGCCTCTGTGGAGACTCGCCCGGCCTCTGTGGAGACTCAGGCGGCCTGTGTGGAGACTCGCCCGGCCTCCGTGGAAACTCGCCAGCCTCTGTGGAGACTCGCCCGGCCTCTGGAGACTCGCCTGGCCTCTGTGGAGACTCGCCCGGCCTCTGTGGAGACTCGCCTAGGCTCTATAGAGACTCACCCGGACTCTGTTGAGACTCGCCCGGCCTGTGTGGAGACTCGCCCGTCCTCAGTGGAGACTCGCCTGTCCTCTGTGGAGATTTGCCCGGCCTCTGTGGAGACTCGCCCGGCCTCTGTGGAGACTCGCCCGGCCTCTGTGGAGACTCGCCCAACCTCTGTAGAAACTTGCCCGGTCTCTGTAGAGACTCGCCCGGCCTCTGTGAAGGCTCGCCAAGCCTCTGGGCAGAATCGCCTGCCCTCTGTGGAAACTCGCCTGGCCTCTGGAGAGACTCGCCCGGCCTCGGTGGAGACTCGCCGGCCTCTGGAGAAACTCGCACGGCCTCTGTAGACTTTTGCCCAGCCTCTGTATAGACTCGCCCGGCCTCTTTGAAGACTCGCCCGGCTTCTGTGGAGACTCGCCCGGCCTCTGTGTAGACTCGCCCGGCCTCTGTGTAGACTCGCCCAGCCTCTATAGAGCCTCGCAACGCCTCTGTGGAGACTCGCCCGGCCTCTGTGGAGACTCCCCCCCCCTCTGTGGAGACTCACCCGGCCTCTGGGAATACTCGCCAGGCCTCTATTGAGCCTCGCAAGGCCTCTGTGGAGAAACGCCTGGCCTCTGTGGAGACTCACTTGGCCTCTGTAGAAATTCGCCCGGTCTCTGTAGAGATTCGCCCGGCCTCTATGAAGACTCGTCCGTCCACTGGGGAGACTCGCCCGACCTCTGTAGAGACTCGCCCGGCCTCTGTAGAGACACGCCCTGCCTCTGCAGAGACTCGCCCGGCCTCTGTGGAGACTCGCCTGGCCTCTGTGGAGACTCGCCCGGCCTCTGGAGAGACTCCCCCGGCCTCTGTGGAGACTCACCCGGCCTCTGTTGAGACTCGCCCGGCCTGTGTGGAGACTCGCCCGGACTTTGTGGAGACTCGCCCGGCCTCTGTGGAGTCTCGCCTAGCCTCTGGAAAGTTTTGCCCGGCCTCTGTAGAGACTCGCCCGACCTCTGTGGAGATTCCCCCGGCCTCTGTAGAGACTCACCCGGCCTCTGCGGAGACGCACCCCGTCTCTGCGGAGACTCACCCGGCCTTTGGGAATACTCACCCGGCCTCTGCGGAGACTCGCCCGGCCTCTATAGAGCCTCGCAAGGCCTCTGTAGAGACTCGCCCGGCCTCTGTGGAGACTCGCTTGGCCTCTGTAGAAACTCGCCCGGTCTCTGTAGAGATTCGCCCGGCCTCTGTGAAGACTCGTCCGGCCTCTGGGGAGACTCGCCCGGCCTCTGTATGGACTCACCCGGCCTCTGTAGAGATTGGCCCGGCCTCTGTAGAGACTCGCCCGGCCTCTGTGGAGACTCGCCCGGCCTCTGTGGAGACTCAGGCGGCCTGTGTGGAGACTCGCCCGGCCTCCGTGGAAACTCGCCGGCCTCTGTGGAGACTCGCCCGGCCTCTGGAGACTCGCCTGGCCTCTGTGGAGACTCGCCCGGCCTCTGTGGAGACTCGCCTAGGCTCTATAGAGACTCACCCGGACTCTGTTGAGACTCGCCCGGCCTGTGTGGAGACTCGCCCGGCCTCAGTGGAGACTCGCCTGTCCTCTGTGGAGATTTGCCCGGCCTCTGTGGAGACTCGCCCGGCCTCTGTGGAGACTCGCCCGGCCTCTGTGGAGACTCGCCCAACCTCTGTAGAAACTTGCCCGGTCTCTGTAGAGACTCGCCCGGCCTCTGTGAAGGCTCGCCAAGCCTCTGGGCAGAATCGCCTGCCCTCTGTGGAAACTCGCCTGGCCTCTGGAGAGACTCGCCCGGCCTCGGTGGAGACTCGCCGGCCTCTGGAGAAACTCGCACGGCCTCTGTAGACTTTTGCCCAGCCTCTGTATAGACTCGCCCGGCCTCTTTGAAGACTCGCCCGGCTTCTGTGGAGACTCGCCCGGCCTCTGTGTAGACTCGCCCGGCCTCTGTGGAGACTCGTCCGACCTCTGGAGAGACTCGCCCGGCCTCGGTGGAGACTCGCCCGGCCTCTGTGGAGACTCGTCCGGCCTCTGGAGAGACTCGCCCGGCCTCGGTGGAGACTCGCCGGCCTCTGGAGAAACTCGCACGGCCTCTGTAGAGACTCGCCTGGCCTCTGTAAACATTTGCCCGGCCTCTGTATAGACTCGCCCAGCATCTGTGAAGACTCGCCCGGCTTCTGTGGAGACTCGCCCGGCCTCTATAGAGACTCGCCCAGCCTCTGGAGAGATTCGCCCGACCACTGTGGAGATTCCCCCGGCTGCTGTAGAGACTCGCCCGGCCTCTGTGGAGACTCGCTTATCCTCTGTAGAAACTCGCCCGGTCTCTGTAGAGATTCGCCCGGCCTCTGCGAAGACTCGTCCGGCCTCTGTGGAGACTTGCCGGCCTCTGTGGAGACTCGCGCGGCCTGTGTGGAGACTCTCCCGGCCTCCGTGGAAACTTGCCCCGCCTCTGTGGAGACTCGCCCGGCCTCTGTGGAGACTCGTCCGGCCTCTGTGGAGGCTCGCCCGGCCTCTGGGGAGACTCGCCTGGCCTCTGTGGAGACTCGCCCGGCCTCTGTGGAGACTCGTCCGGCCTCTGTGGAGACTCACCCTGCCTCTGTGGAGACTCACCCGGCCTCTGGGAATACTCGCCCGGCCTCTATTGAGCCTCGCAAAGCCTCTGTGGAGAAACGCCTGGCCTCTGTGGAGACTCACTTGGCCTCTGTAGAAATTCGCCCGGTCTCTGTAGAGATTCGCCCGGCCTCTGTGAAGACTCGTCCGTCCACTGGGGAGACTCGCCGGCCACTGTAGAGACTCGCCCGGTCTCTGTAGAGACTTGCCCGGCCTTTGCAGAGACTCGCCCGGCCTCTGTGGAGACTCGCCCGGCCTATGTGGAGACTTGCCCGGCCTCTGGAAAGACTCCCCCGACCTCCGTGGAGACTCGCCCGGCCTCTGTTGAGACTCGCCCGGCCTGTGTGGAGATTCGCCCGGACTTTGTGGAGACTCGCCCGGCCTCTGTGGAGACTCGCCTAGCCTCTGGAAAGTTTTGCCCGGCCTCGGTGGAGACTCGCCCGGCCTCTGTGGAGACTCGCCCGGCCTCTGTGGAGACTCGTCCGTCCTCTGGAGAGACTCGCCCGGCCTCGGTGGAGACTCGCCCGGCCTCTGTGGAGACTCGTCCGTCCTCTGGAGAGACTCGCCCGGCCTCGGTGGAGACTCGCCCGGCCTCTGTGGAGACTCGTCCGTCCTCTGGAGAGACTCGCCCGGCCTCGGTGGAGACTCGCCCGGCCTCTGTTGAGACTCGCCCGGCCTGTGTGGAGATTCGCCCGGACTTTGTGGAGACTCGCCCGGCCTCTGTGGAGACTCGCCTAGCCTCTGGAAAGTTTTGCCCGGCCTCTTTGGAGACTCGCCCGACCTCTGTGGAGATTCCCCCGGCCTCTGTAGAGACTCGCCCGGCCACTGTGGAGACGCACCCCGGCTCTGCGGAGACTCACCCGGCCTTTGGGAATACTCACCCGGCCTCTCTGGAGACTCGCCCGGCCACTGAGGAGACTCGCTTGGCCTCTGTAGAAACTCGCTCGGTCTCTGTAGAGATTCGCCCGGCCTCTGTGAAGACTCGTCCGGCCTCTGGGGAGACTCGCACGGCCTCTGTATGGACTCACCGGGCCTCTGTAGAGATTGGCCCGGCCTCTGTAGAGACTCGCCCGGCCTCTGTGGAGACTCGCCCGGCCTCTGTGGAGACTCACGCGGCCTGTGTGGAGACTCGCCCGGCCTCCGTGGAAACTCGTCCGGCCTCTGTGGAGACTCGTCTGGCCTCTGTGCAGACTCGCCCGGCCTCTGGGGAGACTCGTCCGGCCTCTGGGGAGACTCGCCCGGCCTCTGTGGAGACTCGCCCGGCCTCTGTAGAGACTCGCTTGGCTTCTGTAGAGACTCACCCGGCATCTGTAGAGACTCGCCCGGCCTCTATGGAGACTCGCCCAGCCTGTAGGAACACGTCCGGCCTCTGTGGAGACTCGCCCGGCCTCTGTGTAGACTCGCCCAGGATTTGTAGAGACTCGCCCGGCCTCTGATGAGACTCGCCCTGCCTCTCTGGAGACTCGCCCGGCCTCTGTGGAGACTCGCCCGGCCTCTCGAGAGATTCGCCCGGCCTCCGTGAAGACTCGCCCTGCCTCTGTGGAGACTAATCCAGCCTCTGTGGAGACTCGCCCGGACTCTGGAGAGATTCGCTCGGCCTCTGTCAAAACTCGCCCGGCCTCTGTGGAGACTTGTCCGGCTTCTGTGGAGACTCGTCCGACCTCTGTGGAGACTCGCCTGGCCTCTGTGGAGACTCGCCTGGCCTCTGTGGAGACTCGCCCCGGCTCTGTAGAGACTCACCCTGCCTCTGTTGAGACTCGCCCGGCCTGTGTGGAGACTCGCGCGGCCTGTGTGGAGACTCGAACGGCCTCTATAGAGACTCGCCCGGCCTCTGTGGAGACTCGCCCGGCCTCTGTGGAGACTCGCCCGGCCTCCGTGGAGACTCGCCCGGCCTCCGTGGAGACTCGCCCGGCCACTGGAGAGATTCGCACGGCCTCTGCAGAGACTCGCCCGGCCTCTGTGGAGACTCGCCCGGCATCTTTAGAGACTCGTCCGGCCTCTGTGGAGACTCGCCCGGCCTCCGTGGAGACTCGCCCGGCCTCTGTGGAGACTGTCCTGGCCACTGGCGAGACTCGCCCGGCCTCTGTGGAGCCTAGCCCGGCCTCTGTGGAGACTCGCCCGCCCTCTGGTGAGACTCGCCCGG
Organism: Eleutherodactylus coqui; assembly: GCF_035609145.1. NCBI lineage: Eukaryota > Metazoa > Chordata > Amphibia > Anura > Eleutherodactylidae > Eleutherodactylus > Eleutherodactylus coqui. The sequence goes on from NC_089842.1 coordinate 206,100,456, forward strand.
CCTCTGTAGAGACTCGCCCAGCCTCTGTGTAAACTCGCCCGGCCTCTGTAGAGACTTGCCCGGCCTCTGTGGAGACTCGCCCGGCCTCTTTAGAGACTTGTCCGGCCTGTGTGGAGACTTGCCTGGCCTGTGTAGAGATTCGCCTGGCCTCTGTAGAGATTCGCCTGGCCTCTGTAGAGATTCGCTTGGCCTCTGTGAAGACTCTTTTCTGGCCTCTGAAGAGACGTGCCCGGCCTCTGTGGAGCCTAGCCCGGCCTCTGTAGAGACTCGCCCGGCCTCTGTTTAGACTCGCCGGCCTCTGTGTAAACTCGCTCGGCCTCTGCGGAGACTCGCCCGGCCTGTGTGGAGACTCGCCCTGCCTTTGTGGAGACAAGCCCGGCCTCTGTGGAGATTCGCCCGGCCTATGGAGAAAATCGCCCGGCCTCTGTAGAGACTCTCCCGGCCTCTGTAGAGATTCACTCAGCCACTGTAGAGACTCGCCCGGCCTCTGATGAGACTTGCGCTACCTGTATGGAGACTCGCCTGGCCTTTGTGGAGACAAGCCCGACCTCTGTGGAGACTCGCCTGGCCTCTGTAGAGATTCGCCTGACTTCTGTTGAGACTCTCCTGGCTCTGGAGAGAGTCGCCCAACCTCTGTGGAGCCTAGACCGGCCTCTGTGGAGACTCGTCCGGCCTGTGTGGAGACTCGCCTGGCCTCTGTGGAGACTCGCCCAGGCTCTGTAGAGACTCGCCCGGCCTCTGTTAAGACTCGCCCGGCCTGTGTGGAGACTCGACCGGCCTCTGTGGAGACTCGTCCGGCCTCTGTGGAGACTCGCACAGCCTCTGTGGAGATTCGCCCGGCCTCTGTAGAGACTCACCCGGCCTCTGCAGAGACTCGCCCGGCCTCTGTGGAGACTCGCCCGGCATCTTTAGAGACTCGTCCGGCCTCTGTGGAGACTCGCCTGGCCTCTGTAGAGTTTCGCCTGGACTCTGTAGAGATTCGCCCGGCCTCTGTGGAGACTGTCCTGGCCTCTGCCGAGACTCGCCCGGCCTCTGTGGAGTCTAGCCCGGCCTCTGTGGAGACTCGCCCGGCCTGTGTAGAGACTCGCCCGGCCTTTGTAGAGACTCGCCCGGCCTCTCTGGAGACTCGTTCGGCCTCTGTGGAGACTCGCCAGGCCACTCTGGAGACTCGCCCAGGCTCTGTAGAGACTCGCCCGGCCTCTGTTAAGACTCGCCCGGCCTGTGTGGAGACTCGACCGGCCTCTGTGGAGACTCGTCCGGCCTCTGTGGAGACTCGCACAGCCTCTGTGGAGATTCGCCCGGCCTCTGAAGAGACTCGCCCGGCCTCTGTGGAGACTTGCCCGGCATCTTTAGAGACTCGTCCGGCCTGTGTGGAGACTCGCCTGGCCTCTGTGGAGACTCGCCCAGGCTCTGTAGAGACTCGCCCGGCCTCTGTTAAGACTCGCCCGGCCTGTGTGGAGATTCGCCCAGCCTCTGTGGAGACTGTCCTGGCCTCTGCCGAGACTCGCCCGGCCTCTGTGGAGCCTAGCCCGGCCTCTGTGGAGACTCGCCCGGCCCCTTTAGAGACTCGTCCGGCCTGTGTGGAGACTCGCCTGGCCTGTGTAGAGATTCGCCTGGACTCTGTAGAGATTCGCCCGGCCTCTGTGGAGACTGTCCTGGCCTCTGCCGAGACTCGCCCGGCCTCTGTGGAGTCTAGCCCGGCCTCTGTGGAGACTCGCCCGGCATCTTTAGAGACTCGTCCGGCCTCTGTGGAGACTCGCCTGGCCTCTGTAGAGTTTCGCCTGGACTCTGTAGAGATTCGCCCGGCCTCTGTGGAGACTGTCCTGGCCTCTGCCGAGACTCGCCCGGCCTCTGTGGAGTCTAGCCCGGCCTCTGTGGAGACTCGCCCGGCCTGTGTAGAGACTCGCCCGGCCTTTGTAGAGACTCGCCCGGCCTCTCTGGAGACTCGTTCGGCCTCTGTGGAGACTCGCCAGGCCACTCTGGAGACTCGCCCAGGCTCTGTAGAGACTCGCCCGGCCTCTGTTAAGACTCGCCCGGCCTGTGTGGAGACTCGACCGGCCTCTGTGGAGACTCGTCCGGCCTCTGTGGAGACTCGCACAGCCTCTGTGGAGATTCGCCCGGCCTCTGAAGAGACTCGCCCGGCCTCTGTGGAGACTTGCCCGGCATCTTTAGAGACTCGTCCGGCCTGTGTGGAGACTCGCCTGGCCTCTGTGGAGACTCGCCCAGGCTCTGTAGAGACTCGCCCGGCCTCTGTTAAGACTCGCCCGGCCTGTGTGGAGATTCGCCCAGCCTCTGTGGAGACTGTCCTGGCCTCTGCCGAGACTCGCCCGGCCTCTGTGGAGCCTAGCCCGGCCTCTGTGGAGACTCGCCCGGCCCCTTTAGAGACTCGTCCGGCCTGTGTGGAGACTCGCCTGGCCTGTGTAGAGATTCGCCTGGCCTCTGTAGAGATTCACTTGGCCTCTGTGAAGACTCTTTTCTGGCCTCTGAAGAGACTCGCCCGGCCTCTGTGGAGCCTAGCCCGGCCTCTGTAGAGACTCGCCGGCCTCTGTGGAAACTCGCTCGGCCTCTGTAGAGACTCGCCGGCCTCTGTGGAAACTCGCTCGGCCTCTGTAGAGACTCGCCCGGCCTGTGTGGAGACTCGCCCGGCCTTTGTGGAGACAAGCCCGGCCTCTGTGGAGATTCGCCCGGCCTATGGAGAAAATCGCCCGGCCTCTGTAGAGACTCTCCCAGCCTCTGTAGAGATTCACTCAGCCTCTGTAGAGACTCGCCCGGCCTCTGATGAGACTTGCCAGGCCTGTTTGGAGACTCGCCTGGCCTTTGTGGAGACAAGCCCGGCCTCTGTGGAGACTCGCCTGGCCTCTGTAGAGATTCGCCTTACTTCTGTTGAGACTCTCCTGGCTCTGGAGAGAGTCGCCCAACCTCTGTGGAGCCTAGACCGGCCTCTGTGGAGACTCGCCTAGGCTCTATAGAGACTCACCCGGACTCTGTTGAGACTCGCCCGGCCTGTGTGGAGACTCGCCCGGCCTCAGTGGAGACTCGCCTGTCCTCTGTGGAGATTTGCCCGGCCTCTGTGGAGACTCGCCCGGCCTCTGTGGAGACTCGCCCGGCCTCTGTGGAGACTCGCCCAACCTCTGTAGAAACTTGCCCGGTCTCTGTAGAGACTCGCCCGGCCTCTGTGAAGGCTCGCCAAGCCTCTGGGCAGAATCGCCTGCCCTCTGTGGAAACTCGCCTGGCCTCTGGAGAGACTCGCCCGGCCTCGGTGGAGACTCGCCGGCCTCTGGAGAAACTCGCACGGCTTCTGTAGAGACTCGCCCGGCCTCTGTAGACATTTGCCCAGCCTCTGTATAGACTCGCCCAGCCTCTGTGAAGACTCGCCCGGCTTCTGTGGAGACTCGCCCGGCCTCTATAGAGACTCGCCCAGCCTCTGGAGAGATTCGCCCAACCACTGTGGAGATTCCCCCGGCTGCTGTGGAGACTCGCCCGGCCTCTGTAGAGACTCGCCCGGCCTCTGTAGAGACTCGCCCGGCCTTTGCAGAGACTCGCCCGGCCTCTGTGGAGACTCGCCCGGCCACTCTGGAGACTCGCCCAGGCTCTGTAGATACTCGTCCGGCCTCTGTTAAGACTCGCCCGGCCTGTGTGGAGACTCGACCGGCCTCTGTGGAGACTCGTCCGGCCTCTGTGGAGACTCGCACAGCCTCTGTGGAGATTCGCCCGGCCTCTGTAGAGACTCGCCCGGCCTCTGTAGAGACTCGCCTGGCCTCTGTGGAGATTCCCCGGCCTCTGTAGAGACTCGCCCGGCCTCTGAGGAGAATCACCCAGCCTCTGTGCAGACTCACCCGGCCTCTGAGAAGACTCGTCCGGCCTGTGTGGAGACTCGCCTGGCCTCTGTAGAGATTCGCCTGGACTCTGTAGAGATTCGCCCGGCCTCTGTGTAGACTGTCCAGGCCTCTGCCGAGACTCGCCCGGCCTCTGTGGAGTCTAGCCCGGCCTCCGTGGAGACTCGCCCGGCCGCTGTAGAGACTCGCCCGGCCTCTGTGGAGACTCGCCCGGCCTCTCTGGAGACTCGTTCGGCCTCTGTGGAGACTCGCCCGGCCACTCTGGAGACTCGCCCAGGCTCTGTAGAGACTCGCCCGGCCTCTGTTAAGACTCGCCCGGCCTGTGTGGAGACTCGACCGGCCTCTGTGGAGACTCGTTCGGCCTCTGTGGAGACTCGCACAGCCTCTGTGGAGATTCGCCCGGCCTCTGTAGAGACTCGCCCGGCCTCTGTGGAGACTTGCCCGGCATCTTTAGAGACTCGTCCGGCCTGTGTGGAGACTTGCCTGGCCTCTGTGGAGACTCGCCCAGGCTCTGTAGAGACTCGCCCGGCCTCTGTTAAGACTCGCCCGGCCTGTGTGGAGACTCGACCGGCCTCTGTGGAGACTCGTCCGGCCTCTGTGGAGACTCGCACAGCCTCTGTGGAGATTCGCCCGGCCTCTGTAGAGACTCACCCGGCCTCTGCAGAGACTCGCCCGGCCTCTGAGGAGACTCGCCCGGCATCTTTAGAGACTCGTCCGGCCTGTGTGGAGACTCGCACAGCCTCTGTAGAGTTTCGCCTGGACTCAGTAGAGATTCGCCCAGCCTCTGTGGAGACTGTCCTGGCCTCTGCCGAGACTCGCCCGGCCTCTGTGGAGCCTAGCCCGGCTTCTGTGGAGACTCGCCCGCCCTCTGGAGAGACTCGCCCGGCCTCTGTAGAGACTCGCCCGGCCTCTGTGTAAACTCGCTCGGCCTCTGTAGAGACTTGCCCGGCCTCTGTGGAGACTCGCCCGGCCTCTTTAGAGACTCGTCCGGCCTGTGTGGAGACTCGCCTGGCCTGTGTAGAGATTCGCCTGGCCTCTGTAGAGATTCGCTTGGCTTCTGTGAAGACTCTTTTCTGGCCTCTGAAGAGACTCGCCCGGCCTCTGTGGAGCCTAGCCCGGCCTCTGTAGAGACTCGCCGGCCACTCTGGAGACTCGCCCAGGCTCTGTAGAGACTCGCCCGGCCTCTGTTAAGACTCGCCCGGCCTGTGTGGAGACTCGCCCGGCCTCTGTGGAGACTCGTTCGGCCTCTGTGGAGACTCGCACAGTCTCTGTGGAGATTCGCCCGGCCTCTGTAGAGACTCGCCCGGCCTCTGTGGAGACTTGCCCGGCATCTTTAGAGACTCGTCCGGCCTGTGTGGAGACTCGCCTGGCCTCTGTGGAGACTCGCCCAGGCTCTGTAGAGACTCGCCCGGCCTCTGTTAAGACTCGCCCGGCCTATGTGGAGACTCGACCGGCCTCTGTGGAGACTCGTCCGGCCTCTGTGGAGACTCGCACAGCCTCTGTGGAGATTCGCCCGGCCTCTGTAGAGACTCACCCGGCGTCTGCAGAGATTCGCCCGGCCTCTGTGGAGACTTGCCCGGCATCTTTAGAGACTCGTCCGGCCTGTGTGGAGACTCGCCTGGCCTCTGTAGAGTTTCGCCTGGACTCAGTAGAGATTCGCCCAGCCTCTGTGGAGACTGTCCTGGCCTCTGCCGAGACTCGCCCGGCCTCTGTGGAGCCTAGCCCGGCTTCTGTGGAGACTCGCCCGCCCTCTGGAGAGACTCGCCCGGCCTCTGTAGAGACTCGCCCGGCCTCTGTGTAAACTCGCTCGGCCTCTGTAGAGACTTGCCCGGCCTCTGTGGAGACTCGCCCGGCCTCTTTAGAGACTCGTCCGGCCTGTGTGGAGACTCGCCTGGCCTGTGTAGAGATTCGCCTGGCCTCTGAAGAGATTCGCTTGGCTTCTGTGAAGACTCTTTTCTGGCCTCTGAAGAGACTCGCCCGGCCTCTGTGGAGCCTAGCCCGGCCTCTGTAGAGACTCGCCGGCCTTTGTGGAAACTCGCTCGGCCTCGGTAGAGACTCGCCCGGCCTGTGTGGAGACTCGCCCGGCCTTTGTGGAGACAAGCCCGGCCTCTGTGGAGATTCGCCCGGCCTATGGAGAAAATCGCCCGGCCTCTGTAGAGATTCACTCAGCCTCTGTAGAGACTCGCCCGGCCTCTGATGAGACTTGCCCGGCCTGTTTGGAGACTCGCCTGGCCTCTGTGGAGACAAGCCCGGCCTCTGTGGAGACTCGCCTGGCCTCTGTAGAGATTCGCCTTACTTCTGTTGAGACTCTCCTGGCTCTGGAGAGTCGCCCAACCTCTGTGGAGCCTAGACCGGCCTCTGTGGAGACTCGCCCGGCCTCTGGAGAGACTGCCCCGGCCTCTGTGAAGACTCGACCGGCCTCTGTGGAGACTCGTCCGGCCTCTGTGGAGACTCGCACAGCCTCTGTGGAGATTCGCCCGGCCTCTGTAGAGACTAACCCGGCCTCTGCAGAGACTCGCCCGGCCTCTGTGGAGACTCGCCCGGCATCTTTAGAGACTCGTCCGGCCTGTGTGGAGACTCGCCTGGCCTCTGTAGAGTTTCGCCTGGACTCAGTAGAGATTCGCCCAGCCTCTGTGGAGACTGTCCTGGCCTCTGCCGAGACACGCCCGGCCTCTGTGGAGCCTAGCCCGGCCTCTGTGGAGACTCGCCCGGCCCCTTTAGAGACTCGTCCGGCCTGTGTGGAGACTCGCCTGGCCTGTGTAGAGATTCGCCTGGCCTCTGTAGAGATTCACTTGGCCTCTGTGAAGACTCTTTTCTGGCCTCTGAAGAGACTCGCCCGGCCTCTGTGGAGCCTAGCCCGGCCTCTGTGGAAACTCGCTCGGCCTCTGTAGAGACTCGCCCGGCCTGTGTGGAGACTCGCCCGGCCTTTGTGGAGACAAGCCCGGCCTCTGTAGAGACTCGCCCGGCCTCTGTGGAGAATCACCCGGCCTCTGTGCAGACTCACCCAGCCTCTGAGAAGACTCGTCCGGCCTGTGTGGAGACTCGCCTGGCCTCTGTAGAGTTTCGCCTGGACTCTGTAGAGATTCGCCCGGCCTCTGTGGAGACTGTCCTGCCCTCTGCCGAGACTCGCCCGGCCTCTGTGGAGTCTAGCCCGGCCTCCGTGGAGACTCGCCCGGCCGCTGTAGAGACTCGCCCGGCCTCTGTGGAGACTCGCCCGGCCTCTCTGGAGACTCGTTCGGCCTCTGTGGAGACTCGCCCGGCCACTCTGGAGACTCGCCCAGGCTCTGTAGAGACTCGCCCGGCCTCTGTTAAGACTCGCCCGGCCTGTGTGGAGACTCGACCGGCCTCTGTGGAGACTCGTTCGGCCTCTGTGGAGACTCGCACAGCCTCTGTGGAGATTCGCCCGGCCTCTGTAGAGACTCGCCCGGCCTCTGTGGAGACTTGCCCGGCATCTTTAGAGACTCGTCCGGCCTGTGTGGAGACTCGCCTGGCCTCTGTGGAGACTCGCCCAGGCTCTGTAGAGACTCGCCCGGCCTCTGTTAAGACTCGCCCGGCCTGTGTGGAGACTCGACCGGCCTCTGTGGAGACTCGTCCGGCCTCTGTGGAGACTCGCACAGCCTCTGTGGAGATTCGCCCGGCCTCTGTAGAGACTCACCCGGCCTCTGCAGAGACTCGCCCGGCCTCTGTGGAGACTCGCCCGGCATCTTTAGAGACTCGTCCGGCCTGTGTGGAGACTCGCCTGGCCTCTGTAGAGTTTCGCCTGGACTCAGTAGAGATTCGCCCAGCCTCTGTGGAGACTGTCCAGGCCTCTGCCGAGACTCGCCCGGCCTCTGTGGAGCCTAGCCCGGCTTCTGTGGAGACTCGCCCGCCCTCTGGAGAGACTCGCCCGGCCTCTGTAGAGACTCGCCCGGCCTCTGTGTAAACTCGCTCGGCCTCTGTAGAGACTTGCCCGGCCTCTGTGGAGACTCGCCCGGCCTCTTTAGAGACTCGTCCGGCCTGTGTGGAGACTCGCCTGGCCTGTGTAGAGATTCGCCTGGCCTCTGTAGAGATTCGCTTGGCTTCTGTGAAGACTCTTTTCTGGCCTCTGAAGAGACTCGCCCGGCCTCTGTGGAGCCTAGCCCGGCCTCTGTAGAGACTCGCCGGCCTCTGTGGAAACTCGCTCGGCCTCTGTAGAGACTCGCCCGGCCTTTGTGGAGACAAGCCCGGCCTCTGTGGAGATTCGCCCGGCCTATGGAGAAAATCGCCCGGCCTCTGTAGAGATTCACTCAGCCTCTGTAGAGACTCGCCCGGCCTCTGATGAGACTTGCCCGGCCCTGTTTGGAGACTCGCCTGGCCTTTGTGGAGACAAGCCTGGCCTCTGTGGAGACTCGCCTGGCCTCTGTAGAGATTCGCCTTACTTCTGTTGAGACTCTCCTGGCTCTGGAGAGAGTCGCCCAACCTCTGTGGAGCCTAGACCGGCCTCTGTGGAGACTCGCCCGGCCTCTGGAGAGACTGCCCCGGCCTCTGTGAAGACTCGCCCGGCCTCTGTGGAGACTCGTTCGGCCTCTGTGGAGACTCGCCCGGCCACTCTGGAGACTCGCCCAGGCTCTGTAGAGACTCGCCCGGCCTCTGTTAAGACTCGCCCGGCCTCTGTGGAGACTCGACCGGCCTCTGTGGAGACTCGCCCGGCCTCTGTGGAGACTCGCACAGCCTCTGTGGAGATTCGCCCGGCCTCTGTAGAGACTCGCCCGGCCTCTGTAGAGACTCGCCTGGCCTCTGTGGAGATTCCCTGGCCTCTGTAGAGACTCGCCCGGCCTCTGTGGAGAATCACCCGGCCTCTGTGGAGACTCACCCGGCCTCTGAGAAGACTCGCCCGGCCTATGTGGAGACTCGCCCAGCCTCTGTGGAGACTCGCCCGCCCTCTGTAGAAACTCGCCCGGTCTCTGTACAGACTCGGCTGGCCTCGCTGTAGACTTGTCCGGCCTCTGGGGAGGCTCGCCCGGCCTCTGTGGAGACACGCCCGGCCTCTGTGGAGACTCGCCCAGCTTCTGGGGAAACTCGTCCGGCCTCTGGGGAGACTCGCACGGCCTCTGTGGAGACTCGCTCGGCCTCTGTAGAGACTCGCTTGGCCTCTGTAGAGACTCGCCCGGCCTCTGTAGAGACTCGCCCGGCCTCTGATGAGACTTGCACTGCCTGTATGGAGACTCGCCTGGCCTTTGTGGAGACAAGCCCGGCCTCTGTGGAGACTCGCCTTGCCTCTGTAGAGATTCGCCTGACTTCTGTTGAGACTCTCCTGGCTCTGGAGAGAGTCGCCCAACCTCTGTGGAGCCTAGACCGGCCTCTGTGGAGACTCGTCCGGCCTGTGTGGAGACTCGCCTGGCCTCTGTGGAGACTCGCCCAGGCTCTGTAGAGACTTGCCCGGCCTCTGTTAAGACTCGCCCGGCCTGTGTGGAGACTCGACCGGCCTCTGTGGAGACTCGTCCGGCCTCTGTGGAGACTCGCACAGCCTCTGTGGAGATTCGCCCGGCCTCTGTAGAGACTCACCCGGCCTCTGCAGAGACTCGCCCAGCCTCTGTGGATACTCGCCAGGCATCTTTAGAGACTCGTCCTGCCTGTGTGGAGACTCGCCTGGCCTCTGTAGAGCTTCGCCTGGCCTCTGTAGAGATTCGCCCGGCCTCTGTGGAAAATGTCCTGGCCTCTGCCGAGACTCGCCCGGCCTCTGTGTAAACTCGCTCGGCCTCTGTAGAGACTTGCCCGGCCTCTGTGGAGACTCGCCCAGGCTCTGTAGAGACTCGCCCGGCCTCTGTTAAGACTCGCCCGGCCTGTGTGGAGACTCGACCGGCCTCTGTGGAGACTCGTCCGGCCTCTGTGGAGACTCGCACAGCCTCTGTGGAGATTCGCCCGGCCTCTGTAGAGACTCACCCGGCCTCTGCAGAGACTCGCCCGGCCTCTGTGGAGACTCGCCCGGCATCTTTAGAGACTCGTCCGGCTTCTGTGGAGACTCGCCTGGCCTCTGTAGAGTTTCGCCTGGACTCTGTAGAGATTCGCCCGGCCTCTGTGGAAAATGTCCTGGCCTCTGCCGAGACTCGCCCGGCCTCTGTGGAGTCTAGCCCGGCCTCTGTGGAGACTCGCCCGGCCTCTGTAGAGACTCGCCCGGCCTCTGTGGAGACTCGCCCGGCCTCTGTGGAGACTCGCCCGGCCGCTCTGGAGACTCGTTCGGCCTCTGTGGAGACTCGCCCGGCCACTCTGGAGACTCGCCCAGGCTCTGTAGAGACTCGCCCGGCCTCTGTTAAGACTCGCCCGGCCTGTGTGACGACTCGACCGGCCTCTGTGGAGACTCGTCCGGCCTCTGTGGAGACTCGCACAGCCTCTGTGGAGATTCGCCCGGCCTCTGTAGAGACTCGCCCGGCCTCTGTGGAGACTTACCCGGCATCTTTAGAGACTCGTCCGGCCTGTGTGGAGACTCGCCTGGCCTCTGTGGAGACTCGTCCAGGCTCTGTAGAGACTCGCCCGGCCTCTGTTAAGACTCGCCCGGCCTGTGTGGAGACTCGACCGGCCTCTGTGGAGACTTGCACAGCCTCTGTGGAGATTCGCCCGGCCTCTGTAGAGACTCACCCGGCCTCTGCAGAGACTCGCCTGGCCTCTGTGGAGACTCGCCCGGCATCTTTAGAGACTCGTCCGGCCTGTGTGGAGACTCGCCTGGCCTCTGTAGAGTTTCGCCTGGACTCAGTAGAGATTCGCCCAGCCTCTGTGGAGACTGTCCTGGCCTCTGCCGAGACTCGCCCGGCCTCTGTGTAGCCTAGCCCGGCCTCTGTGGAGACTCGCCCGCCCTCTGGAGAGACTCGCCCGGCCTTTGTGGAGACTCGCCCGGCCTCTGTGTAAACTTGCTTGGCCTCTGTAGAGACTTGCCCGGGTTCTGTGGAGACTCGCCCGGCCTCTTTAAAGACTTGTCCGGCCTGTGTGGAGACTCGCCTGGCCTGTGTAGAGATACGCCCGGCCTCTTGAGAGACTCGACCGGCCTCTGTGGAGACTCACCCGGCCTCTGTGAAGACTCATCCGGCCTCCGTGGTGACTCGCCCGGCCTCTGTGGAGCCTCGCAAGGCCTCTGTGGAGACCCGCTCGGCATATGGAGACTCGCCCGCCCTCTGTAGAAACTCGCCTGGTCTCTGTAGAGATTCGCCATGCCTCTGTGAAGACTCGTGCGGCCTCTGGGGAGACTCGCCCGGCCTCTGTGGAGACTCGCCCGGCCTCTGGGGAGAATCGCCCGGCCTCTGTTGAGACTCGCCCGGTCTCCGTAGATATTCGCCCGGCATCTGTAGAGACTCGCCCGGCCTCCGTGGAGACTCGCCCGGCCTCTGGAGAGGTTCGCTCGGCCTCTGTAGAGACTCGCCCGACCTCTGTGGAGATTCCCCCGGCCTCTGTAGAGACTCGCCCGGCCTCTGTGGAGACTCACCCCGCCTCTGTGGAGACTCATCTGGCCTCTGGGAATACTCACCCGACCTCTGTAGAGATTCGCCTGGCCTATGTTGAGACTCGCCCGGCCTCTGTGGAGACTCGCACGGCCTCTGTGGAGATACGCCCGGCCTCTGTAGAGCCTCGCAAGGCCTCTGTGGAGACCCGCTCGGCATATGGAGACTCGCCCGCCCTCTGTAGAAACTCGCCTGGTCTCTGTAGAGATTCGCCATGCCTCTGTGAAGACTCGTGCGGCCTCTGGGGAGACTCGCCCGGCCTCTGTGGAGACTCGCCCGGCCTCTGGGGAGAATCGCCCGGCCTCTGTTGAGACTCGCCCGGTCTCTGTAGATACTCGCCCGGCATCTGTAGAGACTCGCCCGGCCTCCGTGGAGACTCGCCCGGCCTCTGGAGAGGTTCGCTCGGCCTCTGTAGAGACTCGCCCGACCTCTGTGGAGATTCCCCCGGCCTCTGTAGAGACTCGCCCGGCCTCTGTGGAGACTCACCCCGCCTCTGTGGAGACTCATCTGGCCTCTGGGAATACTCACCCGACCTCTGTAGAGATTCGCCCGGCCTATGTTAAGACTCGCCCGGCCTCTGTGGAGACTCGCCCGGCCTCTGTGGAGACTCGCACGGCCTCTGTGGAGATACGCCCGGCCTCTTTAGAGACTCGTCCGGCCTGTGTGGAGACTCGCCTGGCCTCTGTAGAGTTTCGCCTGGACTCAGTAGAGATTCGCCCAGCCTCTGTGGAGACTGTCCTGGCCTCTGCCGAGACTCGCCCGGCCTCTGTGGAGCCTAGCCCGGCCTCTGTGGAGACTCGCCCGCCCTCTGGAGAGACTCGCCCGGCCTTTGTGGAGACTCGCCCGGCCTCTGTGTAAACTTGCTCGGCCTCTGTAGAGACTTGCCCGGCCTCTGTGGAGACTCGCCCGGCCTCTTTAAAGACTTGTCCGGCCTGTGTGGAGACTCGCCTGGCCTGTGTAGAGATACGCCCGGCCTCTTGAGAGACTCGACCGGCCTCTGTGGAGACTCACCCGGCCTCTGTGAAGACTCATCCGGTGTCCGTGGTGACTCGCCCGGCCACTGTGGAGCCTCGCAAGGCCTCTGTGGAGACCCGCTCGGCATATGGAGACTCGCCCGCCCTCTGTAGAAACTCGCCTGGTCTCTGTAGAGATTCGCCATGCCTCTGTGAAGACTCGTGCGGCCTCTGGGGAGACTCGCCCGGCCTCTGTGGAGACTCGCCCAGCCTCTGGGGAGAATCGCCCGGCCTCTGTTGAGACTCGCCCGGTCTCCGTAGATACTCGCCCGGCATCTGTAGAGACTCGCCCGGCCTCCGTGGAGACTCGCCCGGCCTCTGGAGAGGTTCGCTCGGCCTCTGTAGAGACTCGCCCGACCTCTGTGGAGATTCCCCCGGCCTCTGTAGAGACTCGCGTGGCCTCTGTGGAGACTCACCCCGCCTCTGTGGAGACTCATCTGGCCTCTGGGAATACTCACCCGACCTCTGTAGAGATTCGCCTGGCCTATGTTGAGACTCGCCCGGCCTCTGTGGAGACTCGCACGGCCTCTGTGGAGATACGCCCGGCCTCTGTAGAGCCTTGCAAGGCCTCTGTGGAGACCCGCTCGGCATATGGAGACTCGCCCGCCCTCTGTAGAAACTCGCCTGGTCTCTGTAGAGATTCGCCATGCCTCTGTGAAGACTCGTTCGGCCTCTGGGGAGACTCGCCCGGCCTCTGTGGAGACTCGCCCGGCCTCTGGGGAGAATCGCCCGGCCTCTGTTGAGACTCGCCCGGTCTCTGTAGATACTCGCCCGGCATCTGTAGAGACTCGCCCGGCCTCCGTGGAGACTCGCCCGGCCTCTGGAGAGGTTCGCTCGGCCTCTGTAGAGACTCGCCCGACCTCTGTGGAGATTCCCCCGGCCTCTGTAGAGACTCGCCCGGCCTCTGTGGAGACTCACCCCGCCTCTGTGGAGACTCATCTGGCCTCTGGGAATACTCACCCGACCTCTGTAGAGATTCGCCCGGCCTATGTTAAGACTCGCCCGGCCTCTGTGGAGACTCGCCCGGCCTCTGTGGAGACTCGCACGGCCTCTGTGGAGATACGCCCGGCCTCTGTAGAGACTCGACCGGCCTCTGTGGAGACTCACCCGGCCTCTGTGAAGACTCGCCCGGCCTCTGTGGAGACTCGTCCGGCCTCTGTGGAGACTCGCACGGCCTCTGTGGAGATACGTCCGGCCTCTGTAGAGACTCGCCCGGCCTCTGTGGAGACTCACCCAGCCTCTGTGGAGACTCATCCGGCCTCTGTGGAGACTCATCCGGCCTCTGTGGAGACTCGCCCGGCCTCTGTGGAGACTCGCCCGGCCTCTGTGGAGCCACGCAAGGCCTCTGTGGAGACCCGCTCGGCATCTGGAGACTCGCCCGCCCTCTGTAGAAACTCGCTCGGTCTCAGCAGAGACTCGCCCGGCCTCTGTGAAAACCTGTCCGGCCTCTGGGGAGACTCGCCAGGCCTCTGTGGAGACACGCCCGGCCTCTGTGGAGACTCACCCGTCCTCTTGAGAGACTCGTCCGGCCTGTGGGAAGACTCACCCGGCCTCTGGGGAGACTCGCCCGACCTCTGTGGAGACTCGCACGTCCTCTGTGGAGAATCTCCCGGCCTCTGTAGAGACTCGCTCGGCCTCTGTAGAGACTCGCCCGGCCTCAGTAGAGACTCGCCCGGCCTCTGTGGAGACTCGCCGGCCTGTAGGGACACGTCCGGCCTCTGTGGTGACTCGCCCAGCCTCTGGAGAGACTAGCCCGGCCTCTGTAGAGACTCACTCGGCCTCTGTGGAGACTCGCCCGGCCTTTGGAGAAAATCGCCCGGCCTCTGTAGAGTCTCGCCCGGCATCTGTGGAGACTCGCCCAGACTCTGTAGAGACTCGCCGGCCTCTGTTGAGACTCGGCCGGCCTCTATGGAGACTCGCCCGGTCTCTGTGGAGATTCGCCCAGCCTCTCGACAGATTCGCCCGGCCTCTGTGGAGACTCGCCCGGCCTCTGTGGAGACTAGCCCGGCCTCTGTGGAGACTCGCCCGGCCTCTGAAGAGAATAGCCCGGCCTCTGTAGAGACTCGCCCGGCCTCTGTGGAGACTCGCCCGGTGTCTGTGGAGACTCGCCCGGCCTCTGTGGTGACTCAATTTGCCTCTGTAGAAACTCGCCTGGTCTCTGTAGAGATTCGCCATGCCTCTGTGAAGACTCATGCGGCATCTGGGGAGACTCGGCCGGCCCCTATAGAACCTCGCGCAGCCTGTGTGGAGACTCTCCCGGCCTCTGTTGAGACTCGCCCGGTCTCTGTAGATACTCGCCCAGCCTCCGTGGAGACTCGCCCGCCCTCTGGAGAGGTTCGCTCGGCCTCTGTAGAGACTCGCCCGACCTCTGTGGAGATTCCCCCGGCCTCTGTAGAGACTCGCCCGGCCTCTGTGGAGACTCACCCCGCCTCTGTGGAGACTCATCTGGCCACTGGGAATACTCACCCGGCCTCTGTAGAGATTCGCCCGGCCTATGTTGAGACTCGCCCGGCCTCTGTGGAGACTCGCCCGGCCTCTGTGGAGACTCGCACGGCCTCTGTGGAGATACGCCCGGCCTCTTGAGAGACTCGACCGGCCTCTGTGGAGACTCACCCGGCCTCTGTGAAGACTCATCCGGCCTCCGTGGTGACTCGCCCGGCCTCTGTGGAGCCTCGCAAGGCCTCTGTGGAGACCCGCTCGGCATATGGAGACTCGCCCGCCCTCTGTAGAAACTCGCCTGGTCTCTGTAGAGATTCGCCATGCCTCTGTGAAGACTCGTGCGGCCTCTGGGGAGACTCGCCCGGCCTCTGTGGAGACTCGCCCGGCCTCTGGGGAGAATCGCCCGGCCTCTGTTGAGACTCGCCCGGTCTCTGTAGATACTCGCCCGGCATCTGTAGAGACTCGCCCGGCCTCCGTGGAGACTTGCCCGGCCTCTGGAGAGGTTCGCTCGGCCTCTGTAGAGACTCGCCCGACCTCTGTGGAGATTCCCCCGGCCTCTGTAGAGACTCGCCCGGCCTCTGTGGAAACTCACCCCGCCTCTGTGGAGACTCAACTGGCCTCTGGGAATACTCACCCGACCTCTGTAGAGATTCGCCCGGCCTATGTTGAGACTCGCCCGGCCTCTGTGGAGACTCGCACGGCCTCTGTGGAGATACGCCCGGCCTCTGTAGAGTCTCGCAAGGCCGCTGTGGAGACCCGCTCGGCATATGGAGACTCGCCCGCCCTCTGTAGAAACTCGCCTTGTCTCTGTAGAGATTCGCCATGCCTCTGTGAAGACTCGTGCGGCCTCTGGGGAGACTCGCCCGGCCTCTGTGCAGACTCGCCCGGCCTCTGGGGAGACTCGCACGGCCTCTGTTGAGACTCGCCCGGTCTCTGTAGATACTCGCCCGGCATCTGTAGAGACTCGCCCGGCCTCCGTGGAGACTCGCCCGGCCTCTGGAGAGGTTCGTTCGGCCTCTGTAGAGACTCGCCCGGCCTCTGTGGAGATTCCCCCGGTCTCTGTAGAAACTCGCCCGGCCTCTGTGGAGACTCACCCCGCCTCTGTGGAGACCCATCTGGCCTCTGGGAATACTCACCCGACCACTGTAGAGATTCGCCCGGCCTATGTTGAGACTCGCCCGGCCTCTGTGGAGACTCGCCCGGCCTCTGAAGAGAATAGCCCGGCCTCTGTGGAGACTCGCACGGCCTCTGTGGAGATACGCCCGGCCTCTTGAGAGACTCGACCGGCCTCCGTGGTGACTCGCCCGGCCTCTGTGGAGCCTCGCAAGGCCTCTGTGGAGACCCGCTCGGCATATGGAGACTCGCCCGCCCTCTGTAGAAACTCGCCTGGTCTCTGTAGAGATTCGCCATGCCTCTGTGAAGACTCGTGCGGCCTCTGGGGAGACTCGCCCGGCCTCTGTGGAGACTCGCCCGGCCTCTGGGGAGAATCGCCCGGCCTCTGTTGAGACTCGCCCGGTCTCTGTAGATACTCGCCCGGCATCTGTAGAGACTCGCCCGGCCTCCGTGGAGACTTGCCCGGCCTCTGGAGAGGTTCGCTCGGCCTCTGTAGAGACTCGCCCGACCTCTGTGGAGATTCCCCCGGCCTCTGTAGAGACTCGCCCGGCCTCTGTGGAAACTCACCCCGCCTCTGTGGAGACTCAACTGGCCTCTGGGAATACTCACCCGACCTCTGTAGAGATTCGCCCGGCCTATGTTGAGACTCGCCCGGCCTCTGTGGAGACTCGCACGGCCTCTGTGGAGATACGCCCGGCCTCTGTAGAGTCTCGCAAGGCCGCTGTGGAGACCCGCTCGGCATATGGAGACTCGCCCGCCCTCTGTAGAAACTCGCCTGGTCTCTGTAGAGATTCGCCATGCCTCTGTGAAGACTCGTGCGGTCTCTGGGGAGACTCGCCTGGCCTCTGTGCAGACTCGCCCGGCCTCTGGGGAGACTCGCACGGCCTCTGTTGAGACTCGCCCGGTCTCTGTAGATACTCGCCCGGCATCTGTAGAGACTCGCCCGGCCTCCGTGGAGACTCGCCCGGCCTCTGGAGAGGTTCGTTCGGCCTCTGTAGAGACTCGCCCGGCCTCTGTGGAGATTCCCCCGGTCTCTGTAGAAACTCGCCCGGCCTCTGTGGAGACTCACCCCGCCTCTGTGGAGACCCATCTGGCCTCTGGGAATACTCACCCGACCACTGTAGAGATTCGCCCGGCCTATGTTGAGACTCGCCCGGCCTCTGTGGAGACTCGCCCGGCCTCTGAAGAGAATAGCCCGGCCTCTGTGGAGACTCGCACGGCCTCTGTGGAGATACGCCCGGCCTCTTGAGAGACTCGACCGGCCTCTGTGGAGACTCACCCGGCCTCTGTGAAGACTCATCCGGCCTCCGTGGTGACTCGCCCGGCCTCTGTGGAGCCTCGCAAGGCCTCTGTGGAGACCCGCTCGGCATATGGAGACTCGCCCGCCCTCTGTAGAAACTCGCCTGGTCTCTGTAGAGATTCGCCATGCCTCTGTGAAGACTCGTGCGGCCTCTGGGGAGACTCGCCCGGCCTCTGTGGAGACTCGCCCGGCCTCTGGGGAGAATCGCCCGGCCTCTGTTGAGACTCGCCCGGTCTCTGTAGATACTCGCCCGGCATCTGTAGAGACTCGCCCGGCCTCCGTGGAGACTTGCCCGGCCTCTGGAGAGGTTCGCTCGGCCTCTGTAGAGACTCGCCCGACCTCTGTGGAGATTCCCCCGGCCTCTGTAGAGACTCGCCCGGCCTCTGTGGAAACTCACCCCGCCTCTGTGGAGACTCAACTGGCCTCTGGGAATACTCACCCGACCTCTGTAGAGATTCGCCCGGCCTATGTTGAGACTCGCCCGGCCTCTGTGGAGACTCGCACGGCCTCTGTGGAGATACGCCCGGCCTCTGTAGAGCCTCGCAAGGCCGCTGTGGAGACCCGCTCGGCATAGGGAGACTCGCCCGCCCTCTGTAGAAACTCGCCTGGTCTCTGTAGAGATTCGCCATGCCTCTGTGAAGACTCGTGCGGCCTCTGGGGAGACTCGCCCGGCCTCTGTGCAGACTCGCCCGGCCTCTGGGGAGACTCGCACGGCCTCTGTTGAGACTCGCCCGGTCTCTGTAGATACTCGCCCGGCATCTGTAGAGACTCGCCCGGCCTCCGTGGAGACTCGCCCGGCCTCTGGAGAGGTTCGTTCGGCCTCTGTAGAGACTCGCCCGGCCTCTGTGGAGATTCCCCCGGTCTCTGTAGAAACTCGCCCGGCCTCTGTGGAGACTCACCCCGCCTCTGTGGAGACCCATCTGGCCTCTGGGAATACTCACCCGACCACTGTAGAGATTCGCCCGGCCTATGTTGAGACTCGCCCGGCCTCTGTGGAGACTCGCCCGGCCTCTGAAGAGAATAGCCCGGCCTCTGTGGAGACTCGCACGGCCTCTGTGGAGATACGCCCGGCCTCTTGAGAGACTCGACCGGCCTCTGTGGCCTCTGTGGAGACTCGCACGGCCTCTGTGGAGATACGCCCGGCCTCTGTAGAGTCTCGCAAGGCCGCTGTGGAGACCCGCTCGGCATATGGAGACTCGCCCGCCCTCTGTAGAAACTCGCCTTGTCTCTGTAGAGATTCGCCATGCCTCTGTGAAGACTCGTGCGGCCTCTGGGGAGACTCGCCCGGCCTCTGTGCAGACTCGCCCGGCCTCTGGGGAGACTCGCACGGCCTCTGTTGAGACTCGCCCGGTCTCTGTAGATACTCGCCCGGCATCTGTAGAGACTCGCCCGGCCTCCGTGGAGACTCGCCCGGCCTCTGGAGAGGTTCGTTCGGCCTCTGTAGAGACTCGCCCGGCCTCTGTGGAGATTCCCCCGGTCTCTGTAGAAACTCGCCCGGCCTCTGTGGAGACTCACCCCGCCTCTGTGGAGACCCATCTGGCCTCTGGGAATACTCACCCGACCACTGTAGAGATTCGCCCGGCCTATGTTGAGACTCGCCCGGCCTCTGTGGAGACTCGCCCGGCCTCTGAAGAGAATAGCCCGGCCTCTGTAGAGACTCGCCCGGCCTCTGTGGAGACTCGCCCGGTGTCTGTAGAGACTCGCCCGGCCTCTGTGGTGACTCAATTTGCCTCTGTAGAAACTCGCCTGGTCTCTGTAGAGATTCGCCATGCCTCTGTGAAGACTCATGCGGCATCTGGGGAGACTCGGCCGGCCCCTATAGAGCCTCGCGCAGCCCGTGTGGAGACTCGCCCGGCCTCTGTTGAGACTCGCCCGGTCTCTGTAGATACTCGCCCGGCCTCCGTGGAGACTCGCCCGCCCTCTGGAGAGGTTCGCTCGGCCTCTGTAGAGACTCGCCCGACCTCTGTGGAGATTCCCCCGGCCTCTGTAGAGACTCGCCCGGCCTCTGTGGAGACTCACCCCGCCTCTGTGGAGACTCATCTGGCCACTGGGAATACTCACCCGGCCTCTGTAGAGATTCGCCCGGCCTATGTTGAGACTCGCCCGGCCTCTGTGGAGACTCGCCTGGCCTCTGTGGAGACTCGCACGGCCTCTGTGGAGATACGCCCGGCCTCTGTAGAGACTCGACCGGCCTCTGTGGAGACTCACCCGGCCTCTGTGAAGACTCATCCGGCCTCCGTGGTGACACGCCCGGCCTCTGTGGAGCCTCACAAGGCCTCTGTGGAGACCCGCTCGGCATATGGAGACTCGCCCGCCCTCTGTAGAAACTCGCCTGGTCTCTGTAGAGATTCGCCATGCCTCTGTGAAGACTCGTGCGGCCTCTGGGGAGACTCGCCCGGCCTCTGTGGAGACTCTCCCGGCCTCTGGGGAGAATCGCCCGGCCTCTGTTGAGACTCGCCCGGTCTCTGTAGATACTCGCCCGGCATCTGTAGAGACTCGCCCGGCCTCCGTGGAGACTCGCCCGGCCTCTGGAGAGGTTCGCTCGGCCTCTGTAGAGACTCGCCCGACCTCTGTGGAGATTCCCCCGGCCTCTGTAGAGACTCGCCCGGCCTCTGTGGAAACTCACCCCGCCTCTGTGGAGACTCATCTGGCCTCTGGGAATACTCACCCGACCTCTGTTGAGACTCGCCCGGCCTCTGTGGAGACTCGCACGGCCTCTGTGGAGATACGCCCGGCCTCTGTAGAGCCTCGCAAGGGCTCTGTGGAGACCCGCTCGGCATATGGAGACTCGCCCGCCCTCTGTAGAAACTCGCCTGGTCTCTGTAGAGATTCGCCATGCCTCTGTGAAGACTCGTGCGGCCTCTGGGGAGACTCGCCCGGCCTCTGTGCAGACTCGCCCGGCCTCTGGGGAGACTCGCACGGCCTCTGTTGAGACTCGCCCGGCCTCTGTGCAGACTCGCCCGGCCTCTGGGGAGACTCGCACGGCCTCTGTTGAGACTCGCCCGGCCTCTGTGGAGACTCGCCCGGCCTCTGGAGAGGTTCGTTCGGCCTCTGTAGAGACTCGCCCGGCCTCTGTGGAGATTCCCCCGGTCTCTGTAGAGACTCGCCCGGCCTCTGTGGAGACTCACCCCGCCTCTGTGGAGACCCATCTGGCCTCTGGGAATACTCACCCGACCTCTGTAGAGATTCGCCCGGCCTATGTTGAGACTCGCCCGGCCTCTGTGGAGACTCGCCCGGCCTCTGTGGAGACTCGCACGGCCTCTGTGGAGATACGCCCGGCCTCTGTAGAGACTCGACCGGCCTCTGTGGAGACTCACCCGGCCTCTGTGAAGACTCGCCCGGCCTCCGTGGAGACTTGCCCGGCCTCTGTGGAGACTCGCACGGCCTCTGTGGAGAGACGCCCGGCCTCTGTTGAGACTCGCCCGGCCTCTGTAGAGACTCGCCCGGCCTCTGTGGAGACTCGCCCGGCCTCTGTGGAGACTCACCCAGCCTCTGTGGAGACTCATCCGGCCTCTGTGGAGACTCGCTCGGCCTCTGTGGAGCCTCGCAAGGCCTCTGTGGAGACCCGCTCGGCATATGGAGACTCGCCCGCCCTCTGTAGAAACTCGCCCGGTCTCAGCAGAGACTCGCCCGGCCTCTGTGAAAACGTGTCCGACACCTTGGGAGACTCGTCCGGCCTCTGGGGAGACCCGCCCGGCCTCTGTGGAGACTCGCACGGCCTCTGTGGAGAATCACCCGGCCTCTGTAGAGACTCGCTCGGCCTCTGTAGAGACTCGCCCGGCCTCAGTAGAGACTCGCCCGGCCTCTGTGGAGACTCGCCCGGCCTGTAGGGACACGTCCGGCCTCTGTGGTGACTCGCCCAGCCTCTGGAGAGATTAGCCCGGCCTCTGTAGAGACTCACTCGGCCTCTGTGGAGACTCG
This sequence comes from Eleutherodactylus coqui, assembly GCF_035609145.1. Lineage (NCBI taxonomy): Eukaryota > Metazoa > Chordata > Amphibia > Anura > Eleutherodactylidae > Eleutherodactylus > Eleutherodactylus coqui. The sequence continues at coordinate 206,121,526 of NC_089842.1, forward strand.
CCCGGCCTTTGGAGAAAATCGCCCGGCCTCTGTAGAGACTCGCCCGGCATCTGTGGAGACTCGCCCAGGCTCTGTAAAGACTCGCCGGCCTCTGTTGAGACTCGGCCGGCCTCTATAGAGACTCGCCCGGTCTCTGTGGAGACTCGCCCGACCTCTCGAGAGATTCGCCCGGCCGCTGTGGAGACTCGCCCGGCCTCTGTGGAGACTAGCCCGGCCTCTGTGGAGACTCGCCCGGCCACTGAAGAGACTAGCCCGGCCTCTGTAGACATTCGCCCGGCCTCTGTGGAGACTCGCCCGGTCTCTGTGGTGACTCAATTTGCCTCTGTAGAAACTCGACTGGTCTCTGTAGAGATTTGCCATGCCTCTGTGAAGACTCGTGCGGCCTCTGGGGAGACTCGCCCGGCCTCTGTGGAGACTCGCCCGGCCTCTGTGTAGCCTCGCCCGGCCTCTGTAGAGACTCGCCCAGGCTTTGAGGAGACTCGACCAGCCTCTGTAGAAACTTGCCCGGCCTCTGTAGATACTCGCCCGGCCTCTGGAGAGATTAGCCCGGCCTCTGTAGAGACTCGCCGGACCTCTGTGGAGATTCCCCCAGCCTCTGTAGAGACTCGCCCGGCCTCTGTGGAGAGTCGCCCGGCATCTTTGCAGACTCGCCCAGGCTCTGTAGAGATTCGCCCCGCCTATGTTGAAACTCGCCTGGCCTCTGTGGAAAAACTCGCTCGGCCTCTGTGGAGACTCGCACGGCCTCTGTGGAGATACGCCCGGCCTCTGTAGAGACTCGACCGGCCTCTGTGGAGACTCACCCGGCCTCTGTGAAGACTCGCCCGGCCTCTGTGGAGACTCGCCCGGCCTCTGTGGAGATTCGCACGGCCTCTGTGGAGATACGCCCGGCCTCTGTAGAGACTCCCCCGGCCTCTGTGGAGACTCACCCGGCCTCTGTGGAGACTCATCCGGCCTCTGTGGAGACTCGCCCGGCCTCTGTGGAGACTCGCCCGGCCTCAGTGGAGCCTCGCAAGGCCTCTGTGGAGACCCGCTCGGCATCTGGAGACTCGCCCGCCCTCTGTAGAAACTCGCCCGGTCTCAGCAGAGACTCGCCCGGCCTCTGTGAAAACCTGTCCGGCCTCTGGGGAGACTCGCCCGGCCTCTGTAGAGACTCGCCCGGCATCTGTGGAGACTCGCCCAGGCTCTGTAAAGACTCGCCGGCCTCTGTTGAGACTCGGCCGGCCTCTATAGAGACTCGCCCGGTCTCTGTGGAGACTCGCCCGACCTCTCGAGAGATTCGCCCGGCCGCTGTGGAGACTCGCCCGGCCTCTGTGGAGACTAGCCCGGCCTCTGTGGAGACTCGCCCGGCCACTGAAGAGACTAGCCCGGCCTCTGTAGACATTCGCCCGGCCTCTGTGGAGACTCGCCCGGTCTCTGTGGTGACTCAATTTGCCTCTGTAGAAACTCGACTGGTCTCTGTAGAGATTTGCCATGCCTCTGTGAAGACTCGTGCGGCCTCTGGGGAGACTCGCCCGGCCTCTGTGGAGACTCGCCCGGCCTCTGTGTAGCCTCGCCCGGCCTCTGTAGAGACTCGCCCAGGCTTTGAGGAGACTCGACCAGCCTCTGTAGAAACTTGCCCGGCCTCTGTAGATACTCGCCCGGCCTCTGGAGAGATTAGCCCGGCCTCTGTAGAGACTCGCCGGACCTCTGTGGAGATTCCCCCAGCCTCTGTAGAGACTCGCCCGGCCTCTGTGGAGAGTCGCCCGGCATCTTTGCAGACTCGCCCAGGCTCTGTAGAGATTCGCCCCGCCTATGTTGAAACTCGCCTGGCCTCTGTGGAGACTCGCTCGGCCTCTGTGGAGACTCGCACGGCCTCTGTGGAGATACGCCCGGCCTCTGTAGAGACTCGACCGGCCTCTGTGGAGACTCACCCGGCCTCTGTGAAGACTCGCCCGGCCTCTGTGGAGACTCGCCCGGCCTCTGTGGAGACTCGCACGGCCTCTGTGGAGATACGCCCGGCCTCTGTAGAGACTCGCCCGGCCTCTGTGGAGACTCACCCGGCCTCTGTGGAGACTCATCCGGCCTCTGTGGAGACTCGCCCGGCCTCAGTGGAGCCTCGCAAGGCCTCTGTGGAGACCCGCTCGGCATCTGGAGACTCGCCCGCCCTCTGTAGAAACTCGCCCGGTCTCAGCAGAGACTCGCCCGGCCTCTGTGAAAACCTGTCCGGCCTCTGGGGAGACTCGCCCGGCCTCTGTGGAGACACGCCCGGCCTCTGTGGAGACTCACCCGTCCTCTTGAGAGACTTGTCCGGCCTCTGGGGAGACTCGCCTGGCCTCTGGGGAGACTCGCCCGGCCTCTGTGGAGACTCGCACGTCCTCTGTGGAGAATCTCCCGGCCTCTGTAGAGACTCGCTCGGCCTCTGTAGAGACTCGCCCGGCCTCAGTAGAGACTCGCCCGGCCAAAGTAGAGACTCGCCCGGCCTCTGTGGAGACTCGCCCGGCCTGTAGGGACACGTCCGGCCTCTGTGGTTACTCGCCCAGCCTCTGGAGAGACTAGACCGGCCTCTGTAGAGACTCACTCGGCCTCTGTGGAGACTCGCCCGGCCTTTGGAGAAAATCGCCCGGCCTCTGTAGAGACTCGCCCGGCATCTGTGGAAACTCGCCCAGGCTCTGTAGAGACTCGCCGGCCTCTGTTGAGACTCGGCCGGCCTCTGTGGAGACTCGCCCAGCCTCTGTGGAGACTCACCCGGCCTCTGTGGAGACTCGCCCGGCCTCTGTGGTGACTCAATTTGCCTCTGTAGAAACTCGCCTGGTCTCTGTAGAGATTCGCCATGCCTCTGTGAATACTCGTGCGGCCTCTGGGGAGACTCGCCCGGCCTCTGTGGAGACTCGCCCGGCCTCTGGGGAGAATCGCCCCGCCTCTGTTGAGACTCGCCCGGTCTCTGTAGATACTCGCCCGGCATCTGTAGAGACTCGCCCGGCCTCCGTGGAGACTCGCCCGGCCTCTGGAGAGGTTCGCTCAGCCTCTGTAGAGACTCGCCCGACCTCTGTGGAGATTCCCCCGGCCTCTGTAGAGACTCGCCCGGCCTCTGTGAAGACTCATCCCGCCTCTGTGGAGACTCATCTTGCCTCTGGGAATACTCACCCGGCCTCTGTGGAGACTCGCCCGGCCTTTCTAGGCCTCTGGGGAGACTCGCCCGGCTTCTGTGCAGACTCGCTTGGCCTCTGTAGAAATTCGCCCGGTCTCTGTAGAGACTCGCCCGGCCTCTGTAGAGACTCGCGCGGCCTATGTGGAGACTCGCCCGGCCTCTGTGTAGCCTCTCCCGGGCCTCTGTAGAGACTCGCCCAGGCTCTGTGGAGACTTGACCAGCCTCTGTAGACACTTGCCCGGCCTCTGTGGAGACTCGCCCGGCCTCTTGAGAGACTCACCCGGCCTCTGTAGAGACTCGCGTAGCCTGTGTGGAGACTCGCCCGGCCTCTGTGGAGACTCGCCCGGCCTCTGTGGAGATTCGCCCAGGCTCTGTGGAGACTCGCCCAGCCTCTGTAGAGACTCGCCCGGCCTCTGTGGATACTCGCCCGGCCTCTGTAGAGACTCGCCCGGCCTCTGTAGAGAGTCGCCCGGGATCTCTGCAGACTTGCCCAGGCTCTGTAGAGATCCGCCCGGCCTAGGTTGAGACTCGCCCGGCCTCTGTGGAGACTCGCCCGGGCTCTGTGGAGACTCACACGGCCTCTGTGGAGATACGCCCGGCCTCTGTAGAGACTCGACCGGCCTCTGTGGAGACTCACCCGGCCTCTGTGAAGACTCGCCCGGCCACCGTGGAGACTTGCCCGGCCTCTGTGGAGACTTGCACTGCCTCTGTGGAGAGACGCCCGGCCTCTGTAGAGACTCGCCCGGCCTCTGTAGAGACTCGCCCGGCCTCTGTGGAGACTCACCCAGCCTCTGTGGAGACTCATCCGGCCTCTGTGGAGACTCGCCCGGCCTCTGTGGAGACTCGCCAGGCCTCTGTGGAGAAACGCCCGGCCTCTGTAGAGACTCGCCCAGCCTCTGTGGAGACTCACCCAGCCTCTGTGGAGACTCATCCTGCCTCTGTGGAGACTCGCCCGGCCTCTGTGGAGCCTCGCAAGGCCCCTGTGGAGACCCGCTCGGCATCTGGAGACTCGCCCGCCCTCTGTGAAAACCTGTCCGGCCCCTGTGGAGACTCGCCCGGCCTCTGTGGAGTCACGCCCGGCCTCTGGGGAGAATCGCCCGGCCTCTGTAGAGACACGCCCGGTCTCTGTAGATACTCGCCCGGCATCTGTAAAGACTCGCCCGGGCTCTGTGGAGACTCACACGGCCTCTGTGGAGATACGCCCGGCCTCTGTAGAGACTCGACCGGCCTCTGTGGAGACTCAACCGGCCTCTGTGAAGACTCGCCCGGCCTCTGTGGAGACTCGCCCGGCCTCTGTGGAGACTCGCCGGCCTCTGGAGAAACTCGCCCGGCCTCTGTGGAGACTCGCCCGGCCTCTGGAGACTCGCCTGGTCTCTGTGGAGACTCGCCCGGCCTCTGTGGAGACTCGCCTCGGCTCTGTAGAGACTCACCCGGACTCTGTTGAGACTCGCCCGGCCTGTGTGGAGACTCGCCCGGCCTCAGGGGAGACTCGCCTGTCCTCTGTGGAGATTCGCCCGGCCTCTGTGGAGACTCGCCCGGCCTTTGTAGAGATTCGCCCGACCTCTGTGGAGACTTGCTGGGCCTCTGTAGAAACTCGCCCGGTCTCTGTAGAGATTCGCCCGGCCTCTGTGAAGACTCGTCCGGCCTCTGGGGAGACTCGCCCGGCCTCTGTATGGACTCACCCGGCCTCTGTAGAGATTGACCCGGCCTCTGTAGAGACTCGCCCGGCCTCTGTGGAGACTCGCCCGGCCTCTGTGGAGACTCACGCGGCCTGTGTGGAGACTCGCCCGGCCTTTGTAGAGATTCGCCCGACCTCTGTGGAGACTCGCTTGGCCTCTGTAGAAACTCGCCCGGTCTCTGTAGAGATTCGCCCGGCCTCTGTGAAGACTCGTCCGGCCTCTGGGGAGACTCGCCCGGCCTCTGTATGGACTCACCCGGCCTCTGTAGAGATTGACCCGGCTTCTGTAGAGACTCGCCCGGCCTCTGTGGAGACTCGCCCAGCCTCTGTGGAGACTCACGCGGCCTGTGTGGAGACTCGCCCGGCCTCCGTGGAAACTCGCCCGGCATCTGTGGAGACTCGCCCGGCCTCTGGAGACTCGCCTGGCCTCTGTGGAGACTCACCCGGCCTCTGGGAATACTCACCCGGCCTCTGTAGAGATTGACCCGGCTTCTGTAGAGACTCGCCCGGCCTCTGTGGAGACTCGCCCGGCCTCTGTGGAGACTCACGCGGCCTGTGTGGAGACTCGCCCGGCCTCCGTGGAAACTCGCCCGGCATCTGTGGAGACTCGCCCGGCCTCTGGAGACTCGCCTGGCCTCTGTGGAGACTCACCCGGCCTCTGGGAATACTCACCCGGCCTCTGTGGAGACTCGCCCTGCCTCTGTGGAGACACGCTTGGCCTCTGTAGACAATCGCCCGGTCTCTGTGAAGACTCGTCCGGCCTCTGGGGAGACTCGCCCGGCCTCTGTATGTACTCGCCCGGCCTCTGTAGAGATTGGCCCGGCCTCTGTAGAGACTCGCCCGGCCTCTGCGGAGACTCGCCCGGCCTCTGTGGAGACTCACGCGGCCTGTGTGGAGACTCGCCCGGCCTCCGTGGAAACTCGCCCGGCCTCTGTGGAGACTTGCCCGGCCTCTGGAGACTCGCCTGGCCTCTGTGGAGACTCGCCCGGCCTCTGTGGAGACTCGCCTAGGCTCTGTAGAGACTCACCCGGACTCTGTTGAGACTCGCCCGGCCTGTGTGGAGACTCGCCCGGCCTCAGTGGAGACTCGCCTGTCCTCTGTGGAGATTCGCCCGGCCTCTGTGGAGACTCGCCCGGCCTCTGTGGAGACTCGCCCGGCCTTTGTGGAGACTCGCCCGGACTTTATGGAGACTCGCCCGACCTCTATGGAGACTCGCCCAGCCTATGGAGAGATTCGCCTAGCCTCTGTAGAGACTCACCCGACCTCTGTGGAGATTCCCCCGGCCTCTGTAGACACTCGCCCGGCCTCTGTGGAGACGCACACCCTGCCTCTGTGGAGACTCACCCGGCCTCTGGGAATACTTGCCCGGCCTCTGTGAAGCCTCGCCCGGCCTCTACAGAGCCTCGCAAGTCCTCTGTGGAGACTCGCCCGGTCTCTGTGGAGACTCGCTTGGCCGCTGTAGAAACTCGCCCGTTCTCTGTAGAGACTCGCCCGGCCTCTGTAGAGACTCATCCGGCCTGTGTGGAGACTCGCCCGGCCTGTGTGGAGACTCGCCCGGCCTCTGTAGAGATTCACCCAGCCTCTGTGGAGACTCGCCCGGCCACTGTGGAGTCTCGCCCGGCCTCTGTAGAGACTCGCCCGGCCTCTGTAGACATTTGCCCAGCCTCTGTATAGACTCGCCCAGCCTCTGTGAAGACTCGCCCGGCTTCTGTGGAGACTCGCCCGGCCTCTATAGAGACTCGCCCAGCCTCTGGAGAGATTCGCCCGACCACTGTGGAGATTCCCCCGGGTGCTGTAGAGACTCGCCCGGCCTATGTGGAGACTCACCCGCCTCTGTGGAGACTCACCCGGCCCCTGGGAATACTTGCCCGGCCTCTGTGGAGATTCGCCCAGCCTCTATAGAGCCTCGCAACGCCTCTGTGGAGACCCGCCCGGCCTCTGTGGAGACTCACCCCGCCTCTGTGGAGACTCACCCGGCCTCTGGGAATACTCGCCCGGCCTCTATTGAGCCTCGCAAGGCCTCTGTGGAAAAACGCCTGGCCTCTGTGGAGACTCACTTGGCCTCTGTAGAAATTCGCCCGGTCTCAGTAGAGATTCGCCCGGCCTCTGTGAAGACTCGTCCGTCCACTGGGGAGACTCGCCCGGCCTCTGTAGAGACTCGCCCGGCCTCTGTAGAGACTCGCCCGGCCTCTGCAGAGTCTCGTCCGCCCTCTGTGGAGACTCGCCCGGCCTCTGTGGAGACTCGCCCGGCCCCTGGAGAGACTCCCCCGGCCTCTGTGGAGACTCACCCGGCCTCTGTTGAGACTCGCCCGGCCTGTGTGGAGACTCGGCCGGACTTTGTGGAGACTCGCCCGGCCTCTGTGGAGACTCGCCTAGCCTCTGGAAAGTTTTGCCCGGCCTCTGTAGAGACTCGCCCGACCTCTGTGGAGATTCCCCCGGCCTCTGTAGAGACTCGCCCGGCCTCTGTGGAGACGCACCCCGCCTCTGCGGAGACTCACCCGGCCTTTGGGAATACTCACCCGGCCTCTGTGGAGACTCGCCCGACCTCTATAGAGCCTTGCAAGGCCTCTGTAGAGACTCGCCCGGCCTCTGTGGAGACTCGCTTGGCCTCTGTAGAAACTCGCCCGGTCTCTGTAGAGATTCGCCCGGCCTCTGTAAAGACTCGTCCGGCCTCTGGGGAAACTCGCCCGGCCTCTGTATGGACTCACCCGGCCTCTGTGGAGACTCGCTTGGCCTCTGTAGAAACTCGCCCGGTCTCTGTAGAGATTGGCCCGGCCTCTGTAGAGACTCGCCCGGCCTCTGTGGAGACTCGCCCAGCCTCTGTGGAGACTCACGCGGCCTGTGTGGAGACTCGCACGGCCTCTGTGGAGACTCGCCCGGCCTCAGTGGAGACTCGCCTGTCCTCTGTGGAGATTCGCCCGGCCTCTGTGGAGACTCGACCGGCCTCTGTGGAGACTCGCCCGGCCTCTGTGGAGACTCGACCGGCCTCTGTGGAGACTCGCCCGGCCTCTGTGGAGACTCGCCCGGACTTTGTGGAGACTCGCCCGGCCTCTGTGGAGACTCGCCTAGCCTCTGGAAAGTTTGCCCGGCCTCTGTAGAGACTCGCCCGACCTCTGTGGAGATTCCCCCGGCCTCTGTAGAGACTCGCCCGGCCTCTGTGGAGACGCACCCCGCCTCTGCGGAGACTCACCCGGCCTTTGGGAATACTCACCCGGCCTCTGTGGAGACTCGCCCGACCTCTATAGAGCCTTGCAAGGCCTCTGTAGAGACTCGCCCGGCCTCTGTGGAGACTCGCTTGGCCTCTGTAGAAACTCGCCCGGTCTCTGTAGAGATTCGCCCGGCCTCTGTAAAGACTCGTCCGGCCTCTGGGGAAACTCGCCCGGCCTCTGTATGGACTCACCCGGCCTCTGTGGAGACTCGCTTGGCCTCTGTAGAAACTCGCCCGGTCTCTGTAGAGATTGGCCCGGCCTCTGTAGAGACTCGCCCGGCCTCTGTGGAGACTCGCCCAGCCTCTGTGGAGACTCACGCGGCCTGTGTGGAGACTCGCACGGCCTCTGTGGAGACTCGCCCGGCCTCAGTGGAGACTCGCCTGTCCTCTGTGGAGATTCGCCCGGCCTCTGTGGAGACTCGACCGGCCTCTGTGGAGACTCGCCCGGCCTCTGTGGAGACTCGACCGGCCTCTGTGGAGACTCGCCCGGCCTCTGTGGAGACTCGCCCGGACTTTGTGGAGACTCGCCCGGCCTCTGTGGAGACTCGCCTAGCCTCTGGAAAGTTTGCCCGGCCTCTGTAGAGACTCGCCCGACCTCTGTGGAGATTCCCCCGGCCTCTGTAGACACTCGCCCGGCTTCTGTGGAGACGCACCCTGCCTCTGTGGAGACTCACCCGGCCTCTGGGAATACTTGCCCGGCCTCTGTGGAGACTCGCCCGGCCTCTACAGAGCCTCGCAAGTCCTCTGTGGAGACTCGCCCGGCCTCTGTGGAGACTCGCTTGGCCTCTGTAGAAACTCGCCCGGTCTCTGAAGCGATTCGCCCGGTCTCTGTGAAGACTCGTCCGGCCTCTGGGGAGACTCGCCCGGCCTCTGTATGTACTCGCCCGGCCTCTGTAGAGATTGGCCCGGCCTCTGTAGAGACTCGCCCGGCCTCTGTGGAGACTCGCCCGGCCTCTGTGGAGACTCACGCGGCCTGTGTGGAGACTCGCCCGGCCTCCGTGGAAACTCGCCCGGCCTCTGAGTAGACTCGCCCGGCCGCTGGAGACTCGCCTGGCCTCTGTGGAGACTCGCCCGGCCTCTGTGGAGACTCGCTTAGGCTCTGTAGAGACTCACCGGGACTCTGTTGAGACTCGCCCGGCCTGTGTGGAGACTCGCCCGGCCACAGTGGAGACTCGCCTGTCCTCTGTGGAGATTCGCCCGGCCTCTGTGGAGACTCGCCCGGCCTCTGTGGAGACTCGCCCGGCCTTTGTGGAGACTCGCCCAGCCTCTGGAGAGATTCGCCTAGCCTCTGTAGAGACTCGCCCGACCTCAGTGGAGATTCCCCCGGCCTCTGTAGACACTCGCCCGGCCTCTGTGGAGACGCACCCTGCCTCTGTGGAGACTCACCCGGCCTCTGGGAATACTTGCCCGGCCTCTGTGGAGACTCGCCCGGCCTCTACAGAGCCTCGCAAGTCCTCTGTGGAGACTCGCCCGGCCTCTGTGGAGACTCGCTTGGCCGCTGTAGAAACTCGCCCGGTCTCTGTAGAGACTCGCCCGGCCTCTGTAGAGACTCATCCGGCCTGTGTGGAGACTCGCCGGCCTGTGTGGAGACTCGCCCGGCCTCTGTAGAGATTCACCCAGCCTGTGTGGAGACTCGCCCGGCCACTGTGGAGTCTCGCCCAGGCCTCTGTGGAGACTCGCCCGACCTCTGTAGAAACTTGCCCGGTCTCTGTAGAGACTCGCCCGGCCTCTGTGAAGACTCGCCCGGCCTCTGGGCAGAATCGCCTCGCCTCTGTGGAGACTCGCCTGGCCTCTGGAGAGACTCGCCCGGCCTCGATGGAGACTCGCCGGCCTCTGGAGAAACTCGCACGGCTTCTGTAGAGACTCGCCCGGCCTCTGTAGACATTTGCCCAGCCTCTGTATAGACTCGCCCAGCCTCTGTGAAGACTCGCCCGGCTTCTGTGGAGACTCGCCCGGCCTCTATAGAGACTCGCCCAGCCTGTGGAGAGATTCGCCCGACCACTGTGGAGATTCCCCGGCTGCTGTAGAGACTCGCCCGGCCGATGTGGAGACTCACCCCGCCTCTGTGGAGACTCACCCGGCCTCTGGGAATACTTGCCCGGCCTCTGTGGAGATTCGCCCAGCCTCTATAGAGCCTCGCAACGCCTCTGTGGAGACCCGCCCGGCCTCTGTGGAGACTCACCCCGCCTCTGTGGAGACTCACCCGGCCTCTGGGAATACTCGCCCTGCCTCTATTGAGCCTCGCAAGGCCTCTGTGGAGAAACGCCTGGCCTCTGTGGAGACTCACTTGGCCTCTGTAGAAATTCGCCCGGTCTCAGTAGAGATTCGCCTGGCCTCTGTGAAGACTCGTCCGTCCACTGGGGAGACTCGCCCGGCCTCTGTAGAGACTCGCCCGGCCTCTGTAGAGACTC